>NC_067400.1:480377823-480710323 GCF_016432865.1 Antechinus flavipes
TCTTGTGTGTGGTCAGTTCATTTAAAGATCTTGGCCTCTCTATAGAACAGAAAAACAAAAGATGGGGCTCTACGAGATGCTAGAAAATTAGGGATTCCAGAAAGACATAAAAAGTAGAAGTAAGCTACTTGTCACTGTGACCTCTGGCATTCTTCAATACTCTCTAGGACATTCCTAAGATCACATTCTGCTTGACTGCATGTTACTTTTCTTTATCATCAACCTCCACACTTCATAATAAAACCAATGGAAAGATGTGGTATTCAAAATAAGAATGACATTTAATGATTTAAATAACTCTCTAGGAGTCAATATGCCCAAGATACAGTAATGAACTGTTCCTTCAAAAGCTCCAAGACACTAATCAGATTGTCAGCAACGTAGAAGTCAGTCGGGATGGCAGCCAATATAGCATAAGAGGAAATATACCAACTCATAGAAGCTGACAGTACGTGATATACTTGCAAGCAATTTCACCCCACAGGATTGATATATGTCCAGAAAATATGTCCAGAATATATGAGAATATCGAGGAACCAGAAACCTGCTGGTTGGGCCAAAAATCAGCCCATTGTACAAAATTTGAATCTAAGTGGTTGTGAGCTCAGGTTGTCAATGGGATGCTGGTGGTCTTCATGATTTGGTGTCCCAACACTCACATAGTTATTTTTGGTGGCTCTCGAAGAGATTTGGTCAGCCTTGTCAAGAATGGAGGGTTTATTCCTATGTTGTCTAAGGAGACTGACATTTAGTCAATATTGCTAGTATTCCTAGCTGTGTTGCTTTGACACAGAAAGTGATCATTGTGGAAGTCAAGACTGATATTAATAAGGCTAGGTTAGGTCACTCATATTAAATGAGATATACCAGGACAGAAAAGAAGTCATGTGTAGGATCAGCTTTTTGCAGTTTAAGAATAATATCAAAACTAATGTCCCTTCTTCCTTCTAGTTAACATCTTTATCAGAAGTCTTTGAGTCTCAATTGGAGTTTGCTAAGCTTAGCTACAAGGTTCTCAGTCTTGTCATTGGATTCCCCAGGACTCCTTTCTGACTATCTCTGGTCCCAATTTCAGTCTCATTCCCTCTTTGCATAAAGTCATCCACTCCAAACCCTCTGTCCCAATGAAAATATTCCTGGGAAGTCTCACTATTCTTCTACAATACATAATAGTGAACATTGGATGAGGATGGTTTGGGGAGCAGTCCCTGGAGAGGAGGGATCCTAAATTTACATTGATAGGATTTTCTGTAGAAAACAGAATACAAGCAATCCTTCTCTCATAGGTTCTATAGATTTATAATATACTATCAGTGCATTTCTCTCTAAATTTAAAAAAATTTAATAAAATTTACATTTTGTTAGTAAACACTGTTATTAGATTTTTTTGAGGTCCACTTGAGGTTGAATCCAGTTTCCTACAATAATGACTTTGTGAGTGATGATGAAGAAGATTAATTTGTTCTATTAAAGGAGGTTTTGGATGAATTTAGGAAATGTCCTTGGTTCCTTTTTCTTTCTTTAGATGTGAAAAGACCCACATGAGTGTGCTAATATGATGAACCTGGTCGGTATAAGAAATCCCTTGAAAACCAGACTCCTGAAGAGAGAGAATAAGATTTTTATTTTTTTTTAATAAGTATACCTGGAAGATACTCTCCCTTTTGGAGCTTTGGGTTTTTTAAACATCAAGGCCTGCCAAAGAAAAAAGAATGAGGACAAGCACAGGATTTCATATCTTTAGCCTACATGAATCTGGAGATGAAGAGAAATGTAATAATTGTAATGATTCTATTTGTAAAATCTGGCCTAGGATTCACAAAATAGGTGTCCTACTTCCTAGATCTCTGAAACATAAAAGTCTAGCCCCCTTAGACCAGATTTTTCTTTGACTAACCTGGTAATAGGTCTGGTTTCTCTGGTTTCATTCAGTCCTAATAAAATCATATTTCTTATGCCTTTTGGATGCTGTAGAGATGGATAAATTTCTCATATTCCCACAGATTCCCACACTGTTAAATTCAGAAATGAATCAATTCCTCACTTTTCTAATTCAGTGTGACAACCCTAAACCACAGAATGTGTGAGGTTAAATAGATTACAAAGATAATCTGGTTTGATCCCTTCATCTTCTGATAGAGTAAGAATTTTGGATTTGGAAGGAGCCTCAGAAATTATCTGGTCCAACCTGTGCTCCAAAGAGAGAGAATGTGTATTGCTATTTGCATTTTGGGGTATTGGGAGCACAGAGTCACTGTACTTGGGCTAAGACATGAGATTAGAAACTTTCAGTCTTCAATCCCAGTAACTGAGGACTGGTGGCTTGACAAGAGCACTCCTTGATAAACAATTCAGATACTCCATTGTTTCCCTATATTACTAATATGGTGATACAATGCCTTTTTACTGGCTTACTGTACTGAAATGAATACAGCTTCCCTTTCCTTCCTGCCATCAGCAATAACATCTTTTATTCATTTAGTAAGAGTTACCAGACCCATCAGAAAGGGTCCAGAAAGTCTGAGGAGTCTAATTGAACTACAGGAAGAGTAGAATTGAGAATCTTAGTGGAGCAGCATACCCAGTATAAACTTTGCATCCAGGAAGGTCAATATGAGGACAGCACAAATAGAGAAAACACAATGGAGCCTTGTAAGTGCTAGAAGTATGAGCAAATTTTGCCAAATGAATTCTTGATACACACACACACACACACACATATGTGTATATATATACAATACACATATACATATATATTCTATATATGTGCCTACTTTTCCTACTAAAGCTTTTGTATTGAGGTCACAGCATGACTGAGATTCATGCTCTACCATACCTGTTTATACTCTTGACTTTTCAATAAATGCCTTTCCATTGAGCTAAATTGGTTCTTCTAACTGAATAGTGAAGGTAAACATAGCAGTAGTGGTCCATGAGCTACAGTTTTAGAAGTATAGAATTAAAGAATTTCTTGCACCTGGTTAGCCATTCCCACTCCCAGCTCCTCCCCAGGTAACACCCTACAAGAATGAGTTGGCAGGTGGCCTAGAAAAAGGTAAGAAAATGAATCTAACACTCACAAGACAACTCGAGAGACATTTCAGTAGTGTTCCTTGTTAGCATCCTCCCAAATTTTTCAGATAATTATTTTTGTCCTATTCTCCCTTGGGGTTTTTGTAACTGGTCAAATTCTTACCTATTCCTGTCCACTCAGATCCTAAATAACAACTGTGTCATCAACTACTTAATTCCATTCACTATGAAAATCATTTTCCTTATACTATTTCTATCTAGAACATGCATTTTTAAATATATATCCATGAACCCCTAAAGCTGCTGTGAATAGGATTCAGGGGATAATATGTACTTTTTATGTAGATAGATTATATAGGTAGACAGATGGATTTAGTTTTATTTGTATTCCAATATAATTCATTTTGTTAATTCAAAAACATTATTCTGAAATGGGGTACATAGGTCCAAAAGGAGTCCATAATACAACAAAGTCCTTTGTATAAAAGGACCCTACTCTGTCTTCAGTTTACCTTAAACTAAATTTATCAGTATTCATGTTGTTTTCCACCCTGAAGAATTTAAGCTGCTTGATGACAGGAATTGCTTCATGTTTTATGCACCTAGTCTCTTCATAATACATAGTCAAAATTTAATAAATGGTAATTTATCAATAAGTAAATAAATATTTATTAAGCACCTACTATGTACCAGGTGCTAAATGCTAGAGATACAAAAAGAAACAAAGAATAGTTCTCGTGTTCAAGAAACTCACAATCCAGTGGGAGAAAACAAGAAAATAAATATGCTTAAAAAAATAAGATGTGTATATATAGGATAAATAGGAAATAATTGCAAGAAATGACACTAGGATTAAGTGAAGTTTATGAGGCTTATTGCAGAAAATAGGATTTTTAATTGGAATTTTTAAAAAATCAGGGAAACAAATAGGCAGATATGAAAAGGAAAAGAATTTCATGTAGGATAATAGCCAGAAAAAAATGCCAGAATCCATGAAATGGAGAGACTTGTTCATGGAAGAGTTAAGAGGTCAGTGTCAGCTTATATCAGACTGTTTACCATCTCAGAGAGGGAAAGATAGAGGAAGGGGTAGAATTTAGAACTCAATGTCTTTTTTAAAATGCTAAAAAAAATTGTTTTTACATATGATTAAGGAGAAAAAATCAAATGTTATTTTTTTCAAAAAAGATTGCATGGAGGGAAGATATAAGAAGACAGGAAAAGTAGGAGAGGGTTAGTTTATGGAGTGCTTTGAATGCCAAACAGATGACTTGATCCTGAAGGCAATAGGGAGTCAGTGGAATTTATTGAGCAGAGAGTTGGCATATTCAGAGCTGTATTTTAGAACAATCACTTCTTAGATATATAGATAAATAAGTAGACTAATGTCTCTTTGGGAATTGAATGGCGGATTTATTGCAATGAAAAGAGAATTGAGGCAGGCAGATCATCAATAAAGTATTGTAATAATCAAGGTGTTAGATAACAAGGACCTCCATTAGAGTGGTAGCAGTGTCAGAGGAGAGAAGAGGAGATATTTTAGAGGCGTAACAAGAGTGAAATGGATGGATCTTTGTTGTGCTGACAGTGGCTGCTGGAGATCCAAGCCAGACCTGCAGAATAGATCTCCTCTTGAGAGGATGATACAAGGAGACTGAGAGGCAGTTGCTGTTCTCTGACTGAGAAGCTATTGCTTTGTCTGACCTCTTTTCTCTTCCCTCTGCCTTCAAGTTATCTCATTCCCAGTCTGCAACACCTGTGTCAGCAAAGGCTGCCCTGCAACTCCTTCAAATGTTATGATTCACAGCTGTGGAGGCTCTTGGAGAATTGACCTATCCCTTAACAGATCTTGACAATATTTTGGATATGGAGGAGTTGAGAAATAGTGAGCAATCCAGGATGGCTCCTAAGTTGTAAGCTTGAAGGACAGAGATAATGGTATTACCCTCTATAATAGGGAATGTAGAAGAAGAGAGCATTTGGAAGGGAAAGATAATGAATTCTATTTGGGACATACTAAATTTTAAAAATTACACACACATACACATACACAGACACATTCTATTGAATATCCAGTTTGAAGTGTCTAAAAGTCAGTTCTACTAGTTTTCTACTGTTATTATTCTACAGTAGTTATTCCATAGTCACACTAGAATGAAAGTCAGCAGAGATTTGAGAGCAGGGTGGCTAGAAAATTACCATAGAAAAATAATTAAATGCATGGCAGTTGTTGAGATCTTCAAATGAAGTAATATATACAGAGAAAAGGATCCAGGACTAAAGGGATACCAATGGTTCAAATATGATCTGAAAGAGAATCTAGCAAAGGAAACAGAGGAATGATTAGACAAATAGGATGAAAACTAGGAAAGAGTGGTATCCTGAAAAGCAAGAAAGAACAGTCCTTTGAGAAATCACAGGATTGTGCAAGATTATTTCTAAGATCCCTTTTAGTTCTAACATTAAAAGATTCTGTGACTATCCATCAAAAAGAAGGTGGATGAGCTGGTCTCTATGAGGAAAGTATAGAGGAAAAAAATTAGTTAAGAGCACTTAGATTGCCTTTATTTCTCCTACCTTCTTCTTCCCCTGAGAGAGATGAATAGTCACGCTTTCAGTTCCTATTTCCACTCAAGAATCACTTTAATCATTATGTCATTGAGATCTACTAGCTCACCTGCCAGAAACAAGACAAGAGATAATATAGAAAAGCGATTCCTTCCGGATCTCTCTCTTCTCTGCCTCTTTGGAGTTGAGTCCAGGGATAGATTATTAGAGGGTAATGGTTTTCTCCCAAATTTGCTCTCAGTCCATGTCTGAGATAAGCAGATAAAGTCTGTTACAAAAAAAAATACTTCATCTTTTTTCTTCCCTTTCTTTTCCATTGGAGACTCTCAAGCTTCTTCCTCTGATCCTTTTAGAGAGACCACTAAAGGACTATACCTAGTCTTGCTTCCTTAGCCCCTCAAGTGGCTGTGGAATTGGGGAGGAGGAATGAGGTAAACACCAACTGAGTTAAATGATAGATTATCTGAACTACTCTGAAATTTGACCTTTGTCTTATGTTTCCATCTTGGCTTATGTTACCTTTTTCCTTTAATTTCCAAAGAAAGCTTTTTTTAAGCCTACTTTGTTTCAGTTGAATAAAGGCAAAAGGTTCATTGTTGTTGTGCATTCACTATACAACAGCACAAAACTCATTTGTTTAGTAAAAACTACTCAAGATGGATAAAAAAGCAAAAAGAAATATCTTATTGTGACAAAGACAAACCACTAAATAAAACTTTCTGGCCAAAGTAGATCACTGACTGTCACTCAGGACATTAGCAGAAGTGGGAGTAGTAGACAGGAAGAGTGTGTGTGTGTGTGTGTGTGTATGTGTATTAGTGTATATGTAGTCTCCTCTTGGGCTTTCCCCATGTCAGCTGTGGAGAAATATGAAAGCAATTCCAGAGTTTCATTTTTTCTGCATGTGTAGGAAAAAACAACTTTCTCTTGCTATTTATAGATACCCATTGAACCACCAGCTTAATACTGGAGTACTCAATATTTATTAGAAGTTTGTTCAAATAATGATGGGTTTTGCTTTATTCAGTGGTATAATTGATGCCACTTACACATCCTACAGACTAAAGAGTAGAGAAGGATGCAGTAACAGTTTAAGTGACTTTCCCATAGTCATACAATGAGCATGTGGCAGGAACTCATCTGATGTCAGCCAAATGACTTTCCATCAGTTCTTTATATTAAGTTGAAACCTCCCTCCTTGCAGATTATACACATTATTTCTAGTCTATACCTAATTCTCCACAATCACAGAGAATGAAAAACTATGTTTCTAATTCCAAATTTACTGGGTTCAAGGCTTAAAGATAGTGACTGAGATATTTGGTCTAAGGTGATACAATGAAGAGGGGGCCGGAAGACCTAAGTTGATATCCTGCCTCATATGTGTACTGGCTATGTGACTGAGCAAATCATTTAACCTTATCTTATATTCTAGGTTCTTCACTTGTAAAAATAGAGATAATACAACCCCACTTTCTAAAGCTCCATGTCATTTTAGGACAGAAATAGGTAAAGAGGGAATAAAGTAAAAGCTTCCAAAAGTTAAAATTCATAAGGCCTACTTTGCTCTCAACAGGTCAGAACCTTATTGACTAATGGCAGTGGACAGTCTGTTCCTACTGGGTGGATGGCTGCTTTATATTCTGGACACTGAGTGATAGGATGGGTTGTAGGTACATCTCAAGTTTCCCTAAAATTGAACCAACCCTGCATTCTTGGTATAAATTCCACTAGTCTAGGATCTTGGTAATATATTGCTATATTTTATTTAAAATGTTTGCATCAATATTCATTAGGGAAATTGTCTATAACTTTCTTTCCCTGTTTAGTCTCTTCCTAGTTTAGTTATCAGCACCATGTTTGTGTCATTAAAGGAATTTGGTAAGGTTTCATGTTCACCTCTTTTCCCAAATAATTTATATAGTATTGGGATTAATTGTTCTTTAAATGTTTGGTAGAACTCACTTATGATTCTGTCTATTCCTGGGAGAAAGGGGGCAGTGGGTTTTTTAGGAAGTTCATTAATCACTTGTTCAATTTCTTTTTCTAAGATTGAGTTATGTGTTCTGTTTCTTCTGTTTATCTGGTAATTTTTATTTTTGTAGATATTTATCCATTTCATTTAGATTATCAAATTTATTAGCATATAATTAGGTAAAATAGCACCTAACAATTGTCTTAATTCCCTCTTCATGGTGGTAAATTAGCCCCTTCCATTTTTGACACTAATAATTGTTTTTCTTCTTTCCTTTTTAAAATCAAATACACAATGAGTTGACTATTTTATTGTTTTTCCCCATAAAGCCAGTTTCTTATCTTATTTATTAATTCAATGACTTCTTACTTTCAATTTTGTTAATCTCTCCTCTGATTTCAGGATTTCCAATTTGGTGTTTAATTGGTGATACTTAATTTATTCTCTTTCTATTTTTTTTTTTTTAGTTGCAAGCTCATTTCACTAATCTGCTCTTTCTCTCTTATTTTTTTCCTCCATTAAAATGGCTCTTTCATGCCTCTTTTATATGAGATAATTAATTCCATTCTATCACATCCCCTCCTCCTTTTACTGAAATCTTCTTTCTGATTCCTTTATTTTGTTTTTGGGAGCATCATCCAATTAAAATTACTATATTCACACCCTCTGTCTATATATACTCCTAACTGCCCTTATATTAATTAAGTTCTTAAGTTATAAATATTATCTTGCCATATAGAAATATAAGAAGTTTAACTCATTGAATATCTTGTTTCCCCTTTCTTGTTACTTTTTCCTTTTTTATTCCTTTCCTTTTTCTCCTTTTCCCCTTGAGTCTTACAGAGAGAAATCAAAATTTTTACTCAGCTCTGGTCTTTTAATTAGGAATGCTTGAAAGTCAGTGATTTTGGGGTTATGATTCCAACTTCTTTGCTTTCTGGAATATCTTATTCCAAAATATTTCATTCTTTAATGCTGAAGATGCCAAATCTTGTATAGCACTATAGTTCCACCATATTTGAATTGTTCTGTTTTTTGCTGCTTGCTTTTGCTTTGACTTGGGATATCTGAAATTTGGCTATGATGTTCCTGGGAGTTTTCATTTTCTTATCTCTTTCAAGTGATGATGAGTTATGTCTCTCAATTTCACCCAATGGTTCTAAGATATCAAAGCATTTTTCCTTGATGATTTCTTGAAAGATATTGTCTAGGATTTTTTTAAGTGATGACTTTCAGGTAGTACAAAAATTCTTAAATTATCTTTCCTTGCTCCCCTTTCCAGGTCAGTTCTTTTTCTAATAAGACATTTCTTCTTTTTAAATATTTTAATATTTGATTTAAAATAATATTCAATGTGTCCTAGAGTCATTAGCTTCCAGTTGTTTAATTCTATTTTTTAAGGAATTATTTTCGGACTTCCGGTTAAGATGGCGGAGAGGAGGCACACAGCTGTGTAAGCTCCGCGCTTTCTCTCACTATCCACTTTATTACAAGCCTCTGAATTAATGCTTGACTGAAAAAAAAAAAACCACAAATAGTTACCAAGAGAAGACATCCCTGAGATTTGCCAAGAAAGGTCTGTCTTTACAGGAGGGCTGGGACAGTTTTAGATCAGGTGCAGGCCGAGGGCAGCGGCAGGGAGAGCACGGGAGCAGACTGTAGAGGGGGTGGGGAGTGATCGCAGCCGTCTCTGCAGGGAGAGCTTCGCTACAGTTTTGGATACCTTGCCCTGGCAGCAAGTCAGCAGCCCAGCAGAGAAGCTAAAAACACCGGGGCTGAAGAATACAACCCCAAACAGTGAAGTCTCTCGGGACCTGGCCGCCCCTCCCCGCTCCCCCCCCCCCCCCCCAGTGACTCAGCACGCTCTGGGACCTCAGAGCGCAGGCGCAGCACAGTCCTGCTAGTGCCTCACTGCTGCCCCCTGCAGTCTGTAGAGGAAGCTCGGTAACACACCCAGCCCCTCCCCCAAAGAAAGACTCCAGTTTTTTCTGTTTTTCTTTGCTAGTTTGTCTCTGATTATTAGACAGAATGAGCAAGAAACTGAAGAGGACTTTAACCCTTGACAGCTTCTATACAGATAGAGAGCAGACTCTAAATCCTGAGGAGACTAAAAACAGAGTGTCTCCAGGTGAATCCCCAAAGGAGGAGATCATCTGTTCCTCAGCACAGATGAACCTCACAGAAGTAATTAAAAAGGCTCTCACAAGGGAGCTAGAAGAAAAATGGGAAAAGCAGAGTGAGGCTTGGCAAAAGAGCCTGGAGAAGTCAGTTAAAGAGAGAGTGGATAAAGAAGTAAAATCCTTGAAAAATAGGATTGGTGAACTGGAAACAGAAAATAGCTCTCTAAAAAACAAAATTGGCAAAATGGAAAGAAAAATGGGAAAAGCAGAGTGAGGCTTGGCAAAAGAGCCTGGAGAAGTCAGTTAAAGAGAGAGTGGATAAAGAAGTAAAATCCTTGAAAAATAGGATTTTTCCTGGCCTGGAATATGATATTCCAAAAGGCTAAGGAACTTGGTATACAACCAAAAATAACTTACCCAGCGAGAATGAGCATCTTTTTCCAGGGAAGATGATGGACATTCAGCAAAGTAAGCAAATTTCATCTCTTTCTGATGAAAAAGCCAGAACTTAACAAAAAGTTTGATCTACAAATATAGAACTCAAGAGAAATCTAAAAAGGTAAAGATTAATCTTGGGAACTATATTTTGACTATATAGATGTATAAAGAATACATGTATACCTTGTTCTAGAAATTGATGTGGAAAGGACATTGTACCAGAAAAAGGGTAAAGTGGGGGTAGTACATCTCAGGAAGAGGCATAGGAAACCTATTATATCTGAGAGAAAGAATGGAGGGGGATGAATATAGTGGGTATCTTACTGCCTTCAGAATTGGCTTTAAGTGAAAAATCTTAAGACATATTCAATCTATGGTGAAACTTCTCCCACCTCATTGAAAAGTGAGAAGGAAAAAGTGAAAAGGGAAGGAATAAGCTAAGCGGAAGGGAATACGGAAACTGGGAGGGAAAGGGGTAAGATAGGAGGAGGAACTCTAAGGCGGGGGGAGGGATACTAAAAAGGGAAGGCTGTGAGAAGCAAGTGGTGCTCACAAGCTTAATACTGGAAAGGGGGGAAAGGGGAAAGAAGGGAGAAAAGCATAAACCGGGGTTAACAAGATGGCAAGTAATACAGAATTGGTCATTCTAACCATAAATGTGAACGGGGTAAACTCCCCCATAAAGAGGAAGCGGTTAGCAGAATGGATTAAAAGCCAGAATCCTACAATATGTTGTTTACAGGAAACACACCTGAAGCGGGGAGATACATGCAGGTTAAAGGTAAAAGGTTGGAGCAAAATCTACTATGCTTCAGGTGAAGTCAAAAAAGCAGGGGTAGCCATCCTGATCTCAGATCAAGCTAAAGCAAAAGTTGATCTAATTAAAAGAGATAAGGAAGGGCACTATATCTTGCTAAAGGGTAGCATGGATAATGAAGCACTATTTATATTAAAAATATATGCACCAAGTGGGGTAGCATCTAAATTCTTAAAAGAGAAATTAAGAGAGCTGCAAGAAGAAATAGACAGTAAAACTATAATAGTGGGAGATCTTAACCTTGCACTCTCAGAATTAGATAAATCAAACCACAAAATAAATAAGAAAGAAGTCAAAGAGGTAAATAGAATACTAGAAAAGTTAGATATGATAGATCTCTGGAGAAAATGTAATGGAGACAGAAAGAAATACACTTTCTTTTCAGCAGTTCATGGAACCTATACAAAAATTGACCATATATTAGGACATAAAAACCTCAAACTCAAATGCAGTAAGGCAGAAATAGTAAATGCATCCTTTTCAGACCATGATGCAATGAAAATTACATTCAACAAAAAACCAGGGGGAAGTAGACCAAAAAATAATTGGAAACTAAATAATCTCATACTAAAGAATGATTGGGTGAAACAGCAAATCATAGACATAATTAATAACTTCACCCAAGAAAACGATAATAATGAGACATCATACCAAAATGTATGGGATGCAGCCAAAGCAGTAATAAGAGGAAATTTCATATCTCTAGAGGCCTATTTGTATAAAATAGAGAAAGAGAAGGTCAATGAATTGGGTTTGCAACTAAAAATGCTGGAAAAGGAACAAATTAAAAACCCCCAGTCAAACACTAAACTTGAAATTCTAAAAATAAAAGGAGAGATCAATAAAATTGAAAGTAAAAAAACTATTGAATTGATTAATAAAACTAAGAGTTGGTTCTATGAAAAAACCAACAAAATAGACAAACCCTTAGTAAATCTGATTAAAAAAAGGAAAGAGGAAAATCAAATTGTTAGTCTTAAAAATGAAAAGGGAGAACTCGCCACTAACGAAGAGGAAATTAGAGCAATAATTAGGAGTTACTTTGCCCAACTTTATGCCAATAAATTCGACAACTTAAATGAAATAGAAAAATACCTCCAAAAATATAGCTTGCCCAAACTAACAGAGGAAGAAGTAAATATCCTAAACAGTCCCATCTCAGAAAAAGAAATAGAACAGACTATCAATCAACTCCCTAAGAAAAAATCCCCAGGACCAGATGGATTTACATGTGAATTCTACCAAACATTTAAAGAACAATTAACTCCAATGCTAAATAAACTATTTGAAAAAATAGGGATTGAAAGAGTCCTACCAAACTCCTTTTATGACACAGACATGGTACTGATACCTAAACCAGGTAGGTTGAAAACAGAGAAAGAAAATTATAGACCAATCTCCCTAATGAATATTGATGCTAAAATCTTAAATAAAATATTAGCAAAAAGATTACAGAAAATCATCCCAGGATAATACACTATGACCAAGTAGGATTTATACCAGGAATGCAGGGCTGGTTCAATATTAGGAAAGCTATTAGCATAATTGACTATATCAATAACCAAACAAACAAAAACCATATGATCATCTCAATAGATGCAGAAAAAGCATTTGATAAAATCCAACATCCATTCCTAATAAAAACACTTGAGAGCATAGGAATAAATGGACTTTTCCTTAAAATAGTCAGGAGCATATATTTAAAACCATCAGTAAGCATCATATGCAATGAGGAAAAACTGGAACCTTTCCCAGTAAGATCTGGAGTGAAGCAAGGTTGCCCTCTATCACCATTATTATTTAATATCGTATTAGAAACACTAGCCTCGGCAATAAGAGTCAAGAAAGATATTAAAGGAATTAGAGTAGGCAATGAAGAAACCAAACTATCACTCTTTGCAGATGATATGATGGTATACCTAGAGAACCCCAGAGATTCTACTAAAAAGCTATTAGAAATAATTCATAATTTTAGCAAAGTAGCTGGCTACAAAATAAATCCCCATAAATCCTCAGCATTTTTATACATCTCCAACAAAACCCAACAGCAAGAGATACAAAGAGAAATTCCATTCAGAATAACTGTTGATACCATAAAATATTTGGGAATCTATCTACCAAAGGAAAGTCAGGAATTATATGAGCAAAATTATAAAAAAGTCTCCACACAAATAAAGTCAGACTTAAATAATTGGAAAAAATATTAAGTGCTCTTGGATCGGCCGAGCGAACATAATAAAGATGACAATACTCCCTAAACTAATCTATTTATTTAGTGCTATACCAATCAGACTTCCAAGAAAATATTTTAATGATCTAGAAAAAATAACAACAAAATTCATATGGAACAATAAAAAGACGAGAATCTCAAGGGAATTAATGAAAAAAACAAATGAAGGTGGCCTAGCTGTACCTAATCTAAAATTATATTATAAAGCAGCAGTCACCAAAACCATTTGGTATTGGCTAAGAAATAGATTAGTGGATCAGTGGAAAAGGTTAGGTTCACAAGACAGAATAGTCAACTATAGCAATCTAGTGTTTGACAAACCCAAAGTCCCTAACTTCTGGAAAAAGAATTCATTATTTGATAAAAACTTCTGGGATAATTGGAAATTAGTATGGCAGAAATTAGGCATGGACCCACACTTAACACCATATACCAAGATAAGATCAAAATGGGTCCATGACCTAGGCATAAAGAACGAGATTATAAATAAATTAGAGGAACATAGAATAATTTATCTCTCAGACTTGTGGAGGAGAAAGAAATTTGTGACCAAAGATGAACTAGAGACCATTACTGATCACAAAATAGAAAATTTTTATTACATCAAATTAAAAAGCCTTTGTACAAACAAAACTAATGCAAACAAGATTAGAAAGGAAGCAACAAACTGGGAAAACATCTTCACAGTTAAAGGTTCTGATAAAGGCCTCATTTCTAAAATATATAGAGAACTGACTCAAATTTATAAGAAATCAAGCCATTCTCCAATTGATAAATGGTCAAAGGATATGAACAGACAATTTACAGAGGATGAAATTGAAACTATTACCACTCATATGAAAGAGTGTTCCAAATCATTATTGATCAGAGAAATGCAAATTAAGACAACTCTGAGATACCACTACACACCTGTCAGATTGGCTAAGATGACAGGAAAAAATAATGATGAATGTTGGAGGGGATGCGGGAAAACTGGGACACTGATGCATTGTTGGTGGAGTTGTGAACGAATCCAACCATTCTGGAGAGCAATCTGGAATTATGCCCAAAAAATTATCAAATTGTGCATACCCTTTGATCCAGCAGTGTTTCTATTGGGCTTATATCCCAAAGAAATACTAAAGAAGGGAAAGGGACCTGTATGTGCCAAAATGTTTGTAGTTCTGATGTTTTCATCAGAATGCTTGAAAGTCTACTATTTCATTATATGGACACCTTGTAAAATCATATGCAATTTTGCTGGATAGATTGTTCTTGACTATAAACTAGATCTTTTATCTTCTAGAATATCATCAAAAATAATACTAAGAAAATAATACCTAAAAAAAAAAAAAAAACAGAAGCCAAATGATAAAAGAGGCACAAAAATCCACTGAAGAGAAGAAAGCTTTAAAAAGGAATATTGGACACATGGAAAAAGAGATAACAAAAAATATACTGAAGAAAAGAATTGGCCAAATGGATTTAAGGTACAAAAGCTCACTGAAGAAAATTATTCTTTAAAAACCAGAATTCGGGGGGAGAATTCTGGGGAGATGGCAGAGTAGGCTAGTAAATTTCACGGTCTCCAGATTTCCCCCACAAACAGAATGTTTGCCTCAGGAAAAACATAAGACTCATGAAACATCAAAAAAACTTGGGGCAGAACAGGGGTCCTCCTGGTACAATCCAAGAAGATTCAAAGAAAGAACCCAGGCTTAAGATTAACCAGTGTGAAGTGCAAAAACTTCACTCCAGACTAACTTCACAGAAATACCAAGTGGAGAATCATAGGGCTAGCTGGGTTTGGCTGGAGTCTCAGCAGGAACCACAGAAACTTTCACCTCTTGGACTGTATATGGAGTCAGGAGGTCTGAGTTCCGGGAACACTGTATGAACCTCACTTGGATTGGGAGTCTCAGGCCCAACTTTGCTGCAGAGAAGCAGGGCTGGGTGAGAAGAAACCAGCACCCTTGGCAAGTGCAGAAACAGTGGGGCAGGGATGCTACTGGCTGTGGGCACTTGCAGAAGGGATGGGCTTTTGGTTTGGGATTTCAGATCAGAGAGAACTGTGGTGAAGCTAGAGACATTATCTTCTCCCACTCTACAAACAGAAATGCTTACATTAAAACTTCTCATTTAAAAAAATAAACTGGAAGATGGAGAAGAGGACACATACTTCTTTCTGATCTCCTCCCAGGACCTTCAACTAATTATCAAATTCAGCTTCTGAATTAGTTCTGGACTGGTAAAATTCACAAATACTGGGAGCAAATTACAGCAAATTACCAGCAGAAGATAATTTCAAAGATTGCCAGAAAAGGTCTGTTTCAGTTGGGTGCAGGGAAGTGGCCAAGCACAGGATGCCACTGGCTGCAACCCAGCAGATCAGCAAAGAAGTTATAAAACATCCAACACAAACACTAAAGGTAAATAGAGAACCTCAAAACACCAGAATCTCATGGGACCTGACCATGCCCACCAAGTACCTGTTGTGAGTCAGCATGGACCTAATGGAGCCAAGCCTGCTTTGCTGTCACCAATAGAGGAAGCTTGGAAAACCTCCCTTTCCCTAAAAGCATATCCTCACTTTCTTTTAAAAATGAGTAAAAAGGCAAAGAGAACTCTAATTGTAGATAGTTTCTATGGTGAAAGAGAAGAACAGATTTCAAATCCTGAGGAGACTAAAAGCAGATTGTCTCCAGATTAAGCCTCAAAGGATGATATAACCTGGTCCCCATCACACAAGGCTCTCCTAAAAGAAATTAAAAAGGATCTCAAAAGAGAGCTAGAAGAAAAATGGGAAAGGGAAAGGAAAACTTTGCAAGAGGGTTTGGAAAAGACATATAATTCATTAAAAGATAGATTTGATAAAATGGAAAAAGAAAACAACTCCCTGAAAAACATAATTTGTGAAATGAAAAAGGTAAATAACTCCCAGGAAAACAAAACTTGTGAATTGGAAAAGGTAAATAATTCCAAGGAAAACAGAATTTGTGAAATGGAAAAAATAATTCCATAGAACAAAAAAAAAAAATTATTTAAAAACTCAATTGGACAAATACAAAAAGAAGTAAAGAAAAAAATAAAGAAAATAATTCACAAAAAATCAGAATTGAAAAAATGGAAATGAATTACTCAAGACATCAAGAATTAGTCAAGCAAAACCAAAAAAAAAAAAAAAATGCAAAAATAGAAAAAAAATGTAAAATATCTACTTGGGAAAATAACTGATCTGGAAAATAGATCTAGGAGAAATAATATAAGGATTATTGGACTCCATGAAAACCATGATGAAAAAAAGAACCTAGACACCATTTTTCAGGAAATCATCAAAGAGCACTGCCTTGATGTCATAGAATCAGAAGGTAAAAGAGCCATTGAAAGAATTCATCGAACACCTTCTGAAAGAGACCCCAAAATTAAAACTCCAAGTAATACCATGACTAAATTCCAGAACTATCACACCAAGAAAAAAATATTACAAGCAGCCAGAAAAAAACAATTCAAATACCAAGGAGCCATAATAAGGATCACCCAGGTTCTAACAGCTTCCACTTTAAGGGATCAAAGGGCCCAGAATCTGATATTCTGAAAAGCAAAGGAACTTGGAATGCAGTCAAGAATAAACTACCCAGCTAAACTGAGCATTTTCTTCCAGGGAAGAAGATGGGCATTCAATGAAACAAGTGAATTTCATTTATTTCTGATGAAAAGATAAGAGCTAAACAAAAAAAATTTGACCTCCAAATATAGGACTCAAAAGAAGCATAAAAAAGTAAAAAGAACTCTTGAGAACTGTATTTGTGTTATGGGTATATATAGAGAGTGCATGTATTATTTGATTTTACTGTTATAATATAAAAAAAGAACTAGAAGTAGAAAGGAGATTGTACAAGAAAAAAGGGAAAAGTGGAGGTAAAATGAGGGAAATTACATCTCACCAAGAGGCAAAAGAAACCTATTATATTTGAGGGAAATAAGGGAGGGGGATGGACATTGTGTGAATCTTACTTTCATCAGATTTGGCTGAAAGAGAAAATATTAGACATAGTGGTTTACAGAGAAACTTCTATCACCTTATTGAAAAGTGAGAGGGGAAAGGTGAAAAGGGAAGGAGTAGACTAAATAGAAAGGAAAACAGAAATAGTAGGGGAAATTTATGGGAAAGGGAGAGGGATTCTAAAGGGGGAGGGCTACTGGAGGAAGTGGTACCCATAAGTTAAATACTGAGGAGGGGGGAAAGGGAAAAAGGAAAGAGAAAAGTATAATCTGGGGATAAGAAGATAACAGGAAATACAGAATTAGTAGTTTTAACCATAAATGTGAATGGGGTAAACTTTCCCATAATGCAGAAGCAAATAGCAGACTGGATTAAAAGCCAGAATCCTACAATATGTTGTTTACAAGAAACACATTTAAAGCAGAGTTATACATGCAGAATAAAAGTAAAAGGCTGGAACAGAATCTGTTATGCTTCAGGAGAAGTAAAAAAAGCAGGGGTAGCCATCCTGATCTCAGATCAAGCAAAAGCAAAATTTGATCTAATTAAAAGAAATAAAGAAGGAAACTGTCTTGCTAAAGAGTACCATAGATAATGAAGCAATATCAGTACTAAAAATATATCCACCAAGTGATATAGCATGGAAATTCCTAAAGAAGTTAAGAGAGCTGCAAGAAGAAATAGACAGCAAAACTATAATAGGAGGAGATCTCAACCTTGCTCTCTCAGAAATGGATAAATCAAACCACAAAATAAATAAGAAAGAAGTTAAAGAGATAAAGAGAAACTAGAAACTAGTTAGGTATGATAGATCTTTAGAGAAAACTGAATGAAGAAAGAAAGGAGTATACTTTCTTCCAGGTAGTTCATAGAACCTATACAAAAATTAACCATATATTAGAACATAAAGACCTCAAAATCAATTGCAAAAAGGTAGAAATGGTAAATGCATTTTTTCAGATCACAATGCAATAAAAATTGCATTCAATAAAAAGCTAGGGGAAAATAGACCAAAAAGTAATTGGAAACTAAACAATTTCATCCTAAAGAATGAATGGGTGAAACAGCAAATCATAGACACAATTAATAATTCCATCCAAGAGACTGACAATAATGAGACAACATACTAAAAATTTGTGGGATGCAGCCAAAGTGATAATAAAGGGAAATTTTTTTTAAATTTTTTATTTAATAATTACTTTATATTGACACTCGTTTCTGTTCCGATTTTTTTTCCCCTCCCTCCCTCCGCCCCCTCCCCTAGATGGCAAGCAGTCCTTTATATGTTGGATATGTTGCAGTATATCCTAGATACAATATATGTTTGCAGAACCGAACAGTTCTCTTGTTGCATAGGGAGAATTGGATTCAGAAGGTATAAATAACACGGGAAGAAAAACAAAAATGCAGATAGTTCACATTCGTTTCCCAGTGTTCTTTCTTTGGTGTAGCTGCTTTTGTCCGTCATTTATCAATTGAAGCTCAGGTCTCTTTGTCAAAGAAATCCACTTCCATCAAAATATGTCCTCATACCATATCGTTGTCGAAGTGTATAATGATCTCCTGGTTCTGCTCATTTCACTTAGCATCAGTTCATGTAAGTCTCGCCAGTCCTCTCTGTATTCATCCTGCTAGTCATTTCTTACAGAACAATAATATTCCATAACATTCATATACCACAATTTACCCAGCCATTCTCCAATTGATGGGCATCCATTCATTTTCCAGTTTCTGGCCACTACAAACAGGCTGCTACAAACATTTTGGCACATACAGGTCCCTTTCCCTTCTTTAGTATTTCTTTGGGATATAAGCCCAATAGAAACACTGCTGGATCAAAGGGTATGCACAATTTGATAATTTTTTGGGCATAATTCCAGATTGCTCTCCAGAATGGTTGGATTCGTTCACAACTCCACCAACAATGCATTAGTGTCCCAGTTTTCCCGCATCCCCTCCAACATTCATCATTATTTTTTCCTGTCATCTTAGCCAATCTGACAGGTGTGTAGTGGTATCTCAGAGTTGTCTTAATTTGCATTTCTCTGATCAATAATGATTTGGAACACTCTTTCATATGAGTGGTAATAGTTTCAATTTCATCCTCTGAAAATTGTCTGTTCATATCCTTTGACCATTTATCAATTGGAGAATGGCTTGATTTCTTATAAATTTGAGTCAGTTCTCTATATATTTTGGAAATGAGGCCTTTATCAGAACTAAAGGGAAATTTTATATCTCTAGATGTTTACTTGCATAAAATAGAGAAAGAGAAGATCAATGAATTGGGCTTGCAACTAAAAAAGCTAGAAAAAGGAGCAAATTAAAAACCCCCAATCAAATACCAAACTTGAAATTCTAAAAATAAAAAAAGAGGTTAATTAAATTGAAAGTAAAAAAAAATTATTGAATTAATAAATAAAACTAAGATTTGGCTTTATGAAAAAACTAACAAAATAGGTAAACCTTTAGTACATTTAATTAGAAAAACGGAAGGGGATAATCAAATTGTTAGTCTTAAAAATGAAAAGGGAGAATTTCCACCAATGAAGAAGAAATTAGAGCAACAAGTAATTGGAAACTAAACAATTTCATCCTAAAGAATGAATGGGTGAAACAGCAAATCATAGACACAATTAATAATTCCATCCAAGAGACTGACAATAATGAGACAACATACTAAAAATTTGTGGGATGCAGCCAAAGTGATAATAAAGGGAAATTTTTTTTAAATTTTTTATTTAATAATTACTTTATATTGACACTCGTTTCTGTTCCGATTTTTTTTCCCCTCCCTCCCTCCGCCCCCTCCCCTAGATGGCAAGCAGTCCTTTATATGTTGGATATGTTGCAGTATATCCTAGATACAATATATGTTTGCAGAACCGAACAGTTCTCTTGTTGCATAGGGAGAATTGGATTCAGAAGGTATAAATAACACGGGAAGAAAAACAAAAATGCAGATAGTTCACATTCGTTTCCCAGTGTTCTTTCTTTGGGTGTAGCTGCTTTTGTCCGTCATTTATCAATTGAAGCTCAGGTCTCTTTGTCAAAGAAATCCACTTCCATCAAAATATGTCCTCATACCATATCGTTGTCGAAGTGTATAATGATCTCCTGGTTCTGCTCATTTCACTTAGCATCAGTTCATGTAAGTCTCGCCAGTCCTCTCTGTATTCATCCTGCTAGTCATTTCTTACAGAACAATAATATTCCATAACATTCATATACCACAATTTACCCAGCCATTCTCCAATTGATGGGCATCCATTCATTTTCCAGTTTCTGGCCACTACAAACAGGGCTGCTACAAACATTTTGGCACATACAGGTCCCTTTCCCTTCTTTAGTATTTCTTTGGGATATAAGCCCAATAGAAACACTGCTGGATCAAAGGGTATGCACAATTTGATAATTTTTTGGGCATAATTCCAGATTGCTCTCCAGAATGGTTGGATTCGTTCACAACTCCACCAACAATGCATTAGTGTCCCAGTTTTCCCGCATCCCCTCCAACATTCATCATTATTTTTTCCTGTCATCTTAGCCAATCTGACAGGTGTGTAGTGGTATCTCAGAGTTGTCTTAATTTGCATTTCTCTGATCAATAATGATTTGGAACACTCTTTCATATGAGTGGTAATAGTTTCAATTTCATCCTCTGAAAATTGTCTGTTCATATCCTTTGACCATTTATCAATTGGAGAATGGCTTGATTTCTTATAAATTTGAGTCAGTTCTCTATATATTTTGGAAATGAGGCCTTTATCAGAACTAAAGGGAAATTTTATATCTCTAGATGTTTACTTGCATAAAATAGAGAAAGAGAAGATCAATGAATTGGGCTTGCAACTAAAAAAGCTAGAAAAAGGAGCAAATTAAAAACCCCCAATCAAATACCAAACTTGAAATTCTAAAAATAAAAAAAGAGGTTAATTAAATTGAAAGTAAAAAAAAATTATTGAATTAATAAATAAAACTAAGATTTGGCTTTATGAAAAAACTAACAAAATAGGTAAACCTTTAGTACATTTAATTAGAAAAACGGAAGGGGATAATCAAATTGTTAGTCTTAAAAATGAAAAGGGAGAACTTTCCACCAATGAAGAAGAAATTAGAGCAACAAGTAGGAGCTACTTTGCCCAACTTTATGCCAATAAATTTGATAACAAAAGTGAAATGGAGGAATACCTACAAAAATATAGATTGCCCAGATTAACAGAGGAGGAAGTAAATTGCTTAAATAGTCCTATTTCAATTATTTCTAGCCATATGAAAAGATGCCCCAAATCATTATTAATCAGGGAAATGCAAATTAAGACAACTCTGAAATACCACTGCACACCTCTTAGGTTGGTTAGGATGACAGGAAAAGATAATGCTGAATGTTGGAGGAGATGTGGTAAAACTGGGACACTAATACATTGTTGGTGGAATGGTGAATGGATGCAACCATTCTGGAGAGCAATTTGGAATTATGCTCAAAAAGTTATTAAGCTGTTCATATCCTTTGACCCAGCATTGTTACTACTGGGCTTATATCCCAAAGAGATCTTAAAGGAGGAAAAGGGACCCACATGTGCAAAAATGTTTGGCATCCCTTTTTGTAGTGGTTAGAAACTTGGAGAATGGCTGAATAAATTATGGTATATGAATGATATAGAATTATTATAATTCTGTAAGAAATGACTAATAGGATGATTTCAGAGCGACCTGGAGAAACTTACATGAACTGATGATAAGTAAAATGAGCAGAACCAGGAGATCATTATACCCAGTAACAATAAGATTATACGATGATCAGTTCTGATGGACATAGCTCTCTTCAACAATGAGTTGATTCAAACCAGTTCCAATTATCCAGTAATGAAGAAAGCCATCTACACCCAGAGAGAGGGCTATGGGAATTGAGTGTGGACCACAACATAGCATTTTCATTCCTTCTGTTATTGTTTCCTTGCATATTTGTTTTCCTTCTCAGGTTTCTTTCTAGATCCAATTTTTCTTGTGCAGCATGATAACTATATAAATTTGTATACATATATTGGATTTAACATATAATTTAACATGTATTGGACTGCTTGCTATTTAGGAGAGAGAGTGGGGAGAAGGAGGGGAAATTTTGAAACAGAAGGTTTTGCAAGGGTCAATGTTGAAAAAAATTACCTATGCCTATGTTTTGTAAATAAAAATATAAAATAATTAAAAAAATAAACTGACAAAAATGAAAGAACTCATAGAAACTTACTATGGGATTAGAAAAGACGGGTTCATCTTCAGAGGAGGACATTGAAGTAAAAAAAAAAAAAAAAATTTTTTTTCCACCCCCAAAAGTAATGTTAAATGGTTCCCTGCCCAGAGAGAATTTATAGAATTCAAAAAAGAATTTAAAAATCAAATGAGAGACATTGAGGAAAAACTAAAAAATAATTATTAAAAAGCATTGAAGAAAAACCAGAAGATAATGGGAGAGTTAATCAACTAGAAAAGGAGATATAGAGTCTTAAAGATGAAAATGACTTTGAAAATTAGAATTGAGGAAGGAGAAATCAGTGAAGCTATAAGAGATCAAGAAATAACAAAACAGAATATAATGAACAAATAAAACAGAATGTGAAAAATAAGAAAAACAACAAAACTGGAGAACAGATCAAGAAGAGAAAGCCGCAACCAAAATAAATAAATAAATAAACTTTAACACAATAATGCAAAAAATAATCCAAGAAAAGTGTCCTGGAGTGATAGAACATGAGGAAAAAGTAGAAATAGAAAAAAAATTCACCAAACACTACCTCAAAGAGATCCTTTCTAGAATCTTATTATTGCCAAATTGAAAAAAACAAACAAACAAACAAAAAAAAAACAAATCAAAGATCAATTTTTGCAAGAAACAAACAACAACAACAACAACAACAAAAATCCAAATATGGTGGAGCTACAATTAGTATACTATAGAACTTATCAGCAGCCATAAAATAAATGACTGCAGGTCCAGGAATCATATATAGTGGCAATCAAAAGAAGTAGGCCTGTGGCCAAAAATATCATACCCAGCAAAATTATCCATAATGTTTAATGAAAAAAAAAAAAGGACATTCAACAAGCTTGTAGATTTTCAGGTTATTATGTCAATTAAACCAGAACTCAGTAGAAAATTTAACATATAAGAGCCAATACCAAAGATCAATTTCAAGGAACTTAACATAGACAAATTGTTTGAGTTTTTTTACATGGAAATGAATACCATATTTTTAAGATGGACATCAGTAATTGGGTAGCTCAAAAGAAAGATTGCAGCAGAGTTGAATATGATCTGATTCTAAAAAGCAAAACCGCCTAGGAAAAAGTAAAACAATAGTAATTATATTATGCAAATAAAATGAAGAAGAGGAGTAGACATATAGGTATTAGAGGGAGGAGGAGAGCTCATAGATCTGAAAACCTACTCATATTGGGAATGGATTAAATAGACAACACTACATATATACTATAAAGAATATATCACCTTCCAAAATATATAAAGAAATAAAAAGAGGAGGGATGAATGCAAGGGGAAGCAAGGGGTGGGGAAGAAGACAAGGAAGGCATCCAAGGCAAATTAAGGAGCAGAATTAAAGCAGAAGAGTTATCAGGGATCGGAAAGAAGAGATATACACAAACACAACAACAAGGATCAAGAGTAGAATTTATTAGAAAAAGAAAGTATGGCTAGTAATCATTGATCTTAGACAAAGTCAAACTTAAAGATTCAATCAAGAGAGAAATCTACTTTACATATTGTTTTAGATGCATGTTTACATATGAATAACTGTGGGTATGTATATATGTGTCTGAGTAAATGTCAATATATATGCAAGTTGTTTTATGTTTGTATGTATGTATATATAAGTGTGTGACTGTATATGTATACTTATATGTGTATGTGCGTGTGTGTGTGTATATGTGTGTGTGTGTGTGTGTGTGTGTGTATCTTTGCTTAACTATAGTTTAACTATAGTTGGGGAAAGTGGCCAGGATGAAAGGAGAAAAAAAGTTTAAAAGTATGCAACAAGGAATTTAAAAAAAAAAACCCTATAATGAAACAAACAAACAAAAAAAAAAGATGGACACTCATGAATATAATTTTTCTACTATTATATATCCTTTTTTGAATTGGTAACTTGATACATGATAGATAATTTAAGAATTATTGGATCACATGAAAGCTATGGTTAAAAAAACTGGGGGGGGGGGCTAGAAATCATTTTTCAAGAAATTATCAAGAAAAGGACATCCTATTTTTCTAGAAGCAAAGGATAACATAGAAATTGAAAAACTAAATTGATCACCTCCTAAAAGAAGATTTGGGTGATGATCTATAGGGATTCAGAATCATTGGAATGTGTAGAAGATGATTAGTATATGAGAATCATTGAGTGGAAGACCAATTTTCTTCTCTCAGAAGACACAAGAGAGCAATAAGTAGACACATGCATTATAAGATGGAAAGCATGTAATTTGAAGGAAGAACCCTGTTTTTCCACTCCTATTCTCTCCATTGGACAAAGATTTGGCAGGAGGTGGTATAATCTCCTTGGCAGAAAATGAAAATCCTACTGAGAGTCAACTTTCTACTTCCTCTACCATCAGGTAATAGTTACAACAAAAAAGTGGTATAATATGTATTCACAGAAGACCAGCACCTCTGATGTGAGGGTTGCTGAATTTTCCGGACTACTTTCCATCTTTGGTTTCCCCCTGATTCACGCAACTCTTACCTGTAGCTTCAAGAAGCACACAGCAGCTGCAGTCCAATAAAACCATCTCAGTAGATGAGGTAAACCAGATTGAGGGTAACCACCTGGCCTCAAATCCTTAGGTGATTTGTGAGAGAGGGGTGGGAATCTACACTGTGCATCCCCCTCCAGGGAATAAAGTAGATATGAACAGTTTGAGCCAATGGGCCATGAAAGCATCTGAAGCAGATGTTGCAGAGTTCTTAGAGCTTGGTTAGATATCAAAGATGCCAGAGTTATATACTGCATCCCAAGCCATCACCATTTATCTTGATTTTGTGTTGCCACTGAACTCTAATGACTCTAGTAGAGAGGGTGAAGCTGACGACTTTGCACAATTCTGCTTCATTTAAATACAATTTATTCATGAATCAAAATATGTCACCCATACCATTTTTACCACTTTTACCTATCTCAAAATCCTGTGGTGACAAGAAGTGACAAAGCAGCAGTGAGAATTGTTGTCACAACCCTGCATGCAGGTGGTTCAGGATATGGTGTCATTTTCTCACTGGACTGAAGCAGCAGTGGGATTCAGCAGACCCCTATATGTATGAGTGTCTGTATAAGAACCATACTGCTTAACTTCTGATGTGAGGAAAGGGCTAGAAAATTGTCCTAAAAATTGCCCACCTCTGGTCTACTTACCACAACAGACAGGAATCCCATGCTCTGTCAAAACACAAAATAAATACAAAAACTTTTGCAAAGATGAATTCACTCACCATTGGTACATGGAATATGTTTGTGCTTATTGACAATATGAAATCCAGTAGACCTGCTCTTGTCATGAGAGAACTCAACAGTAACTGCAACCCAAAAAGCAGCCCTGAGAAACAAGGCTGGCAAATGAAGACCAACTTCCCGAAGTGGAAGATGGATACATATTTTTCTAAAGTAGCCACCATAATAAGAAGCACCATAAAACTGAAGCAGATTTCACAATCAAATCTAATCTAGTGAATAAGCTTGCATACCTCCCAAAAGGAGCAAACAACAGGCTTATGACAACACAATTTCATTTCTAAGAAAATACCACGCCACCATCACCAATATCTATGTATCCCTTGGAAAACCCTGATGAGGTGAAAGAAAAATATTATGAAGACCTGAAGGCCCTCATCATTAATATACCAAAAGAAAACAAGCTTATAATTCTGGGTGACTTTAATGCTAGAATAGGCACAGTCTGCCAGACATGGCAGAGAATCCTTGAGAAGAATGGAATCAGAAACAGGAACTGCAATGGTCACTTACTACTGAAGACTTGTTCATCTCATGGCTTTCTTTTCACCATCACTATCTCCTGTGTACTTAACTATAACAGCAATAAAACTGTGTGTGGATATACCCTTTCAGCAAACATTGCAATTTAATAGACTGTATCATTGTAAGGAGAAGAGACAGGATATGAGCGTATTGAAGGCAATGTGTGGCAAAGAGTGCTGAACTAATCATAGACATGCTCTCCAAACTAAATATTTGCATTAAACAAAAGTGGTGGCCCTAGGACAAGACAACTACAAGAACACTTAATGTTGACAGATCAGAGTGCTCTCTGAAAAGGAACAGTTCATTGCTAATATGGAGGGAAAGCTAAGTCAACACATCATTGACAAAAGTGCAGCAGAAAAGGACATTGCATTTACTCAGCTGGGCCAGAATATTAACAAACATAAATATTGGTTTGATGAAAATAATGGGGAAATTCAGAAGCTGATAAATAAAAAATGAAGACTCCACAGGGTTTATCAACAGAATAGTTCATCCATCTCTAAAAAGGTAATAGCTAACTCCATCAGAGTAAAGTATAAGTGAAGTTTAGAGATGCAAGATTCTTGGTTCAGTTAAAAAGGCAGATGAAATTCAGTTTTATGCTGATAACTATTCAAAGCATTTTTATGATATCTTGAAGGCTTTTTGTAGGCCAGCAATCTACGGTGCATCTCTGATGGAATCACACTGATCAGTAATAAAGACATGATCCTGGAGAGATGGTCTGAATACTTCCATAGTGTTCTCAACAGACTGTCACCAATCAATGCTGAAGCCACTGACCACTTACCTCAAGTTAAAATAAATTCCTCTCTAGCCAGATTTCCAACTGAAGAAGAAATGTTGAATGCTATTAAGCTCCTTTTGTTTTTGCTACGGCAAAGCACCCAGTGCTGATTCTATTCCAGTTGAGATTTATGAGGCACTAGATCCACTAACACAAAAGTTGACAAAAATCTTCTACGTTATATGACAAAAAGGGATTATCCTCCAGGAGTTCAAGGAAACCTCCATTGTCATGTCTATAAAAGTCAAGGAATAGATGGTCCTGTGACAATCTTGAGGTGGGAATGAGGTCTCTCTCTTAGTCATTGATAGCAAGATTCATGCCAGAGCCCTCTTTAATAGGTTGATTCTTGACTTAGATGATTGTCATCTATCTGAGAGCCAATTAAATGATTGAGGAATGATTAATATGGTATTTGCTGCCCTACAATTCCAGGATAAATATTAGGAGCAGAACAGAAATCTGTACACATTTGTAGATCTGAAAAAGGCCTTTGATAGTGTCAGTCATGAGGGCTTGTGCAAAATTATGTCAAAATTTGGTTGCCCAAAGAAGTTCACCAGTATTGTGTCAATATCATGATGGCATGCTGGCACAAGTCCTGGGTATTGAACAATGTTATTGTGCTTTCGGTCACCAGTGCCATGAAGCAAGACTATGCACTTGCTCCTATGCTTTTCAGTTTGATGTTTTCAGCCATGTTATTAGACTTCTTCAGTGAGGATGAAAACAGCATCAAAGTTAGTTACTGTACTGATGGTAAATAATTTAACTTGAAAAGGCTACAAGACAAGTCTCAAGTAGAAAGATGTGATGGATGATTTTTTTTGTTTGCAGATGATTGTGCACTCAATTTAGCCTCTGAAGTTGATTCTCTGCTGCTTGTTTTATTTTTGGCCTGACAATTCAACACCAAGAAAACAAAGGTGCTCTACCAGTCAACACCACATCATATGTGGAATTACCAGTACCCCAAATGGAGAAGTTTGAATACTATGGATTAGTTCACTTACCTTAGCATACACTTTCCAAGGATACAGATGATATCACATGTTGTCAGAATTAGCTCAGTGTTTGGGAGGTTCTGAAGGAAAGTGTGAGAGAAAAGAGATATTAGGCTGCCTATTAAATGGAGGGACTACAGAGCCATTGTACTGACTTCATATGCCTATGAAATCTGAACAGTATACTAATGCCCTGCCAAGAAATTCAATCACCTTGATTGAATTGTCTTAGAAAGATTCTGAAGATTACCTGGCAAGATTAAATGCAGACACTGAGGTTTTTTCTTTTTTAAAAAAAATTTTATTATAACTTTTTATTTATAAGATATATGCATGGGCAATTTTTCAGCACTGACAATTGAGGTCCTTTCTTGAACTGACCTGCTAAGTATTCAAACTCTGCTGCAGAACATGCAACTCTGATGGGCTAATCATGTTGTTCAAATGTCAAATGTACATTTGCCTAAAATAATATTTTACAGAACACTCCCACAAGGCAAGTACTTACATGGAGATCAGAAGAAATGATACAAGGATACTTTATAGAAATTTGGAATCCATTGCATGACATGGAAGACACAGGCAAAGGACTACTCAGCATAGTATGTCTGCATCAAAGAAGATGCTATGGTCTATAAGTGAAGTTGCTTTGCATCAGCTCCCAAAAAAACATGGGATGAGCCAGTTTAGAGAGATCTCCACTTCAAATGTTTATGTGAACTATTTTGTCTGACCTGTGGTAAAGCCTTCCAAGCTCATATTGGTCTGAGCCACAATGAGATTCACTGTACCTTGATTCCAATATAATGATGTCATTTTGGTCCCCCTTGAGAAGGACAACAACCAATCACAGAAAGAAATGGAAGAACTTGGTTAAATAAAAGTATGAACTTCTTTCTATAGAAAGCTGGACTTCAGGCAGATACAAATGGAAGTGGCAATAACTGAGGGAAATGAAAGTCTCTAGCAAGTGAAAATTATAAATCCTGTCGGCACATTTTCTCAAGAGACAGGTACAGCAAAAGAAAGGCACAAGATTATATGAAATAATTTATAGTAATCATAGTGATGAAAATAGCAGCAGAATTCAAGAAATTAATATTTTCTTCTTAGCTCTTCCACTAATAGGTGTGTATCTTTGATCACTTTCTTCTTTGTAAAATCATAGGATGGGACAAGATGAAAAAGTTCAAGGAGCTTTTTAAGCTCTAACATTTTAAGGTTTTATAACTGAATGATTCTATAAATCATAGGCTACCTCTACTTTTCCATGTGCTGTTTCCTTAGCTAGAGTGGAAGTTCCTAACTTGAGGGCCATGTTTTATATATCTATATCCCTCAGAATGCTTAGCCCAATACTGGGTACCTAATACTCTCTAAAATATTCCCTAAAAACTTGCTAATGTATTGTTTAACTAAATGTCTGAGCATGTTCATCCATGCATAAGTTAGAATTAGGTTTGCTAAAAAACAGAGAGTTCAGATAACATATGCCTGTTAAAGTAATTAGTCCTTAGAAAGGGAGATGAATAGGATGGATATATGAAAAGAGTTCACAAAGAATTAGCTAATGAGCACTTGGGTTCCCCTTTCCCTCTTCTCTTTTCTCCCGTGTCCCTAATTACCTTTTGGCTACTCTCCAGGATATTATAAAACAGGAATCCTTCGAGGTAGGTCAGTAGCAATCAGTGATTGGAGTGTCTGCCTCACCCGCCAGTCACTATATCATTAACTGGCACTATATCACCACTGGCTCAACTTTCAGGAACTCCACAAGGGATAAGATGAGCAAGCTGTTGCTGCTGGGATTCTCTCTTTTCTTCCTCTTGGGGGGTGAGTCCGGAAATGGAGTGTTGGGTATGCTTCCCTGGGGTTTTTCTCATATCCATATCAAGACCAGGTCTGAATATCAAATGAGGGATGTCAAAATAGAAAATACCCCATTTCCCCTTATCTCCCTTCCTTTCCCATGGGGGTATTCAGGCTTCTTCTAAGCTCTAACCAAGTCCACATCCCTAATGGAGACTGAGATTAACAATAACTGGGGGTAACAAAACTGTTGTTTGTTCAGGTTCAGTGACCTGAAGGAGATAATATGATATATTCTATCATCTTCAAGATGGGGATTCAAATTTCTTTCCTGGATGGAACCCAAGAAAAAAAATCGTCTGTGCTGTCTGTCAAATATATAAAAAAAATGGCTGTGTTAAGGGTGAGAGTACCTGTTTTACAACAGCAGAGAATGGATGCAGAAGCCTAACCCACTTTACCTACTCCAAAAAGATATTTGGTGAGGAAATCAGAATGGAAAGTATTTTGGACCCAAATCTAGCTAGTTCAGCCAATGGGTTGGGTTCATCAACTCTGCATTAGTTCTCAGAGGGTGGGGGACAGTAGATACCCCTAGGTGAGGACAATACAAACAGATCTCCTTAAATACTTGGGGATTTCTTGCCACATCCCTGAGAAGTAGACAGTGTAATTAATATCAAACTCATTTTATAAAGGAAACAACTGAGGCTCAAAAAGATTTAAGGCATTTGTTCAAAGTCACATAATTGGTATATGCTAAGTTGAGATGTAAATGGAAATACTCCTACTCTTAAGTCTAAAAGGTAGAAGAATAAGGGGAAAGATCTTAGGGTGGGTGCCCCATACTGAGGAAGATTAATGAAAAATAAATAACGTTTCATTTCCTAGAGTGGAACTTTTCTTATGCTATCCTGGAATGTGCTAAGAAGTGCAAAGAAACTTTAAAGCTCAAAAATTGGATTCAAGTGGTGAACTATTGCTGCAGAGAAAGCTACTGCAATAAAGAAATACCATTTTCATGATTGTTCAATAAAAGCAAGAGGTGCTTTCTGCTCCATCTTACTGCAATAACACTTTTGTTTCACACACACACACACACACACAGAGTCATTCCTTTCCTTTTCTTTTCCCAATCAAATGACCTCCCTAGTTACCCCTAGTCCTATCCTTTCTTCAATCTAGGATGGACTTCGTGATTAGAGATTGAACACACACAGATGAAGTTAAAGGGAAGAACATCTAATCCACTCTGAAATTTGTCCATGTTAAATTTTTCACATTGTCTTATGTTACTCTTTCCCTTAATTTTTAAATAAAGCTTTTTAAAAATCTATTTTGATTCAATTGAATAAAGGCAAATATCATTTTCTTTTATGCCTGTTCAGGAGACCTGAAGATCATCAGACTACCTTGGAGCAGGAAAGGACCAGTGATATAAAATCCAGAAGAGTCATCAAATATATCTGGGGTGAAGGTCTCTAACAAAAGAAAACATACCTCAGGAAAGATGCAGTCTATGACTGCTTGTACACTTGTGCATAGGCAATCTATTATAAGGGCTTGGCATTTCAATAAAAAAGGAGAAAAGAGATGTAACTCTAAGAGATACTAGGAAATTAAGAATTTGGAAAAGCTTAGGAACTAGAAAAAAACTTCTTGACATTCCCCAGTCCTCTGGGCCATTACTGAGATCCTATTCTGCTTGACTTAGTACTACCATCCCCAATAACAATACCAAAACTTCATAAATTAAACCAATGGTAAGATGTGGCAGATTTCAAAGTAGGAATGACATTTAACAATCTAACCCCTCAGCAGGAGGCAATACATTCAGTGGCTAAATAATGAACTGGTCCTTCAAAAGCTTCAGCACAATAATCAGATTATCAGCAATGTAGTAGGTAGAATGGTAGCCAGTACAGTATAGGAAGGGTATGTACAAGCTCACACAGGTTGATATTAATTGATTCACTTGTAGACCAATTTCACCCCACAGGGCTAGAAATATGTACATGATATATAAAAATATTTCATGAGCCAGGAATCTATTGGTTATACCAAAAAAAAAAAAAAAAACTATTCTATTGTAATTGTGGGAACAAAGCATGAATTCAAGTGCTTTCAAGCTTAGGTTGTCAATAATATATTGCTTACAAAGAATTGAGAATTCCTACCTAAGAAAGATATTTTAGTGGTTCTCTGAAGGCTTTGGTCAACCAGATCAGGCATGGAGTATTTATCCACATTTTCTCTTGGGATACTAGCATCTAGTCATTATCCCTAGTTATGTTTGTCTGGTCATACCAAGTAGTGACCATGGAAGGTCAGGACACTAATATCAATTATATTAATATTCTAGGAACCGCAAGATGTCATCTAAAAGTTCATGTGTTTACAGATTTGGAGTAACATCCACACTGAGTATCTTCTTCTCTCTAGCTGAACTCTGTATGAGAGGTCTTTGAGATCTAACAAGAAGGCTTGGAATCAGGAAGACTCATCTCCATGAGTTTAAATCTGCCTCAAACACTAACTAACTGTGTTATCCTAGGCGAGTCACTTAATCCTGTTTGTCACAATTTCTTCATCTGTCAAATGAGCTGCAGAAGGAAACAGTGAATCATTCCAGAATCTTTGCCAAGAAAACTTCAATTGAGGTCTCAAAGAGTCAGACAGGACTGAAAACAATTGAACAACACCAGTTCTAACGGAGGCTGGTGAGGGTTTACAAGGATCTGATCCCTGTCCCTGTATTCTCCCAGGAAATCTTTCTGACTCTTTTTGATCTCAATTCCAGTCTCATCCCATTTTTTCATACAAAATCATCCTACTCTATGCCCCAATGAAAATAAATGCAAACATATTTATGAGGAGTATCATTTTTCTATCATAATACAAAGCATCAGGCATTGGGTGAGGATGATTTAGGGAGAATCCCTGAGGAGGAATCCTAAATCAAGCTAGTTGGAGTTGTCTGTAGAAAACAATACAAATAATCCCTCTTACCCTGGTTCTACTGCCTTGCTCTCTGAAAGTAAACTTCAGTTATAAAATCTCTCTTAATTAATTTTTTAGACCACTTGAGGTTGAATTCTGTTTCTTGCAATAATGATCTCCTATGTTATGGTGAAAAAATTTGATTCATTTTATCATAATTTTAAAGACAAGTTTAAGAAGTTTAAGTACTATGACCTTAGTTATACCTTGGTGAACGAGATGAGGTGAGATCTTTCAAGACAGTTGTAAAAATTGAATAAGGCTTCATCTACTTCAGTGTTTAAGTAGATTTGAAGAACTTTGAGCATTGATCCAAAGGCATACCTAAATCCCCTTCCTGCTATCCTCCCATATCATCATTTTCTCCCTATTTCAGTCAAATATGGGCAACTAGGTACTTATTGATCAAGTTCAGTTTCTTGGGTAGTTCCCGCGTTTAGAATGTAAGATCCTCAACCAATGAGGATGAGGGTCAGTGGTGGGAGGAGGTATTTGCATTAGGGATTAAAAGTGTTGACCCCGCCCCAGAAGGTGCTTCCTCCCTTCGATTGTCTGCTCGATGGGTGGGACGTCCTTCTCGTGAGAATGTATAATAAACTTTGTTTTGCTTCCAGAGATCTCTCCAGCTTTTTTATTAAATGGTGACCCTCTCACCATTTCTAAACCACACATTGGTGAGAAGATCCCACTTGATAATATTAAATTAGTGGCTCTGATCTAAGGCCAGGAATCACAAGTAAATGAGATTCCTGAAAGTAGAAGATGGGTTTTTTTAAAAAGATAATTGCACCTAGGAAAGGTTTTTTCTTTGAATCTATGGGCATCATATAAGCAACAGTATCAACCTAGAATTGAATACCATGTTTTTAGCCTACATGAATCTGGAAGAGAATGATAATGTAATCATTTTTAACACATACTTAATAGATAGTTACAGAACCTAGCCTTGGACATATTAAGGAGGACTACTACTTGGACATTTCTAGATCTGTGAAACAGGTATGTCTAGCCCCTCAAATTCAATACTCCCTATATCAGATCCTTTGCTTATTACTTGGCAGGAAGTTATTTCAACCAGTCGAAACAAAATTATTTTGTTTATATCTTCTGGATATTATAAAAGTGGACAAATTTCCTTTCTCTTCACTTCTCTGCTCCTCTCTCAAATTCAAAGATAAGTCAGTCATTCTGTCCTCTAGGTGAGTAAGACGTTGACCCTAAATCACAGAAGAGGTGAGATAAAAGAGATTATACAGATGATCTAGTCTGAGCCTCTCATTTCTTCTCACAGAATTAGAATTTTAGGTTTGGAAGGGGCTTCAAAAGTATCTAGTCCAACCAAAGCTCAAAAAAGTATTCCCAGTACAAGTTAGCCATCAAGGGTATAAGTAATATGTTACCTCAGCTCAAACCTCCAGTGAAGAAAAAACATAAACCTTAAGGGCCCATTGTTTTTAACTCTTTTTACAGCTCTAATTCTTGGGAAATTTTCTAATAGCTAGCCTAAATTTGTGACTTTGCAACTTCCACTGATTCTTCCCTGGACCTCTCTCTAAAGCTACATAGAACATAGCTAACTTCTTCTATATTCCTCCTTCCTTATACCTCTTTCTTTAATTTCCAATTGATAATTTTGCCCATTAAGCATAGGTTTAGAAAATACCTTTCTAGAAAATTATCACAGGTTCTCTGAGATTTGCCAAAATTAGACACTAAGATATTTTTAGTTTTTCATAAAATGAATAGGAAGAGGAATAAAGTCAATACCGCAGGGCAATGCCATCTTTTTCTGTCTTTGTACATTCCTTATTTTAATACTTATGTGTAGTCAGCAATATGCTGTTCTATGCTTGAATCCACCAATATTCCCTTTCTGAGGAATAATAGGAATAGAAATAAGAGCTAAGAGAATTCTCTCTTGAGAGCCAAAGGTGACATATACTATTCCCTGGTTTCATCTGAAGAAATTATTCTTCCTTTACATAGGAATGATCACCTGAAATGGGTCCATTATTAGACTCCCCCCAAACGAGAATAAAACCCACTGAGGCGTCTCATGCCTTCTCAATCCTACCCCCTCAGGACTATCCTGGATACTTATTATTTTTCTAAAATCTTCCCAGGGAATGAACTGACCAAAGACTACAGTCTATCCAGGGGTAATCATTGCTGGAGAGGCATAACATCAGCCCCACCTGTTCTCTTGTGCCTAATAAGCCTGATCCCTTATAATATTAGTGTAAAACTTCATAAAGTGAACTGAGACCTCAAGTGCCTCAGTAGGAGACAAGCCAATGATTGAAAAATCATCCATAAGTTCTATGCCTCTATGTGTTACTGAACCACAGATTCAATAGGTAGGGCTCACAGGGATTAAACCATTCCTATTTTAATTCTTGCTAATTCATCTTACTAGGCATTCTTAAAATTTAGGAGCTAAGGTGTTCAACACTATCCTCAAATATTCTTCCATATCTCCTTAGATTTTGTAAGCTATATTTAAAAATATCTCTGGAGTCTTAGGAACTCCTCTCCAAGGGAGACTGCAATTCCTTCTATCCTAGAAAAAGCTTAGAACACAAAAAACAAAAACAGATGAATTCACAAACCATATAGCACTATACTCAGAAATTCTCAGATTCTCAACCACATACAGTAGCCAGCTATGCTGAACTGATCATTTTTTAGGTTCATTAGTCACTTATCTGAGAACAAGGAAGGAAATACAGGAGGTATCTAGGGACATGAGAGCTCCACGCACAGACTCACCTAGGAAAATATTTTCCCATTGCCATTTGTTTTCAGCCATGGCTGTCGCTAATGGGAAAGAGATAGAAATAACCACCATTACTTCCTTACTGAAAGTCCAAAGACCAGAAAGTGCTGGTAGAATATTAAAGACATGGTTCCCCCAAAAGGGTTCAGAATTTCCATGACTTCTACAGACCATCTAGCTAAGCATCTTCTTTTATAAGAGTCTGACATTCAGTATACCAACTATCTTCAAAACAAGGCCCCAATAACCAAAAGGAGCTCAATCATCATACACACTCCTAACAAGAGGCTAGAACATTAATAAAACTGAAAGTAAAAAAAAACTATTGAAATAATAAATAAAACTAAGAATTGGCTTTATGAAAAAATCAACAGAATAGATAAACCTTTAGTTAATTTGATTAGAAAAAAAAAAGAAAATCAAATTAACAGTATCAGAATGAAAAGAGTGAACTTACCACCCATGTAGAGGAAATTTAAACTACATTTAGGAGCTATTTTGCCTAACTGTTTGCCTATAAATCTTATAATCTAAGTGAAAAGAATGAATGCTTACAAAAATACAGATTGCCCAGATTAACAGAGGAGGAAATAAATTACTTAAATACTTTCCATTTTAGAAAAAGGAATTGAGCAAGCTATTAATGAATTCCCTAAGAGAAAATCTTCAGGGCCAAATGGATTTACAAGTAAATTGTATCAAACATTTAAAGAATGATTAATTCCATACTATACAAACTATTTGGAAAAATAGAAGAAGAAGGAGTCCTATCAAATTCTTTTTATGACACAGATATGGTGTTGATATCTAAACCAGAGAGGAGCAAAACAGAAAAAGAAAATTATAGACTAATTTCCCTAATGAATATTGATGCAAAGATCTTAAATAAAATATTAGCAAAGAGATTACAGCAACTTATCACCACGATAACAAGCTATGACCAAGTAGGATTTATAGTAGGAATGCAGAGCTGGTACAATATCAAGAAAACTATTAGCATGATTGACTATATCAATAACCAAATTAACATTTATTGATTATAGCAATAGATGCAAAAAAAGCATTTGACAAAAAACAATACCTATTCCCATTGAAAACACTAGAGACTATAGAACAAATGGGGTTTTCCTGAAAATGATAAGTAGCATCTATTTAAAATCATTAGCAAGCATTATATGTAATGGGCATAAACTAGAAGCATTCCCAATAAGAATTCCCAGGTGTGAAACAAGGTTGTCCACTAACACTATTACTATTCAATATTGCATCAGAAATGTTAGCTTTAGCAATAAGGAAAGAAAAAGAAATTGAATGAATTCGAGTAGGTAATAAGGAAATAAAATTATCACTCTTTGCAGATAATATGATGGTGTACTTAAAGAATTCTAGAGAGTCAACTAAAAAACTATTAGAAACAATCAACTATTTAAGCAAAGTTGCAGGATACAAAATAAACCAACATAAATCATCAGCATTTCTAAATGTTATCAAAAAAGTCCAGCAGCAAGAGATAGAAAAAGAAATTCTATTTAAAATAATTGTAGATAATGTAAAACATTTGAGGGATTCTACCTGCCCAGAAAAAGCCAGGAACTATATGAACACAATTACAAAACATTTTTCACAAAAAGTTAGATCTAAGCAATTGGAAGAATATCAAGGCAAAGATACTATAATAAAAATGATAATTCCACCTAAATTAATTAATTATGGCACTATTTATTCAGTGCCATACCAATCAAATTGCCAAGAAATTACTTTATAGAGCTAGGAAAAGGATAACAAAATTCACTTGGAAGAACAAAAAGTCAAGAATATCAAGGGAATTTATTTTAAAAATACAAAGGATGGTGGCCTAGTTATACCAAGTTATATATTACATACATATATACATATATATATGTGTATATATATATATATACACACATATATACATACATGTATATGGTACTGGCTAAGAAATAGAGAGGTGGATCAGTGAAATAGATATACATTACATAATAATTAATGACTATAGTAATTTAGTATTTGATAAAACCCAAAACTCCAGCTTCTGGGATAAGAACTCACTATTTCACAAAAATTGCTGGGAAAATTGGAAAATAGCATGACAGAAACTAGGCACTGACCAACACTTAACACCCTATATACCAAGATAAGATCAAAACGGTTTATGATTTACACATAAAGAGTGATACTATAATCCAATTAGGAGAACAAGGGATAGTCTACCTCTCTGATCTGTGGAGAAGAAAGAAAATTATGGCCAAAGAAGAACTAGAGAACATTATAGACTATAGAACAAATGGGGTTTTCCTGAAAATGATAAGTAGCATCTATTTAAAATCATTAGCAAGCATTATATGTAATGGGCATAAACTAGAAGCATTCCCAATAAGATCAGGTGTGAAACAAGGTTGTCCACTAACACTATTACTATTCAATATTGCATCAGAAATGTTAGCTTTAGCAATAAGGAAAGAAAAAGAAATTGAATGAATTCAAGTAGGTAATAAGGAAATAAAATTATCACTCTTTGCAGATAATATGATGGTGTACTTAAAGAATTCTAGAGAGTCAACTAAAAAACTATTAGAAACAATCAACTATTTAAGCAAAGTTGCAGGATACAAAATAAACCAACATAAATCATCAGCATTTCTAAATGTTATCAAAAAAGTCCAGCAGCAAGAGATAGAAAAAGAAATTCTATTTAAAATAACTGTAGATAATGTAAAACATTTGAGGGATTCTACCTGCCCAGAAAAAGCCAGGAACTATATGAACACAATTACAAAACATTTTTCACAAAAAGTTAGATCTAAGCAATTGGAAGAATATCAAGGCAAAGATACTATAATAAAAATGATAATTCCACCTAAATTAATTAATTATGGCACTATTTATTCAGTGCCATACCAATCAAATTGCCAAGAAATTACTTTATAGAGCTAGGAAAAGGATAACAAAATTCACTTGGAAGAACAAAAAGTCAAGAATATCAAGGGAATTTATTTTAAAAATACAAAGGATGGTGGCCTAGTTATACCAAGTTATATATTACATACATATATACATATATATATGTGTATATATATATATATACACACATATATACATACATGTATATGGTACTGGCTAAGAAATAGAGAGGTGGATCAGTGAAATAGATATACATTACATAATAATTAATGACTATAGTAATTTAGTATTTGATAAAACCCAAAACTCCAGCTTCTGGGATAAGAACTCACTATTTCACAAAAATTGCTGGGAAAATTGGAAAATAGCATGACAGAAACTAGGCACTGACCAACACTTAACACCCTATATACCAAGATAAGATCAAAACGGTTTATGATTTACACATAAAGAGTGATACTATAATCCAATTAGGAGAACAAGGGATAGTCTACCTCTCTGATCTGTGGAGAAGAAAGAAAATTATGGCCAAAGAAGAACTAGAGAACATTATAGAATGAAAAAAAGATGATTGTGCTCATGTTAAAATAAAAAGGTTTTGTACAAGCAAACCAATGCAGCCAAGATTAGAAAGGAAGCAAAAAACTTGGCGGGGGAGGGGTGGGGTGGGGATTACATTCTAGAGTTCTGATAAAGGCCTAATTTCTAAAATATATAGAGAACTGACTCAAATTTATAAGAATACAAGCTATTCTTTAATTGATAAATAATCAAAAGATAAGAACAGACAATTTTCAGATGAAGAAATTAAAACCACTTCTAGCCATATGAAAAAATGCTCTAAATCACTATTTATTAGAGAAATACAATTAAGACAACTCTGAGATACCACTTCACAAGTTTTTGATTGGCTAAGATGACAGAAAAGGAAATTGCTATATGCTAGAGAAGATGTAAGAAAATTGAGACAATATATTGTTGGAGTTAAAAACGGATCCAACCTTTTTGGAAAGCAATTTGGAATTATGTCCAAAGGGCTATCAAACTGGCATATCTTTTGATCCATCAGTGTCTCTACTGGGTCTGTGTCCCAAAGAGATCATAAAAAAAGTTTGTAACAGTCCTTTTTGTAGTGACAAAGAATTGGAAACTGAGTGGATACCCACCAATTAGAGAATGGCTGAAAAAGTTATGTTATATGAATGTAATGGAATATTATTGTTCTATAAGAAATGGTCAGCAGGATGGTAGCAGAAAGACCTGGAAAGACTTGCATGAAATGATACTAAGTGAAGTGAGTAGAACCAAGAGAACATTGTACACAACAACAAAATTATGTGATGATCAACTCGGATGGACTTGGCTCTTTTCAACAATGAGGTAATTTGGGCCAACTCCAATAGACTTGTGATGGAGAGAATCATCTGCATCCACAAAGAGAACTATGATGATTGATTGTGGATCACAACATGGTATTTTCACCTTTTTTGTTTTTGTTGTTTGCTTGCTTGTTTTTTTCTTCTCATTTTTTCCTTTTTGATCTGATTTTTCTTGTGCAGCATGATAAATGTGGAAATATGTTTAGAAGAATAGCACATGTTTAACCTATATTAAATTACTTGTTGTTCAGGGGAGAGGGGAAGGAGGGAGAAAATTTTGGAAAGGTTTTACAAAGATGAATGTTAAAAACTATCTTTGCATGTATTTTGAAAATAAAAAGTTATTATTTTAAAAAGAGGCTAAAACACATGACCAATTCCCTGGGAGGTTTCTTAATTCAGCAAATCAGGAGAGTGATACTATCAGAGATTATCAAAGAAATCTCTGCTATATAAGTATCTATAGGGAACACATATGTTTGTAGTAAATTTGCAGTAAACCTTTATTAAAAATCTAGTAAGCTCCGGCAATATGAAAATGAAAAAAGAAAGGTAGTCACCAACTCTCAAAGAGATTACAATTTAATGAGGCAAGACAACCCACAAAAGGAAGCTAAAAAAAAAAAAAAAAAAAAAAAGGTAGGATGATGTTGAGAAAGATACTCAAGAAGAGGTCTTGATGGAAAAATCAGAGAAGTCCCAATGTGACATAGTCACTTGGGAAATAAAATGTCTATGGTGAGCCCCTTCTTTAAATGGAAGTTTTGAATTTCATGGCTCTACACTCAGTCAGAGGGGATTTGTGTATGTTTCACCCTTCCTAAATGATAAACTCCTTGAGTTTAAATTCTAGGGACCATGTTATTCATTCTGTATTCCTTCCTCAAAAATGTCTATAATCCTTTTTAAGTTAAGAATTAGAGGAAACCAAAGGAAATAATATGAACTGAGGCTTTGTCTCTAAATGGACTTTGACAAAGTTAGAAAAGAAGTCCAAAGTTTCCTAGGAGAATGAAGAAAACACAAAGAAAGGGTTCCATCCTCTATCACCACTGACCTGATATGCCATGGCTAGTCAGAAGAGAGAAGTAGAAAATATTCATTCCCTAAATTTATCTCCTTGTGTGGCAGAACAAACTAAGTCTACAGGAGTACCTTGTCCATCTTCATATCTCAATGATTCCCAGCAAAGGAGCCAGTTTAGTTTAAGCTCTTCTTGGCAACAAACACTAGAACAAACACTAGACTATTGCAAATAAATTTCATAAGGACTACTATTTGATAACACTTAATTTTTGGAGTGATCACTTAGGACAGGGAGAGAGGAGTGGAAAGGGAAGAGTTAAACTAGATCTCTCATCAGAGTCAGATTTAGAGGACCTGGATTCAAATATGGACTTTGCCATCTATGGAACCTTAAACAAGTCATTTAAACTCCGTGGCTAGAATTTCCTCATCTATAAAATGAAGAATAACAAAGATGGTGGAATAGCAGGAAGCAATACAAGTAAACATTCCATCATAACTAGTTCACAAAAATATAGAAAAAATATCAGATCAATTACTTTGGTTGGGAAATTCAAATAAAAAAATCTCAGTGGATTATATTTCTAGGCCATGTTGGTATAAGAAGACAAAGAAGTCTACACAAGAGTCTAATCAGGAATAGCTTCATTGAACATCTATCTCAGAGGCAGAAATAGTTTTAAAAGGAAAGGGCCATCCATGATAGTGCATCAAGTCAAGAATTCCTAAACATGGCAAAGAAGGGAAAGGAGCATTCACTTTGAACAGAGACAAGGTACAGATGCCAGCTGGCTGCTCTGTCACTCATTCATTATCCAGTACTGGGTGTCAGATCCATTGTGGCCAGAAGTAGGGACTTATATCTGGGGGTAGCAATTCAGGTCAAGGAATAATCCTGTATTCAGGGATATTTACTGGGTGAATAACAAGTACAAAAACAAGGCATCATCTGTGGAGTTTTGACTTGGAACTGGGCCTTAACAAAAAATCCAAAGTCAGGAAGTAAAACTGGAAAAAAAAAGAAAACAAAAAATGAATCTCCATGTAAATAGTTACTATAGTGAAGCGAAATGCAGTTGAAAAAAATTTTAATTCAATTTTTAACATATGATGGTTGGCAAAATAGAGAATTAGACATTCTCTCTGATCCTGATGACCTCTCAAACCTCTTCAAAACAGAAATTATGCACCAAACAAGAATCTTCATTTGTCCCTAAAGTCTAAGACAATCAGAATCCAAAAAAGTAACCCAAACTAATGCCTACCCTGAATGCAATAGGCACTCTCCTTACAGCAACAAGTTTCTACTTGTTGTAAGATCGAGCCAAGGACTTAATACATAGACTTGCATTTAACTGACCCTATACCCCAGTCCTTTCTCCCTCTTTCCAGTGTCATAGAAATTCCAATTCTATGCTACTAAAATTTGCTCAGACCCAATTTATAGTCAATTTGAAGACAGCATTTTGGGACAGATGTTTCTCAGGTTCATTACAAAAGAGCTCTGCAAGAGAAGGCAAGAAAAGAAAGAAAAGAGTAGAACACATGTCCGGACTTGAAATAGAGCTCAAACCATGATAACCATCACTATTATCTTTATTCTCCCAGAGCCTTAGTAATCCAATCTATAGAAATTAACCCTATAGCAATAGCACAGCAATACTCTGAACTACTAGTGTTGAACCAGAAAATTGAGGAACAAAGAGAGTAGGACAGGACATTCAATGAAGGAATGTTGCATGGCACTACATTAAGCCTAAGAAAAAGAGTTCAACATTCAAGTGGACAAGTTCTGTCATCCCAAAATCATTTGAAACAGAGACTTAAGTGGTTGAACCATTATACAACATAGGAGCGAGCCAAGATACTTTGAAATTGAACCCCAAGGAGAACATCATCAAAAAAGAAAAAGTTAGAAAGTGAGTAATAAGCTAGAAAGAGAAAAGACTGATACTATCAAAAAATTCAGGAAGAAGAAAATTCAAAGACCTTGAATATGAACAGATAAATCAAGAGAAAAAAATTAATAACAGAGGAAATGTGACCTCCAGATATAATAAGTCCAGATATCTATGAGTAAATATTCCAAAATAAAGGAAAATGATCCAACACTTGATGAGACAGAGAACCTTGAGAATGTGAGGAGAACCTGGAACTATAACACATTTACTGAGTCTTTCAAATGAGAAATGAGAATTATGACAGCAAAATTTATGGCCTACACAGTAAAAATAATCATCAGAATAAAAAAACTTGAATCTATAGTGGCAAGTCTCACCAAATAAAAAATAGAGTACAATTAATTGACAATGAAAATACACAAAAATGAAGGATTATTGAGAAGAAGAGAGGCAAAAAATAAGAAGAAAAGAAAATATGGTTGGCTATTTATGTAAAAATTTAAAGACATGCTATGTAGAGAAAACCCAAAGGATCAAAGAGTATAAGATGAAAAACCTGAATACCATAAATGCAAGAAATAGTATAAGAAAACTATCCAGAACTTCTGAACACAGAAAATAAAATATCGATTGAAAAATCTTAGAGACTGCTTCAGGAAAAACAAAAAACCATGGCTGCAAATTCCAAGACACATTCTCATTAAATTTAACAATTCAATTCAGAAATGAGATGTTCTGAAAGCAATCAGGAGGAAGACTTTGAAATGGAAAGGAAGGGAAATCTGAATAATACAAGACCATTTTGCACACATCAGAAATGCTGTAAGGAATGTTAATGTGTTCTAAATAGCTTAGGATACAACTCAAGATGATCTCTGTAGTCTCAGGAAAAGAAGATGCTAAAAAGAAATGAATGATGAAGAGGAAGGAAACATTGAAAGGGAAGAGGGGAAAGATGGATGTTTTGCTCTAGTGGTCATAGGGTGCCCACTTTTGAATACTTCTCTGGCGGAGGGATGTTCTGCAATGGGAAATGGAGATCTTGTATTGGGTGTGGTCGGGGGACTTAGTGCTTGCAAAGTTCGCTCATCCTACCTTAGGAAAAGGGGGACGAAACTCCTAAGAATGAAGTATCTGAGAGAGTGAGAGAGTGTTCATTAAATGAATTTTTTAATGCAATAATTGTAATAACACTATGAAAAGGTAAAAACAAATGTTCAATAAATAAAAAGAAACAAACAAGGAACTTACAGCATGTTTAAAGGAATCATAGAAAACAAATAAATGTGTCTAACTTATACAATCCAAATATCTTAGTATCCAAATTCATAAAGGAAACAGCTAGTCAATAGGAAGACTTAAATATTAATATAGTAATGACAGGAGACTTCAACATCACTCTCTCAGTTTTGGATAAGTTTAACAGAAAGGGAAAATACAAAACTGAACAAATTCCTAGAGAAAAATTTTAATATAGATATTTCCTAGTACTATAAGAATTCTTTACAAAACTTGATCTTGTATTAGGGCACAGAAATATTGCCAACAAATGAAAAAAAGGCAGAAGTAACTAATATATTTTTTAAGATCACAAAGCAATAAACAGTAATTGGTTCAGGCACCACAAACAAAAAACACAGACCTAAATGAAAATGTAACAATGAAACCTGAAAAGAGTGAGCTAAAAAAATAAATCATAGAAACATTAATAATAATGTAAAATGAAGGGATAATGATGAAACAACATAATAAAATTTTGGGGATGCAGCTAAAACAGCCCTTGGAGGTGAGGAGAAACCATATCCTTCTAAACATGCACTAACCAAGGATAAAAAAAGAGGATTAATGAACCAAATTTGCATTTTAAAAATTAGGTACCCAACAAATAATTTAATTAAAAATAAGCACAAAAATGAAGCATTAGAAATAAGAATAATAGAAAAATTGGAAACAAAAACAAATTATAAATAAAGTTAAAAACTGATTTTTGGAAGAGACTAATAAAATAAACCTTTATCAAGCAATCTTATTAAAAAGAAAGGGGAGCGGGGCGGGCAACTAAATGGTGCAGGGGATAGAGCATCATCCCTGAAATCAGGAGGACCTAAGTTCAAATCTGGTCTCAAACACTTAATACTTCCTAGCTATTTAAAGTCTTGGCAAGTCACTTAACCCCAAATGCCTCAGAAAGAAAGAAAGAAAGAAAGAAAGAAAGAAAGAAAGAAAAGAAAAGAAAGAAAGAAAGAAAGAAAGAAAGAAAGAAAGAAAGAAAGAAAGAAAGAAAGAAAGAAAGAAAGAAAAGAAAAGAAAATAGGCAAGAAATGAGCAAGATGAAATCACAATAAAATCAGAAGAAATAAAAAATAACAATCAGAATATATTTCCCACAATTATATGCTAATAAAACTAAAAAGACAAAAAGAAATAGAGGAATGTTTTCAAAATACAATATATTTTAATCAAACAAAAAATACACAAGATAAAATAGATAATGTTGGTTACATGAAATTAAAAAATTTCTGCACAAACAAAATTAATTTACATAGAATAAGAAAGGAATATTTGTATCAAGGAAAGGAAATTGTCTAAGGCAAAAAGAGTATTATCAATTAATAAATACATATAAGAGTAATTATTAGACTAATAGTCATTCTTTCAGTAACTGGTCAATAAATATGAGCAAACAGTTTTCAAAAGATTTATAAGGATTCCCAATCACATGAAAGAATGCTTTAAATCACTTAATAGAAACAGAGATGCCAATCAAAATAAACCTGTAGCTTTATCTCATACCCAACAAATTGGGGGGGAAAATACGACTAAAAATGGAGGGACTGTGGAATGATCAACACTAAAACTTTGCAGATATGAGGGAAAAAAATAATTATCTGAATGGAATAAGAAAATGCCCAAAATAACAAAGGCTATCTCTAGGGAACACCCCACATGCCATCCCCTCTTCCCTCCCCTTAAATGCCCTCAGCATTGGAATTCCTTTATCATCTTAGAAGAACACATATAAGATTTGCCCACTAAACCACAGAAATTCTTAAATGGAGTTAGAAGGGCCAGCTCCATTAACCATAGACCATTCTTTAGCTACAAACTTATCTCCACAATAGTCAGTGAAGATTACAGATCATTCAACAAATATTCAACTTCTCTGAAGTCCCAAGCAGAGCCAGGTGGTCCTGCTTAAAATGTTCCCAGTCTTGTCTCTTACCTATTCTTATTCCCATGATTCTTCAGCTTCCCAGCTCAAATCCCACCCCCTACCTCCATGAACTCTACTTGTCCCCAAACTTAATTTTTCCTAGAAAGACGTTGTGGTGAATGTGTTGTGGAAACCTGACTTTTGTAAGATTTATTACCTAGGTGAGTAACTTCATTGTCTCTCACTCTGATTTCTCCTCTATAAAACCAAAAGAACTAGACAAGAGAAAGTCTTTCTAATGTCCCTTACAGCTGTAACATTTGAGGGTATTTTGTATGATGTTATAAATTCCTCTATACCTGCTGCCTCCCTAGCTAGAATGGAAGTTTTTTTAAGGGCAGGGCCCTTGTCTGTACCTTTTATAGAATTTAGGACAGTACTGAGCACACAGGAAAACATCACTAAATAGTTGTTCATTTATTTAACTATTAATTTTCATCTATCTTAGGAGAGTTGGATACCCCTAGAAGATAGACTAGAAAGTCTGTGAGCTCAATATATGAAAGGAGAACACAAAGAGGAGGCATTTAGCAAACATTTAGCTTATAATTTGCTGTTTAGCAAGTACTTAGATTGTGTTTTCTATTCCTGCCCTTTTTCCCTGCCCCAACAAGCACTCCTGGGAGGTAGGTCAGTAGCAATGGGTTTGCCCCACCCCTCTACTCACTATATCAATGAATTGCACTTGCTCACCTTCCATAAACCAGACAAAGGATAAGATGATGAGGCTGTTCCTGCTGGGTCTCTTTCTTCTCTGCTTCTTAGGGGGTGAGTCCCAGGATAATGGGTTATGGGTGATCCCCTGGGGTCTTTTCCATATCTTTTCCAAGTCCTGGCCTATAATTTCAAATGAGATGACAAAACAGAAAATACTCCACCTTTTCCTTCAAATCCCTTCCCTTCCCCTGGGGACATTAGGATTCTTCCTCACTTCTGACCAGGTCATCATCCCTACTGTAGACTAAGACCAGCAAAAAAAGAGAGAATTTATGGAACTGGGTGGCCTGACGGAGATAATGTAACCCATTCTGTCTTTCCTCTAAGATGGAAGTACGAGTTTCTTAGCATTTTGGGAAAAGAAAGAAGTCCAGTGTGCTGTCTGCGACATATATAATCATGGCATCTGTCTGAAGGGTGAGGGTACCTGTATTACAAAGTCAAGCAGAGGATGCAGAAGCCAGCTATTCTATATGTACTCTAATGATGGAAATGGTGAGAAACCAGCCTCTACTTCTCCTAACACCCTGATCAGCACAATTTATTTTCCCAGGGGGAGGGGGAGTTTCCATGACTGAGTTAGCTCCTAAGGACTTTGACCATCCTGGGGACTGGCAGTAAGTTCTCATTTGAGAATGAGAACAGTTATAACAATTTATCTTTTTTTTTTTTGAACCCCTCCCAACAACCTGAAAGGTAGGTATTATTATCCTCATTTTATAGGTAAGGAAACTGAGGCACAAAAAGATTAGCTCATGACAGAGCAAGGAGCTGAATCCAAGTTTTCTGCATTTAAGCCACTTATCTTTCCATTAAGTCATACAAACAGGGACCATAGGAATCTAGACTTCCTACTCTTGGTAAAACTGACTGGTGAATGGAGAGGGAGAAGAGAAGACATTAAAGGAAGATACCCCTAGGATCACTCCTTTTTATGTCTATAGACTTCAAGCAATGCAATAGAATTGAATTTCCCTTCCCCAAAGTGAATACTTCTCTCTTTCTAGGATGGACATATTCTTATGCTAAACTGGAATGTTCTTCCAAGTGCCAACGTCCTATAATCAAAAGTTCCTTGATGTATGAAGTGATCCGCTGCTGTGGAAAACCTTTATGCAACAAACGTTTTTCACTTATTCAATAGAAGTGGGACCTTGTCCCATCTCACTATTATCACCATCTGTTATCCTCTTCTTCTCCTGCCACACAGACCTCCCTGGCTGTCCCTAGTCCCGTTTCCCCCTTAGGTCCTTGACTGGCTGTTTAATTGGAGAACAAATATACACAGATTAAGCTAAAACTTCACCATCTGAAATTTTTGTACCTTCTTTATGTTACCCTTTTTAAAAAATTTACAAGTAAAATTTTCTTTAAGCTCGCCTCATTTCAATGGAACAAAGATAACAATGATTTTCATTCAGGCCCAGGCTGGGCCAGAAAAGCTGAGGATCATCAGTATTCCACAGGGGCCAGGCAGGGACTGGTAGCATAAGAAGAGAGGGGTGAGTATGATATCACTCTAAAAAGCAAAGGTAAAAAGAATAATTATGTTACACAAATGAGGTGAAAGAGCTAGAAATGACAGAGGAATTACATGGGACATGAGGACTGGAATCCTACTCAGATTGGGAATAGATGAAAGAAGGAACAATACACATATATCTAGAAAGGCATAAAAATCTCCTAAATTCATAAAGAAATGAGGGAAGGAGAAAGAATGGGGGTTAATGGAAAGGTATGTTCATAATGGGAAGGGGATAAAGATGAAGGGAAAGCTAAGAAGAGAGCTTTGGAGGCAGGGTAAGAGTAAAAGCAAGGCAAGGAAATAGGTAGAAGTGATGAGATTCTCAGTATCTGGATGCCATTAGCCGAGGGAGCTGGAGCATTGATGGAATCATTCCCTGAGGCAGGCAGGGAAAAGGCTCTGTAGGAGATCAGTTTAGCTTCATGGTCCCACCTGCTGCAGAGGCCGTCCAGGCAGAAATTCAAGTTATGTTAAATCTCTGAGACCCATCCTCTATGGGGGTCATAAGCAGTCCGGCTCTGTCCTGTCAGAAATCCCAGTCATATCCCTGAAGTTAAATTTCCCCTATAAAATTTGTCTATGACCCATGCTATCTTTGCTGAACCCCCTTTAGATCAGCCTCAGGATGTCTTTCCTTCACTCTTCCCCCATGCTCCATGTTGTCTTTCCTCTCATCTTCCACTATTCTCTCTTCTTAACACCCATCATGTCTTATGGTGTCTTTCTCCTTTTTACAGCTGACTAACTCATTTAGGGTGCTAAATCTCTTTTAGGATTTAGCCTGCTAACTAAGGGCATGCTCCAATCTTTTGGGGTATTTCCTTTCTCCTAGCTAATCGTAAGTTCCACTAGGAAACTCACTCTTTCTATCATTAACTATTAAACCCCCTTTCCTATGTGTTCTGCCACTCTATTTCATATTTACCACTCCTGGTGTCTATTGTATCTCTTCATTTTATCTGTAACTCTTCTAAATACACCCACCTTTTGCCAAAGATAATGGCCATTGTGAATTCTTCATATGATCAAAACCCAACATTTGGTGTTCTCTTAAAGCATGTCACTCAGTACTTACCACCACATTTGCCGCATCACCCACATCAGAAATAAAGCAGAGGAATCAGCAGGGATAGGAAATAAGAGATATACACGAACACAATAATGATCAGAAGTAGAGTTATTAGTAAAAGAAGCAATGGTAGTAATCATTATCTCAGACAAAGTTAAAGCCAAAATATATTTAATGAAGAGAAAAATAGGGAAACTACCCTATATGTCAATCATTAATCAATAAAAATTTAGACTTTTAAAATAACTAGTTAGTATAAGGTTGGAATATTGCTGTAGGTGTAGGAAATGATGAGGTGGTGGACTTAGAAAAATATGAAAAGACTTGAGCCTAAAATGGATGATGCTATCTTCCTTCAGAGAAACAGAAGACAAGGAAGCATAATAGAACTTTATATAGACGTATATGAATATATGTATATGAATGATCATAGATATCTCTGTAAATGTATGTGTGTATATGTACAAATATATTCATGCTTAATTGTAGCCTTCTTTGGGAGAGCAAGTGGTATGGGGGAGGAAAGGGAAAAAAAGGATAAAGTAAAAAGTGCACAGCAGAGACCAAAGAAAAGCTAGAAGGAAACAAAGAAATAATGAATAGCTCTGAACACAGTGTGTAGTATTTAGCATAGAGATTTTCTTGAAATAGAAATTTATTTTCTCTTGGAATGGGAAATGCCATCTGCATCCAGAGTGAGAACTATAAAGACTGAATGTAGATTGAGGAAAAGTATTTTCATCTATTGTTGTTGTTTTTGTTAGCTTTTTCTTTTTATGGTTTGTTTTTCCCTTTTGTTCTGTTTTTTCTTGCACAAATGACAAATGTGGACTGTACATGTATAACCTATATCAAATTGCTTGCTATCTTGAGTAAGGGAGGGAGGTAAAAAAAAGTTTGGAACACAAAATCTTACAAAAAATGAGTGCTGAAAACTATATATATTTGGAAAAATAAAATACTATTGAGGAAAAAATTGTCTCATATTTTGAATTCTGCTTTGCATGTAACAATGCCTTTTTTTCTATTTTTTCTTTATTTTTTTCCTTTTTTCTACTTTGTATTTGTTTCAAATAAACAAATAAATTCAACAATCCAAAAAAAATTTTTTTAAGCTACAGGGGTTACCAAGCAGATCTGAATGAGGACCTCTTACAAAGGAAAGCACAACTCCAGGTGGGACTGAATCTGGAACTGGGCTGTAACTACTTGCCTACTTGACCAATCTGTAGAACAGGACAAGAAAAAAGATTCTAACAAAGACTAAAAAACAAGGATTGGTAGAATACTTGTTACAATACAGTGATCCTGGAGAGGGACAGGCCTAGAAGAAGGAGGCTCTTTGTTTTTGTATCCTCTGACATTTTTCTCTGAGCAGTATTAAGTATGCCATTCTGACTATCCCTGCTCCCACCAACACCATCCATACCTAATGTGTCCAGCTACAGATAGGATGCTGCAGAGTTGGGAGTAGGAATGGATAACTAACAGTCCAAGCTACTATCCAGGAGGTAGTGTACCCAGGAAGATAATAATAAGCTGTTCTTTCAAGAGGCCCACAACACTAATCAGATATAAGCTGCTTACCAGGCTGGGAGGCAGCCAGTACAGCATAGAGTTGGGGAGTAAGCTTATAGATATTGAAGATAGAGGATACACTTATAAACAATTCCACCCCACAGGTTTGGTTTATGCACAGGTTTATAAGAGGGAATTTAGTACAGTTTTTATTCTAAAGTACATGCTTGAATCATGGCACTCACTGGGCAGTTTGGGATTCTTTTGGCCTTTTTCATATTATCACTTCTTTATATTGATCAAAATCATATAAAAATGATTATTAAAATAATTAAAGTTAAAAAAAGAGGGAATTTAGTAGTCATGAGGCCTAAGGCAAAACAATTAATAAAGTCCTAATTTTTTAGTGATTATAGATTTCTCAGTTTTCTTTAAAAAGAGAGGAAGAAAGAATGCAGTCCCACTCTTTTAGCTTAAAGGACAAAAGCTTTTTTGCTACAGCAACTCTTTTAGGAAAAAACCAAATCTTGCCACCCTTGTCATTGGACTAGAAACAAAACATGCTTAATAGTTTTTATCCCATAATCTAAATAGAATCCAAAGAAAGTCTCCATGTTTCCCTGAGCCTTGGATAAAATAGGTGTTTCCTCTCCAGGACAGTATTCTACACTCTAGATAACAAGATACATCTAAAATAAAAACTTCCAGACTTAAATCTATAGTTTAATCTCAGTGTACCAGTCACTTAGGACCAGTTCCCTTTTAAAGAGCTCACTCTGACTTTGGATTGGAAATTTCTTCCTCGTGAACTTCTACCTAGTCAATCTTCATTTAGAGACCACTCTTCTAAATAACCATTCCCCTGATTTCTTTACTACAAAATTTTTTTGGTCTCCCATACAACAAGTAGGGAGGAGAATAGAATAAAGCCAAGGCCATAAAATAAGATTATCATTATTCACCTACCTATCTGCATTCCTACATTTAATATCTATGTGGGTCCAGCAACAAAACTGCCCTATCCCTATGATATAAACTGTGTCCCCTTTAATCTTTTTTTTTGGCGGGGGGACTGATGTAAATTGTGCCCCCTTTTGGGGGAAGGGTTGGAAAGGTTGCTCCGGATTCTCAAACCCTCCAGCCCTCTGGAAGGGGCCACACCCATTTATGAGGGTAACTCACAGATAAGTGATCTCCTTCAATTAGAAATCTCTGTCTGGGGCATGGTCAACTCTTCTATTGAGTTGAAGACTAGCCCCAGCTTTGGGCCAAGACAAACCCAATAAAACCTAAGGACATCAATCCATTTCTGCTAATTCCTAAGCAGGAAGGCCCACTGAAAAGTTGGTTCTTCCTCAATGTAAACCTATTTTAGAAAAAATCCAAGAGGATTTTGCCCACTAAGAAAGCTGTCTTCTTAGCATACTATTTTCTTAGCATAAATAAACCCATTCTTGCCACAAACCAAAGAGGATCCCATTGCAATTGGGGGCTCTTTCAACCCTCAATTCTCACACCCCATCACCTGAGTCCTTTTTCTCTCTCTCTCTAGACAGTGAACAAAGACAGGACCAGAGAGGGTCAGACTAGAGACTCAGTTTCCATCTTCTTGAACTGTGGGTTGTGACCCCATATGGAGTCTTGTAAATGAATGAAGGCATCATGAACTTAAGATTTATTATCAGTAAATGTTTGGTTTGTATGCATATTTTATATACCTATATACTGGGGATGACATAAAAATTTCTCAGGAGAAAAGAGTGTAAAAAGTTTAAGAAGGCTTGCAATAGAAACTACTCAAGAACTCAGAAGGAAATATTCCATTCTTTTTGTCATTGGAAAAAACTCTTCTTTTGAAAAAAACTTCTCACTTGCAATAGACTTATTATCAAAGACAAAATGACAGCAATACCCACTGAAAGTTCCTATTTTTACCCATACTATTGTTCTAAGAACAAATTAGCTAAAAGACTACAATTCATAAGTCAAAGGTCAAGACCTCTTTGAAACCACCTGCTCCATTGTAAAAACTTAACTAGCCTCCAAATAGAAAGACCTCCCAGTCTCATAGGGCAAAACCAAAAGCTGAACTGAACCATTCAGATGGAGAGGAAGTTTCAGGCCAAGGAGAAAAGCTGACCTTAAACTCCTTCCTTCAGGGTTATTCCCTTCCATTTGAGTCAGGCTTCACTGATTTTCCAAATGTTTTCTTATGAAATTCTCTCCCATCTTTAAACTACTGTAATTCTCCATTCTCTAAGTTAATGTCAAAGATCATTCTCTAGGGTAGAGATGTCAAACTCAAATAGAAAAGGATCCTTGTAGATCACATTTTGACTTATAAGAAACCCTAAGATTCACTCCAACAAGTTTGAATCTGCTCCAAGGCCTGCTGAATTTCTGAATTAAGTTCAAAGAACCATGACTTAAGCAGTTACAAGGACAAAATCAATCAACTGTAAATGGGATTAATAAAAAATGATACATCATCTCTGTACATATTATCCTTTGGGATTACCTTCCCAATTCCCACTTGTATTTCCAAGTTGGGTCCCACAAGAGTAACTTCTATGTTTCTCTTCAGAATTTCTTGCATCATTGAGAGGCTGCAATTAAGAATTGATTTTCTTGCCCTATATCTCCTGAGTCTGCTTGCAGTATGCTCGTCCCAAAACTTATCAGTTGATATCAGTCAGCCAAGTTTAATTAGCTTTTAGGAATTAATATTAACTAGGGTAGTATAATTAGAATATTGGTACAAATATCCCACTAAACTGAGAGCATGGTCTTCAACAAATACATACAGAATTCAAGGGAAAGTACACCCAAGCTTAGAGTACATTAAATAAAGGGGATAACAATTCTAAAAATACTATTTTCCCTGTGTTGAATTTCTCATGATATTCTCTTTGGGTATGATGTAGCTTCTGATGGAGTCCTGATAGATTGTTAAAGTTTTCTTTCCTAGGAATATTTATTTGTCCTGAGTTCCACATAGATACTTGCCCCCTACCACTGCTATCTTGAGGACACAATTAGGGTTCCAAAAAAGAAATCCAAATCCTCTCATCTTCCAAAGATAAATAAGATTCTCCTTCAGTCAAGCAAGTAGAGAGAGATAGTCACCTTTTCCTGATACAAATGATTCTTTCTCAGGAGCTTGGTTCAAATTGTTCTTGAAAACTCTTGAACTACTCAGATTCTGAATTAGCTTGATATTATATAGAAATTCCAAAGGGTGTTACAGATATTATACATTAATTTAGTATCTTTAATTGACTGATTCAATAGGAGTATTTTCAATTGATAAGATTAACTGAACTACAGTAATGAAGAGAATCATCTACACTCAGCGAGAGGACTATGGGAACTGAGTGTAAACTACAACATAGCATTTTCACACTTTCTGTTATTGTTTGCTTGCATATTTGTTTTCCTTCTCAGGTTTTTTTTCTTTCTAGATCTGATTTTTCTTGTGCAGCAAGATAACTGTATAAATATGTATACATATATTGGATTTAACGTATATTTTAATATATTTAACATGTATTGAACTACCTGCCATTCAGAGAAGAAGGTGGAGGAAAGGAGGGGAAAATTTGGAACAGAAGGCTTGCAAGGGTCAATGTTGAAAAATTACCCATGCCTATGTTTTCTAAATAAAAAGCTATAATAATAAATTAATTAATTTTTAAAAAAGATTAAGTGAACTAGGGTTATTTATTAATTGATTGATTGACTCAGGGATAATCACCAATCCCAGCTCTTACATCTGAATAGAAAGAACCTAATCCCTCTATTCTTGAATAAGTTTTATCAATAGAATGATAAATTTTGAATGTAAATTTCTTGAGGACAAGGATTGTTTTAGTTTGTCTTTGTTGAGCACTTACATTTCTTGAGTCACTGTAGACCCTTGTTGATTTCATTACAATGACCTTCAGGTGGAAAAAGTGAGGCTATGAGCAGTCTTAGAGGAGGGATAATATTTACAAGTTGCTACAGAAGTAGATCTACTTCTGTAGGTTCAAGGTAGAGGTGAGGGAGGGTGTGGTATGGGGTAAACAATGACTGAAATAAAAATAGGTCTGAGAAGTTAAGAGAATTTGGGTCTATTCTAATGGTTTCTCCTCTACCCCAAGAACAGAAAATATGAAAATATCAATTCAAATATTTAAACATCTTCAGATGGAATTCAAGGTCCTCTACCATCTAACTCCTGTCTAGTCTTTTCTGGCCTTTCTCAGTCTCCTCTCAATTCTATTACCAGCTTGTTCACCCTTATTTCCTTTGAGCCTAAGGAGATAGAACCCCACTAGCAGCAACCCAAGACTCCAAGGTTGTTAATTCTCACTTTTCTAAACTTATTTTATACTACTCTCTCTGTGTGCTTAGCTCTCCAGGCAAATTGCAATATCCTTCATTCTTCGTACCTCACCTACTTGTCAACTTAAGTTCATTTACTCACATCATTCCTTATATTTAAAATGCCTTCTTGATGAAATCATAGTTCTCCTATGTTTGATCTGCAAGGAACTTTAGAGATCATCCTTTATTTTATGGGTGAAGAAACTGGGGCCCAGGAAACTAAAGCAATTTTCTCAAAATTACAAAGTTTATCAGTAGCTGATTTGGTACTCCAACACATTCCAACATAATACATTCTAATCTGTGATTCAAAAGCCAATTATTTCAACCTCTTCATTTTATAGATGAGAAAATTGAGTTGTAAGGAGGTTAAGTGACACAGATAGAAAGCATCAAAAGTGAGATTTGAATTAGGATCCTTGAACTCCAAAGACATTTCTTATCATAGCTTTACACTGTATATTTAGAGTTTGTTTGTTTTTTACTCCAAACCCAGTGCCTTTTCACTATATTTTTTGTAGTTACCTGGATGATAATAAGATTCCTGATTTCAAAGACTTCCTCTTTCTGAACTAAATGGTCTAAGACTGAGAAGTAGGATGATACTCTTAGGACATTGAATTGAAATGCAGGCAGAATAAGTAGTAAGTACAATGTTGATCTAACATGCTTCTGAGTCTGAGAGATGTAGAGAGCAGAAACTCTGGAGAACCCTAGGGTAATGCTAGAGAATTAACACCTTGTATCAAGTATACTTCTCCAAAGTTCCAGCCCTCTACACTGAGGATCATAAATTTTGCGTTGACCATAAAAGTCATCTAATCCAACCACTTCATTTTCTAAATGAGGGAACTAAAGTCTAAAGCAATTATAATGCTCTGTCTATGGTATTTTTGAAGTAAGTAGCAAAGCCAAAATTCAAACTCAAGTCACTTGATTTCAGCTCTAGGGAACATCATAATATCACGCCTGTCCCAAGATAAACTTATCATTTGAAATCTCAAAGCCATGCTGATTAAATCATGGGTTTTTAAAAATACTTAATGTTTTCTCAACTCCTTCATTTGTCTTTTCCCTCTGATTAGAAGACTGGAGAAGAAACATTGAACTCCTCCCAAAACCTTTTATTCTGTGCAGGGATCTGAACTTTCCAGGTAACTTTTCATCATCAAAAATTCTGCTGTGCAGTTTTGATTCCACAGAACATCATGCAGATATCCCTTGGATTTCACCTCCCTTTCAATTTTTTTAGAGGATTATATCTCCCTTATATTGCAAGTTCCTTGAGGATAAAGAACTTATTTGTATCTTCAAATGCTTAGCACACTATCTGGCATATAATAGGTACTTAATAAATGTTTATCTTTTCTTGTTTCACATTTTCTTTTTCCCCAATTACATGCAAAAATAATTTTAAGATATTTTTAAAATTTTGGAGTTCCAAATTCTTTTCCTCCCTAACTTCCTCATTGAGAAAGCAAACTTTTTTTAAATAACTTTTTATTGACAGAGACATGCCAGGGTAATTTTTTATAGTATTATCCCTTGCACTCACTTCTGTTCCGATTTTTCCCCTCCCTCCCTCCACCCCCTCTCCCAGATGGCAAGCAGTCCTTTACATGTTGAATAGGTTACAGTATATCCTAGATACAATATATGTGTGCAGAACCGAACAGTTCTCTTGTTGCACAGGGAGAATTGGATTCAGAAGCTATAAATAACCCGGGAAGAAAAGCAAAAATGCAAGCAGTTTATATTCATTTCCCAGTGTTCTTTCTTTGGGTGTATCTGGAAAGCAAACAATTTGATAGGTTATTGATCTGTAGTCTTGCAAAACATTTTTCTATATTAGTCATATTGTAAAAGAAATCATAAACAAACAAACCCAAAGAGAATAGAGAAAATTAAAATGCTTCAATATGTATTCAGATTCCATCAGTTTTTTCTCTTGGGATAGATAACATTTTTTATCATAAATCAGATTCCCCAAGTTAATGAAAATCTCAATTTTCAATTCTTTGACATTACAAAAAGAGCTGCTCTAAATGTTTTTGTACATGTAACTCCTTTCTCCCTTTTATGATCTCTTTGGAATATAGACCAATATAGACTAATTAGAGTTATTGCTTGGGTCAAAGGACATGCATAGTTTTATTTGGGGCATATTTCCAAATTGCTTTACACAATGGCTGAATCAGGTCACAACTCCATCAACAATATATTAGTGTCTCAATTTTCCACATCCCCTCCAACATTTGTCATTTTTCTTTTTTGGCTTTTAGGCAATGTAAAAGAATTATTTCAACTTTCATTTCTCCAATAGTGATTTAGAGCATTTTTTCATATGACTTAGATAATGTTGATTACTTCATCTGAAACTGACTGTTCATATCTTTTGATCATTTCTCAACTGAGGAATGATTCTTATTTTTATCCTTTGATTCAGTCAGTTCTGCACTTGAGAAATGAGACCTTATGAGACTAAGGTTTGAGCATTTCCTCTCCCCATCTTCCTCTCCACCATAAAAGATTTCTTACCTTTTTTACATAAGATAATTTACTCTATCTCTCCCCTTCCCTTGGTACCAGTATATCTCTCTTTCTCATTCCTTAATTTTTCTAGATATCATCCCATATTACAGTTATCCCTATTTCATTGCAATTTGCCCCATCTCGTTTTCAGTATATCACGGCTTGGCATAAGAAATTAAATGGAGAGCAGCTAGGTGGTACAATAGATAGAACAACAGCCCTGAAGTCAGGAGAACCTGAATTCAAATCTGGCCTCACATATTTAACACTACTAGTTGTGTGATCCTGTTACTTAACCCCAATTGCCTTGCACAAAAAAAAAGAAAAAAAAAGAAAAAAAAGAAAAGAAATTAAATGAGAATTTGGTGGGGAAGTTTTGTGGAAGCTACAGAAGACACATGATAACACAGAGTCTATGACCAAATACTTAACCCAAATTTTACAATAAGCTTCGTAAACACTCCACAAAAGAAAAAAAATTCAAATTTCTTTTCTTGTATGAAGGAAGGATCAAAAAATTTTATGTGGATTTTCCAGATCACAGAAATGGCATATCTCTAATCCCCTGAGTATAAAAGGAATAACTATATATTCCTTTTAACTGTCCTAATAAGGATAATGTTCTTATGAATGGCAAATATCATCTTCCCATGTTGAAATGCAAATAGTTTAGTCTCATTAAGTCTCTTTTGATTTCCCTTTTCTAGTTACCTTTTTAATGTTTCTCTTGAATTTTACATTTGAAAGTCAAATATTCTACTCAACTTTGATCTGTTAGAATAGAATAGAATGCTGGAAAGTCCTCTATTTCATCAAATATCCATTTTCCTCTGAAAGATTATATTCAGTTTTGCTAGGTAGATGATTATTGGCTGTAATCTTAATTCATTTGCCTTTCAGAATATTAATCTCTATTTCTAGTCTCTAATTCTTTAATGTAGAAACTGCTAAATCTTGTATTATCCTCAAAATATTTCTCCTTGATTTGGGAGCTTTGAATTTGATTATAACATTTCTGGGAGTTTTCATTTTTGCAATTTCTTTTAAGAAATGATTAATGGATTCTTCCAATTTCTATTTTATCTTCTGGTTCTAAAATATCAGGTCAGTTTTACTTGCTAATTTCTTGAGAGAGAAATGATTACTAATAATTAATAATTTGGAAAGATCAATCTTACAAGGAATCTCTAGTCTAAGGTAACTTCCATTCAAATACAGACCCTTGCCTAAATTTCCCAAGGCTGGGATGGTCTGGGTATAGAAATCATCTCTCTATAGAAGAGTGAGATGATATCACTCTCAGACCTCTCATTAATTGTTAAATTAGAGTTGTCTCCTGGGAATACTTACACTTCAAGGGGCATAAAAATTGTGAACTTGATTGCTGTGACTTTTGTCTGAGAGAGACCAAATAATCATCCTTTTATTAATAAATGAGATATTAATAAAATGATTAAATTATATAAAAACTATGTCTCCCAAACTTTTCTAATACCACGTCATGACTTTTTTATCATGACTTTCAGGTAACCCAATAATTTTGAAATTATCTCTTCTGGATCTATTTTCCATGTCAATTGTTTTCCTAATGAGATATCTCACATTGTCTTCTATTTTTTCACTCTTTTGGTTTTGTTTTATTTTTTCTCAGTGCCTCATAAAGTCATTAGCTTCTACTTGCTCAGTCTTAATTTTTAAGGAATCATTTTCTTCAGTGAATTCCTTTTCCATTTTGCCATTTCTTTATTTAAGGAGCTTTTTTCTTCAGTGAATTTTTTTGCCTCTTTCCACTTGGCTAATTCTGCTTTTTAAGGAGTGCTTTTCAGTCAATGTTTATGTATCTGTTTTATTTGGATAATTCTTTTTTAAAAATATTCTTCTCCTCATTGAATTTTTTGTACTTCTCTTACAATTTGTCCTATCATTTTAAAGGTGGTTTTTTCTTTAGTATATTTTATGCCTTCTTGACCAAGCTGTCATGATTTTCTTTTTTCATGATTTTCTTACATTACTTTCATTTCTCAATTTTCCCTCTACCTCTCATTTCATTTTTAAGCTCAAAAAGATGTCTCCCATGGCCTGAGACTAATTCCTTTTTTTTTTTTTTTTTTTGAGGTTTTCGAAAAGGAGTTTTGGCTTTAGTGTCTCCTTCTAAATGTGTTCTGGCCTTCTTTGTCACTATAGTAATTTTCTATAGTCAGGATTTTTTTCTGTGGTTTGTTCATTTCTCCAGTCTATTTCTTGACTTTTGTTAAAGTGGGGCTCTGCTTTAGTGAAACCTACACTGGACTGAGATTCACTCTCATCCCAGTATGACAGTTTTTTTTTTTTTACCATCCTTCTAAGTTGTCTTGGGATGAAAGTTGATTTTTCCATCCTTTTGTGAATTCTTGGGCTCCAGAATTTGTTTTGGGACATTATTTAAAGGTGTTCAGAGGGGTTTGGGGGAGAGTTTGAGGAGGTCCCTGATTTTTCTCCACTATCTTGCCTCCTTGTCCTTAAATAAATGTTTATTGAATTAATCCATTTCCAATGCCTCCCTAACTTATAAGAAATAAAAATAAGTCTGGGCTGTCACTTCATTGTAAGAGAAAGTCTATTTGTCTATCCAGCAGACTCTTTAGACTAACAAGACTGTTTGATATCAAGGTAGTCCAATTTAAAGATAATTGATATGTGTGTTTGTATATGTAAGATTATATATGTATATATGTGTGTGTGTGTGTATGCATATGTTTATGCATGTGCGCATGTGTGTGTATCCACATTTAAATAGCCTGTTTGGGGAAAGTGTGGAGGAGGAAAGAATAAAATAAAAAGTACACTGAAAAGAAGAAAAGAAAACCTACAAGGAAGCAAATAAAAAATGGACAGTTATGAAAACAATGTCTTCTATTCTATAGGCTTTTTTGAAATGGAAATATATTGTTATTCTGATGTTCTGCTGGGCAAATGACAATGTTTGGGTTTGTGGTTGTTTGGGATTGTTTTATTTTTCTGTCTTTCTTTTTCTATTTGATTATTTTCTTACTTTGTATTTAAATAAGAAAAAAATGTTATTTAGTTTTTAGTTTTAAATTTTTAAAAAGGTAAATTGAGTATCAAAGTAATATTCTTCTGGCCAACAGGTCAGTAAATCATCTGATCCCCTTCACCAGAGGTATGACAAAATAGATATCCTGAATCCATATTGATTCTTTTAATATAACTCATTTAGAGAGTATTCTTTCTATTCTTTGTTCAATCCAATAAATGTTATCATGCACAAGCTGAAGCTTGATAGAAAGAAGATTTTCATTTAGGATAATGCTGAAGGCAGGGAAGACTAGGGACAAAAAGAATCAGTCTGGTCACTGTAATTAAATAAGATAGTATACTTGGAAACTACTACAAATAACTTTTTTCATCAAAACTTCTAGTTATCTTTATCTTGAATTTTGGTTTTTTGGACCAAATCTATTATTTCATCTGCAATGAAAGCTCTCAAAGAAGAACTTCTACAAATGAAAATTAGCTCCTTCTCTGCAACTTTTAGTATTAAGGAATAGTCTGGTGACCTAGTGGTTATTTGCCCAGGTCACACAACCAGTATGTCCAAAACAAAATTTGAACCCAGATCTTCTTGACCCTGAGACCAATTCTTTATCCACTGCACCTTACTGCCTCTCTGATCTTGTATGTTATTTCTGAATTTATATTATCTTTTCCTGTGTAACTATCCCCTGAATTCCTGAATTAGAATCCCTGACTTCCTTTAATATATTAGTCATATTATTATATATTAATTGATTAATTAATAATTAATATAATAATAAAGGCTTTCTTAACAAGCCTTTCCCACTCCCCCAGCTGTTATTACCATCTCTTTTTAAGACTAGCTTCCATCAAAATTTATATGAACTGTTGCAAAAAGAAATGAAAAGAACCAAAACATTGTACACAATAGCAGCAATATTATAATAATGATTAACTCTTATTACTACAATGATACAAGACAATTCCAAATGACCCATGATGAAAAGTTATATCTATTTTCAGAGAAAGAATTGATGAACTCTGAGAGCAGACTAAAGCATATATTTTTTAAATTTCCTTTTTTTGGCTTCCTTTTCTTGTTTGTGTGTGTGTGTCACACACACGTGCACACATGCACATGTATATGTGTATATTCTCTTTTATAACAAGGCTAATATGGAAATATATTTCATTTGGCTTCACATATATAATCTATCATATTGATTGCCTTCACAAGGGGTGGGGGAGAAATGAGAAAGAGAAAGAAAAATTTAGAGCTCAAAAAAATTTTTAAAGGAATATAAAAAATTATTTGTAATTGGGAAATAATGAAATAAATTAAATATATATATATATGTAGATATACTTATTTATTTTAAAGATAACCTTCCATCTACTTTTATATTTGTTCTGATTTAAATATGTTGCCTCATCTATTAGAATGCAAGCTTCTCATTGTCATTGACCATTTTTTCTTTTTCTTTGCCTCTCCACAGGTGATTGGAAGCTTGTTGATGCAAATGCTTGTTAATTGATTGATTAATGGTATATAAGTAGAAATATAAGAAGAGAAACTACTAAAGGGTAGTACCAACTACTGAAGAAAGGGGATAGAAAATTAAGGCTGAGTTGCAGATGTCTGAGAAGTAGTCTAATGAGAGAGAGGTACTCTACTACATAAATAACATCTTAGTATTATTATTATTTGAATAATGCTGATCTAGAAGATCTTCTGAAATGGATTCAGGGACCTCCATGGCACCTTAGACAACACTTTGAGAACTGTTACTCTAGAAATCTCACCCTATATTTAGGCTGGTCACTATATCCTATATTCAGAGAAAACAGTCAACATTCTTTGACAGGTTTATTATCAAACATAACGAAAATAGAAGGAAAAAAGGAAAGTGTCCATAGAGTCACGATCTGCTTCTAGTCATCTCAAATTTATTTCTAAGTGTCTACCCAGCTCTTCAATGCGGTTGGGGCAGTTCTCCAAACACATGTACCTACATGGCAATTAGCAAGTCCCAAGAATGCTGATAATACTTAAAAGCAGTAAAAATAGGGGAAAGAGATGAAATAGGAAGATCATTTAAGAAACTAACATAAAAATATCAAGTACCTTGATTCTATCTCATGTATTCCTTTCTTAGATCACATTCAGGACAGTAATTTCCCTGTCTCACAAATTGTTTCATTCTGTGGAACTTTTGGGTCCCTTGTGTCCTCGTAAAGATGAAATGATACTTCAGAAACCACAGATACATTTAGATTTGAGGTCTGCAAAGACTTTCAATTCCTCATTCTTTCTCACCTGCCCATCCACAATCAATCAGTTGCCAAGCCCTGTCCCATGCAACCTCTAATGTCTTTTCTACTTTGACCATTACCCTGATACCACCCTTATCACCTCATACCTGGACCACCACAAAAACTCTGTTCTGTCATCCAATTAGAAGTTTTTTTTACCAGCTCCATCTTTTGCTCAGTTATCAAAGTGATCTTTTTAAAGCACACATATTACCCCTCCCCTCCCCATTTGATAAGAGTTAGTTTATTAGCTAATTAATTGGTACCTTATTATCTCCAAGATTAAATATAAAATCCTGCTTGGTTTACTCTCTCTCTCTCTCTCTTTCTCTCTCTCTCTCTCTCCTAATTGTGCATTTTTACTATCTGTCCTTCATGGCTCAAATGCTTTCCATTCTCATCTTCATTTTGTGGATTCCTTGGCTTCCTTCAAATCCTATATAAACTACCATATTTTGAAAAACAAAAACAAAACATTTTCCTATTCTCCTTGATGCTAGTGCCTTCCCTCTGAAATTAATTCTAATTTATTTTACATACATCTTGCTTGTACATGGTTGTTTAAATGCTGTCCCCTCCCATCTTAAGACTAAATGCTCCTTGAAAGCAAAAACTGTTTTTGCCTTCCAGTGCTCCCCAGTGCCTCACCCAAGCGAGTCTGTTGATTTTACTTTCTTCACAAGATTGTAAAACAGGTAGAATATTATTTTTCCATATTATAGATAAAGAAACTGAGGTTCAAAGAAGATAAATGGAGTAGATGATAGCCATAGTTCCTTTTATTACCTTCATCACATCTATCTTCTAAAACTTCCCATCTATACTATCTTATTCCCTAGCTCAATCCAGCTGCTATTTTTATGTTGAAAGTAGAATGAGGCCCAGGAATCCTTCTTGGCCCCTCCCACAGATCCTTCTGATAAAAGTTAAATCTTAAGTAGATGCTTCTTCTCCACTACAAACAAAGATTTAAACTGTATTTCCAACAAGAATCTTGGAAAACAGTTTGTTTCCATGGTTGTTGGGAACTATTGCCAGAAGATGCAAATAAGACTTTTTCATTATTCTGTAATCAACTGATTTGATTTGAACCCCTGAACCCCTCACTCTTCTTTCACAAAGAATAGTTCTCATGCTCACACTCACATACACACAATTGACACCTACAAATTAACCATCTTCTTTGCCCAAACTAGAACACTCCAGAAAAAAAGCCAGTAGAAGCAATTAAGCAATGGGGAGTTCTCTTTCGAGGACACTGGACCATCTCTTCAGGCTCCCCCTTCCTAAAGAATCCCAGTGGTCTAGGTTCACAATTCCTACAGTTTCCCTAGAAGCTTAAAAAAAAGCCTAAAAAAATTTTGTCTATTCCTTAAGATCAAGGCAGAGGAAAGAGTCAGAAGAGAACTAGAACTTTCACTGAAAATAAAATGTTTGGTTTTTTGGTTTTTTGGTTTTATAATCCTAAATACAGAGAAGCTGCCAATAATAATATGGGGAGATCAGCAATTCCTTCTCCCACCCCTGCCTCCAGTCCTCTGGCTGAACACCTGGGAAAGAATTGGCCCCAATGTTTTCAGGACACAGTTACATGTCTAGGGACCTAAACTGGGACCATGCAGCTTAGTTACTAGTTAGCTATGTGTGACCTTGGGCAAGTCATAATTTTCCTATGAGTTTCCTAGGTTCAAATTCCAGATCCTCCATTTTAGAAAAAGAGATACAGAAGGCAAAACAGAAACTGACAGAGAAATGGAAACTATTGATAAACAGTAAATAGATATACATACATATATATATATATATATATATACATATATATGTATAAAGAGAAATGTCATATATTTACATTACCTAAATTTCCTTCTATTTCTCTCTTTTTCCCCCTCCCAAGGAGTAATTTCATATAACAAAGAATTTTTTTACAGAATACAAGGATTTTCACTTTGACAAGGAAATTGCCACTTGTAGAAAGTATCTTGCCATTTTTTCCCATTTTGGTCTGATTTTTCTTATGCAGCACAATAAATGTGAAAATATGTACAGAAGAATTGTACATGTTTAACATATATTGGATTGGATTACTTGTTGTCTAGGGGAGAGAGTGAAAGGAAAGACAAAGAAAAAAATCTGGAATGCAAGGTTTTGCAAAGGTGAATGTTGAAAACTATCTATCTATCTATCTATCTATCTATATGTGTGTGTATATATATATATATATTGAAAATAAAAAGCTATTATTTTAAAGTATCATGCATATGTTTCCACCATGACAAACCCTAAAGAAGTTTTAAAAAATGTTGTGAATACCTGAAGAGTCTCATCATAAAGGTTCCAAAAGAAGAAAAGCTTGTAATTCTGGGTAACTTTAACACCAGAATAAGCACAGACTATCAGACAAAGGAGGGAGTCCTTGGAAGTGAGAAATACAACAGTCAGTTTCTATTGATGTCTTGTACATCTCATGATTTTCTCATCACAAACATTATTTTCCATTTACCTAAACATATAAAAATGGCATAGATGCACCATTGTAGCAAACTTTGGCATTTAATAGACTGTTAGCTGAACTAGATTAAATAAACTTGGACAAGTTAAGCATAGGCTTAAGTCCCAAGACATGATGACTATTAGAAGACTCAATACCAGCAGTTTAGAATACTTCTTTCTGAGTGAACAGTTTGTTGCTGACTTGAAGGGAAAGTTGAGCCAACACCCAGTTGCCAACAGTGAAGCAGAAACAAAGTGGGCAGCTTTCAGAGATTTGGTGTACAGTTCCACATTTACTTATCCAGGCCAGAATACTCACAAATATCAGGATTACCCTGATGAAAATTATGGGGAAATTTCAGAAATTTCTAAATGACAAATGTAACCTCCATTGAATTTACCAGAAGAATTGTTCATCCATCTCAAAGAAGGTAGCACTTAACTTCATCAAAAGTAAAGTTCAATGCTCAAAAAGTTATCAAACTGTGCATACCCTTTGATCCAGCAGTGTTTCTACTGGGCTTATATTCCAAATGTGCAAAAATGTTTGTGGCAGCCCTTTTCGTAGTGGCAAGAAACTGGAAACTCATTGCTAATGGGGCCACAGTGATAAGTAATAAGGATATGATCCTGGAAAGATGAGTTAATACTTCCATAGTGTTCTCAACAGACCATCATCAACCAAAGCTGAAACCATGGGCCATTTTTTACCTCAGATTGAAGTTAATATCTCTCTAGTCTGAAATTCCAACTAAAGAGCTTTTGAATGTTCTTTTCATGTGGCAAAGGGTCTAGTGTTGATTCCATTCCAGCAGAGACCTACAAGGCAGAGGACTCATTGCTCATTCAAAAGCTGAGTAAAATCTTCTGGATTATGTGGCAGTTATGAGGAAGTTATCCCTCAGGAGGTGAAGATTACCTCCACTGTCCACCTCTATAAATGAAAGGGAAATAATTGTCACTGGGAGTAATCTCTTAATCATTGCTACCAGGGTTCTTGCCAGAGTCCTCCTTAATCAACTGATCCTTCATCTGGAGGATAGTCATCTGCCTGAGAGCCAGTATGACTCCAGAAAGGACCAAGGAATGGTTAATATGGTATTTGCTCCTTACCAACTCCAAGAGAAATGCCAGGAACAGAACAGCGTTTGGTACACAATGTTCATTGATATGATCAAGGCTTTTGATAGTATCAGTCATGAGAGCTTGTGAAAGGTCTTAGCAAAATTTGATTGCTCTGAGAAGGTCATCAAAACTGCATATGTTTCATCATGGTATGTTTGCTCAGATTCTGGATAATGGACAATGCTTTCACATTTTCCAGTTATCAATATAGCAAAGAAGGGCTATGTGCTAGTTTCCATGCTTTTTAACTTGATGTTTTCCACAATGTTGTCAGATACCTTTAATAAAGATGAAAAACAGTATCAAAGTCAGATACCATACTGATGATAAATTATTCAATTTGAAAAGGTTACAAAACAATACTAAAGTGGAAGGAGAATTTTTGTGTAACTTTCTGTCTGTAAATGATTGTGCATCAGCTTCTGAGGCTGACATGCAACAATGCATGGATTCCCTAATACTTGTATTAATTTTGGCTTGCTGATTAGCATCAAGCCAGTTCTACCAGCCAGCACCACATCATCCATATGTGAATCATCAGTTAAAGCAAATGAAAAACACTGTGCATAAGTTTACTTACTTTGGCAGTATACTTCCCAGGGATACACACATAGATGATGAGGTTTATGTATGCATTGTCAAACTGTGTTTGGGAAGCTTCAAAGAAAAATGTGGGAAAGAAAAGATATTGGGCAGCCGATCAAACTGTTGGTGTACAGAATCATTATGCTGACCTCAAAGTTGTTTGATTATAAAAACTAGACAATGCCATACCAGAAAATTGAACCACTTCCATTTGAATTATCTTAGGAAAATTCTGAAGATCACCTGGAAAGATAAAATACCAGATACTAAGATTCTTTCTCAAGCTGGACTGGCAAGCATTCAAACTCTACTGCATTCAGCACAACTCTGATAGGCCAGTTAAATTGAGAGATATGAAATGATGATACCTTTGAGATATATACCTTTGTGTGTGTGTGTGTATATATCTTTATCTTGAAATATCTCAGTTTCCCTGCCTCAGTTTCCCTGAATTGTAATACCTCAATTTTCCTGAATTGTAATACCTCAATTTCCCTGAATTGTAATATCTCAGTTTCCCTGCATTAGTTTCCCTGAATTATAATATTTCAGTTCCCCTGAGTTAATATGCTATGCCTCCCCTCCCCCTTTCTTGGCCATTAGGACTAAGATAATTAGGGCTGCAGAGCTCTGGCCACTGGGGTATTCCAAAGAGTCATAAAACTCCAGATGGCTTATCTCAAATACCTAGATGGCACCCTCTATCTTTTCTGGCCCAGACTTTTTGTCTCCTGCTTGACCACCTCCTTCACTCCCAACTTATCAAAATTTATGATCCTTCCTGAAATTATGACTTACTATATGTTTCTCTCCTCTTGCCTTTGTTTTCCTGATAGTTGGAACCCTGTAAAAAAGTCTCTGGAATTAATTGTTAGAGGCTGGGTGCTTTGAGACAAGAGCCCCATCCAACCAACTAGTCAAAGCTCTCCATTATTAAAATGTTTAAAAACCGCTCATTTCTGTCTTTCCTTAGTTTTTCTGGCATTACAGCCTAAAAGATTATTTTATAAGGAACTCACACAAGGCAAGCATTCATACAGTGGTCAGAAGAAGCAATACAAGGACACTTTCACAGTCTCTCTAAAGAGCTTTGATAGTGATTGTGATACATGGGAGAGAATCATTCAGCAAGATATACCTATATCAAAAAAGACACAGTACTTCATAAGAAAAACAGAATTGCAGTAGCTCAAAAGAAATGTGAGAAGCACAAATCTTGAGACATTCCAAATGTTCATAAAGACTATTTGTGCCCAACCTGTGGTAGAGTCTTCTTAGTGTCTACCACAGACACACTATACATCAACCCCATCATTGTGGTAGCATTTGGGTTCTCTTCAAATAGAAAAGACAACAATGATATTATTGCTGTTATTATAATGCCTTAGGGATCCCTTGTAACTGCTGTGGTAGTTCCTTGTTCTTGAAGAGGATCCATGACATCGAAGGATGATGTCTTGATTTGTAAGTGAATTGGATTTGATTCAGACAGAGTTATAGAAAATCATCAGTCCTACTTTCTCCTTCAGGGTCTTTGAAGGCCAGTGGCAAGATATAAGTCAGGACAGCTGATGATGGTCCCAGATGCAGTGGGGGACCTTGGCCTTTGAGCTAAGGTCTCTTTGCCAGGTCTCAGTTTGTCTGAGGCAACATCCATTCTGTAATTACAGGCTACTAGGGAGGCAATACTGGGAAAGAGATTTACCTCCATGTCTGTTACACGATTATATCCACCAACCATTTGACACTGATCTTGATTCATGGAATCACAAACCATCAATTCCAATATAAGAAAAGAACTCAGAAATCATCTATCCAAATGCCAATGCAAAGGATGAACCCTTGATGAGTAATCGACTGCTTTCACTTAAAGAATTTTAGTGACAGGGAACATCCAGCTTTGTCAATCAGCCCAATCTTTTCTCTAGACAGTTTCAGTAGTTAGACTGTTTTTTTTTTTTTTTACTATGAACTGAAATCTGCTTCCTCTTTAACTTCTACCTTCTTCCATCCTGAAAAGAGCTGCCTGAGGGAAGCTGTCTGGGCACATCCCGGCAAACTGAGTGCCTGAAAACACCCTTCCACACCACTTTGGACAGCCCTCAGCATGTGACCCTAACCCCAATCCCTAAGCAGGAGCCAGGTGCAGTCCCCAGAGGCTTCCCGCAACATCATGGAACACAGAAGATTTGAGGTTTCCAGGTTTGTGGGCCAGATCATCTGGCTCCAACACCAGCACCCAGAACATCAAGGTTGTGGAGAGCCCAGTGGGCAAAGGAATCTTCTCACACTCGGCTGGAGCTCCAAGACCAACTGCTTTGGCCATGGCAGTAACTCTCACTAGGGACCTGGTCAGAGACAGAAGTGATGATGTGAAATGTTTATATCTATTTAGCTCCCCTCTTTAGATAGATTGCTCCCACCTCCTTATTTATTCACGATCACTGGGTTTGACTTGCACAAGGACTCTGAGAATCCAGTAAAGGTGATCCCTTTTCATTTTTGCCTGTTCTGCTACTGTCAAACTACTTGTTGGCCATAGATCAAAACTCCCTGATATCACATATATCTCCTGCTCCAGTCCCCATGGGGCCCAAGGAGATCATACATTACTAAACCTAAATTGGCTGTCACACTCAGCTAAAGTACATAAAGCTGGAGTCCAGGAAGGAGAGAATTAAAACTGCTGCTCTAACCATATCATCTACTCAAATGTCCCTGTTTCCTCTATTCCCTATAACAGGATGAGCAAGTTCATCTTTTCCATCCTCTTCCTGCTTTGCCTTACAGTTGGTGAGTTCTCTACATGTGCTCCAAAGATATAGTAAAGGGGCTGAAGTCAGGAATCTCAAGAGGCTTCTAGGACCTAAAAAAGACTTTAAAGACTCACTAATGGACCCCATCACTTCCAGCCAAGACTATTATGGAGACTATAGTTACCTTATCCTTTTACTGTTTATTTCTTTATTGTGCAAGGATTTATGAAACCATATGCTTCCTCTCCACATATTCCTCTTTCCCTTCCCCTTCCCTTTCCCATTTAATTCAGTCTTTTCCTTCTCATTAATTCTGTTGCTGTGACTTCTATAATTTGGGAAGGGTTTGGGTGACAGAATTCTGATAGACACTGCTAGAGAAGCTTATTTTGAACCTTTTAGAGTTATCCACTAAATTTTGGGAAATGAGACTGGTGGAGTGACTAGAGCTGCACTGCAAGGTAGTGCACTGGATAAATATTAGGTTTGTAGACAGAAAGGCCTGTATTCAAATCCAGCTTGTCATATACTGGTTTTGTGACTTTGGGCATGTGAGTTAACTTCTGTTTGCCTCAATTTTCTCAGTGGGTAAACAATAATGCATACTTTGCACAGCTGATGTGAGAATCAAGAGATATTATTTGTAAAAAAAAAAATGTCTAATACATTATTTTTAAAAAACTACACAAATGTTAGCTTTCTCAATCTATCAAAGTTACCCTATGTAGCAATTTTCACCCACAAGTTTTCTGCCTCCACCTCTTCATGATTGAGTCTGCTTTGAGGGGAGCTTTCACACACGTAGTACTATGGGAAAAGAAGTCCTCTTTCTCTCTGAGTAAAATAAAAATATGGAAAAGAGAGGACATGCAGGATGTGCCCTGGGTTATCACTGACTATAGGGATGTCTCTGAGGCAGCCAACCCATTCAAAATCCATTTTGATAGACCTCACAATAAATCTCAAAGTTCATTGATGGGACATAGCCAATCTGTCTGATTTCCAGAAGATTTGTCTAGAAGAAACTGATTTCTTCTGGAAAGATTTCTTTCAGATCTAAACAGCCTTAAATATAATTGAGTACTAGAAGTCACTTTTAGTCCTAAATCTATGATCATATGGTTTTCACTCAATAAGTTATATGTTCCTTTAGAACTGATTTTCTTTTCTTTTTCTTTCTTTCTTTCTCTCTTTCTTTCTTTCTTTCTTTCTTTCTTTCTTTCTTTCTTTCTTTCTTTTTTCTTTGAATTTCCAGAATTTATCACAATGTTTGGGACATCATAAGGCTTTTTAAATGATTGTTTATTGATATCTGAGTGATCCAAAAAGTATAGGTACATTTTTTGTTCTTATCTTTTCTGAACCTTAATTTGCCCAACAGATGCTTTGATATCTTTTGAATACAGATTCACTGACTTTCTTGTCTTCTAGAAGATATCTAGAAGATATCTGAGGACAAAACAATTCTCATGAATTAGAGGGAAATAATTTCCTAAATAGAACCATTGATGAATCAAACCGTAAGTAGACCTCAAACCTTTTTACCTCCACCATTCTTTCCCACTAACAGAGTTATATGAACCCCAATTATTCCTATCCTATCAGTTTTCCCTCCTTATCCCTCTCTCCCAAAAAATAAATATCACAGGACCATAGATTTAAATCTGTAAGGAACATATATAGATCTAGTAGGTATATCTCCTTTGAACAAAGCACCATGGGATGACAAATGCCAGAGTAAGTGCAGAAATGGTAGACCTTAACTAGTTCGGAAGGAAGAAAACAAATAAGGACAAGGAAAGTATCAAAGAATGTCTAGAATTAGGAGACTAACCTCTCTTGAGAATCATCAGTCCTCTGAAGTTACATATGGTCAACATTTTTATCAAATTTCTTTTGGCTTTCAGTATTGATTTTCTTGTCATTATTACAATGTGAACTGTTCTTCCTTTTTTAAACCACAAACTACTATCATCCACATAAGATGCTGAGATCGAGCCCCAAATTGACTGGATTTGGAGGACCCACAACTCAGTCCTTTGAGTTTAATCAAAAGAATCAAGGAAGGGAGAAAAGGAGAGAGAAAAGAAAAAAGCAGATGTTAGAAAAAGTGGCCAGAATACTAGGTTGAGGAGAGGAATGCCTTAAAGAAATCTTAAGAAATATCAATGGAAATTGGGACTATGACTTGAGGGGAAGAATCAATAGAGATGTCATAGACAAGCCAGAGATGATGATGAAAAGACATTGGTGCTGACCATAATAGATGATTAACATAACCTCCTTTTATCACACAGCATCATAGACTGAGAGGTAGAAGGAAACTTAAAGGTCATCTAATCCGGACTTCCGGTTAAGATGGCGGAGAGGAGGTACACAGCTGTGTAGCTCCGCGCTTTCTCTCACTATCCATTTCATTACAAGCCTCTGAATTAATACTTGACTGAAAAAAAACCCACAGATAGTTACCAAGAGAAGCCATCCTTGAGATTCGCCAAGAAAGGTCTGTCTTTACTGGAGGGCTGGGATGGTTTTAGATCGGGCGCAAGCAGCGGGCAGCGGCAGTGAGAGCATGGGAGCAGACTGGAGAGAGGGTGGGGAGTGATCACAGCCGTCTCTTCGGGGAGAGCTTCACTACAGGACCGGATACTTTGCTCTGGCAGCAAGTCAGCAGCCCAGCAGAGAAGCTAAAAACACCGGGGCTGAAGAATACAACCCCAAACAGCTGGAGTCTCTCGGGACCTGGCCGCACCCCTCCTCCCTTTCCCCCCTCCCCCCACCCCGTGACTCAGCACGCTCTCGGATCTCAGAGCGCAAGCGCAACAGAGTCGGGCTACTGCCTCACTGCTGCCCCCCGCAGTCTGTAGAGGAAGCTCGGTAACACCATCCAGCCCCTCCCCCAAAGAAAGACTCCAGTTTTTTCTGTTTTTCTTTGCTAGTTTGTCTTTGATTATTAGACAGAATGAGCAAGAAACTGAAGAGGACTTTAACCCTTGACAGCTTCTATACAGATAGAGAGCAGACTCTAAATCCTGAGGAGACTAAAAACAGACTGTCTCCAGGTGAATCCGCAAAGGAGGAGATCATCTGTTCCTCAGCACAGATGAACCATAGAAGTAATTTAAAAGGCTCTCACAAGGGAGCTAGAAGAAAAATGGGAAAAGCAGAGTGAGGCTTGGCAAAAGAGCCTGGAGAAGTCAGTTAAAGAGAGAGTGGATAAAGAAGTAAAATCCTTGAAAAATAGGATTGGTGAACTGGAAACAGAAAATAGCTCTCTAAAAAACAAAATTGGCGGAATGGAAAAAAATTCCACAGAACAAAAGAACTCAATGGGACAATTAGAAAAAGATTTTTAAAAAGTGAGTGAAGAAATTACTTCACTGAAAATCAGAATTGAACAATTGGAATTGAATGACTCGAGGAGACAAGAAGAATCAGTCAAGCAAATCCAAAAAAAATCAAACAATGGAAAAGAATGTGAAATACCTTCTGGGGAAGACAACAGACCTGGAAAACAGATCCAGGAGAGACAATCTGAGAATCATTGGACTCCCAGAAAAGAATGATGAAAAAAAGAGCCTGGACACTATTTTCCAGGAAATTATCAAAGAGAACTGCCCAGAAGTCATAGGAACAGAGGAAAAAATAAACATTGAAAGGATTCATCGATCACCCACTGAAAGGGATCCTAAAATCAAAACACCAAGGAATATAGTGGCCAAATGCCAGAACCCTCAGATGAAGGAAAAAATATTGCAAGCGGCTAGAAAAACCCAATTCAAGTATCAAGGAGCCACAATAAGGATCACCCAGGATCTGGCAGCATCCACATTAAAAGATCGAAGGGCCTGGAATATGATATTCCGAAAGGCTAAGGAACTTGGTATGCAACCAAAAATAACTTACCCAGCGAGAATGAGCATCTTTTTCCAGGGAAGAAGATGGACATTCAACGAAGTAAGCAAATTTCATCTATTTCTGATGAAAAAGCCATAACTTAACAAAATGTTTGATCTATAAATATAGAACTCAAGAGAAATCTAAAAAGGTAAAGATTAATCTTGGGAACTATATTTCGGCAATATAGATGTATAAAGAATACATGTATACCTTGTTCTAGAAACTGATGTGGAAAGGACATTGTACCAGAAAAAGGGTAAAGTGGGGGTAGTACATCTCATGAAGAGGCATAGGAAACCTATTATATCTGAGAGAAAGAATGGAGGGGGATGAATATAGTGGGTATCTTACTGCCTTCAGAATTGGCTTTAAGTGAAAAATCTTAAGACATATTCAATCTATGGTGAAACTTCTCCCACCTCATTGAAAAGTGAGAAGGGAAAAGTGAAAAGGGAAGGAATAAGCTAAGAGGAAGGGAATACGGAAACTGGGAGGGAAAGGGGTAAGATAGGGGGAGGAACTCTAAGGCGGGGGGAGGGATACTAAAAAGGGAAGGCTGTGAGAAGCAAGTGGTGCTCACAAGCTTAATACTGGAAAGGGGGGAAAGGGGAAAGAAGGGAGAAAAGCATAAACCGGGGTTAACAAGATGGCAAGTAATACAGAATTGGTCATTCTAACCATAAATGTGAACGGGGTAAACTCCCCCATAAAGAGGAAGCGGTTAGCAGAATGGATTAAAAGCCAGAATCCTACAATATGTTGTTTACAGGAAACACACCTGAAGCGGGGAGATACATGCAGGTTAAAGGTAAAAGGTTGGAGCAAAATCTACTATGCTTCAGGTGAAGTCAAAAAAGCAGGGGTAGCCATCCTGATCTCAGATCAAGCTAAAGCAAAAATTGATCTAATTAAAAGAGATAAGGAAGGGCACTATATCTTGCTAAAGGGTAGCATGGATAATGAAGCACTATCTATATTAAACATATATGCACTAAGTGGTATAGCATCTAAATTCTTAAAAGAGAAATTAAGAGAGCTGCAAGAAGAAATAGACAGTAAAACTATAATAGTGGGAGATCTTTACCTTGCACTCTCAGAATTAGATAAATCAAACCACAAAATAAATAAGAAAGAAGTCAAAGAGGTAAATAGAATACTAGAAAAGTTAGATATGATAGATCTCTGGAGAAAATGTAATGGAGACAGAAAGGAGTACACTTTCTTTTCAGCAGTTCATGGAACCTATACAAAAATTGACCATATATTAGGACATAAAAACCTCAAACTCAAATGCAGTAAGGCAGAAATAGTAAATGCATCCTTTTCAGACCATGATGCAATGAAAATTACATTCAACAAAAAAACCAGGGGGAAGTAGACCAAAAAATAATTGGAAACTAAATAATCTCATACTAAAGAATGATTGGGTGAAACAGCAAATCATAGACATAATTAATAACTTCACCCAAGAAAACGATAATAATGAGACATCATACCAAAACGTATGGGATGCAGCCAAAGCGGTAATAAAGGGAAATTTCATATCTCTAGAGGCCTATTTGTATAAAATAGAGAAAGAGAAGGTCAATGAATTGGGTTTGCAACTAAAAATGCTAGAAAAGGAACAAATTAAAAACCCCCAGTCAAACACTAAACTTGAAATTCTAAAAATAAAAGGAGAGATCAATAAAATTGAAAGTAAAAAACTATTGAATTGATTAATAAAACTAAGAGTTGGTTCTATGAAAAAACCAACAAAATAGACAAACCCTTAGTAAATCTGATTAAAAAAAGGAAAGAGGAAAATCAAATTGTTAGTCTTAAAAATGAAAAGGGAGAACTCACCACTAACAAAGAGGAAATTAGAGCAATGATTAGGAGTTACTTTGCCCAACTTTATGCCAATAAATTCGACAACTTAAATGAAATAGAAAAATACCTCCAAAAATATAGCTTGCCCAAACTAACAGAGGAAGAAGTAAATATCCTAAACAGTCCCATCTCAGAAAAAGAAATAGAACAAACTATCAATCAACTCCCTAAGAAAAAATCCCCAGGACCAGATGGATTTACATGTGAATTCTACCAAACATTTAAAGAACAATTAACTCCAATGCTAAATAAACTATTTGAAAAAATAGGGATTGAAGGAGTCCTACCAAACTCCTTTTATGACACAGACATGGTACTGATACCTAAACCAGGTAGGCTGAAAACAGAGAAAGAAAATTATAGACCAATCTCCCTAATGAATATTGATGCTAAAATCTTAAATAAAATATTAGCAAAAAGATTACAGAAAATCATCCCCAGGATAATACACTATGACCAAGTAGGATTTATACCAGGAATGCAGGGCTGGTTCAATATTAGGAAAACTATTAGCATAATTGACTATATCAATAACCAAACAAACAAAAACCATATGATCATCTCAATAGATGCAGAAAAAGCATTTGATAAAATCCAACATCCATTCCTAATAAAAACACTTGAGAGCATAGGAATAAATGGACTTTTCCTTAAAATAGTCAGGAGCATATATTTAAAACCATCAGTAAGCATCATATGCAATGGGGAAAAACTGGAACCTTTCCCAGTAAGATCTGGAGTGAAGCAAGGTTGCCCTCTATCACCATTATTATTTAATATCGTATTAGAAACACTAGCCTCGGCAATGAGAGTCAAGAAAGATATTAAAGGAATTAGAGTAGGCAATGAAGAAACCAAATTATCACTCTTTGCAGATGATATGATGGTATACCTAGAGAACCCCAGAGATTCTACTAAAAAGCTATTAGAAATAATTCATAATTTTAGCAAAGTAGCTGGCTACAAAATAAATCCCCATAAATCCTCAGCATTTTTATACATCACCAACAAAACCTAACAGCAAGAGATACAAAGAGAAATTCCATTCAGAATAACTGTTGATACCATAAAATATTTGGGAATCTATCTACCAAAGGAAAGTCAGGAATTATATGAGCAAAATTATAAAAAAGTCTCCACACAAATAAAGTCAGACTTAAATAATTGGAAAAATATTAAGTGCTCTTGGATCGGCCAAGCGAACATAATAAAGATGACAATACTCCCTAAACTAATCTATTTATTTAGTGCTATACCAATCAGACTTCTAAGAAAATATTTTAATGATCTAGAAAAAAATAACAACAAAATTCATATGGAACAATAAAAAGTCGAGAATCTCAAGGGAATTAATGAAAAAAAAAATCAAATGAAGGTGGCCTAGCTGTACCTGATCTAAAATTATATTATAAAGTAGCAGTCACCAAAACCATTTGGTATTGGCTAAGAAATAGATTAGTGGATCAGTGGAAAAGGTTAGGTCACAAGACAGAATAGTCAACTATAGCAATCTAGTGTTTGACAAACCCAAAGCCCCTAACTTCTGGGAAAAGAATTCATTATTTGATAAAAACTGCTGGGATAATTGGAAATTAGTATGGCAGAAATTAGGCATGGACCCACACTTAACACCATATACCAAGATAAGATCAAAATGGATCCATGACCTAGGCATAAAGAACGAGATTATAAATAAATTAGAGGAACATAGAATAGTTTATCTCTCAGACTTGTGGAGGAGAAAGAAATTTGTGACCAAAGATGAACTAGAGACCATTACTGATCACAAAATAGAAAATTTTGATTACATCAAATTAAAAAGCCTTTGTATAAACAAAACTAATGCAAACAAGATTAGAAGGGAAGCAACAAACTGGGAAAACATCTTCACAGTTAAAGGTTCTGATAAAGGCCTCATTTCCAAAATATATAGAGAACTGACTCAAATTTATAAGAAATCAAGCCATTCTCCAATTGATAAATGATCAAAGGATATGAACAGACAATTTTCAGAGGATGAAATTGAAACTATTACCACTCATATGAAAGAGTGTTCCAAATCATTATTGATCAGAGAAATGCAAATTAAGACAACTCTGAGATACCACTACACACCTGTCAGATTGGCTAAGATGACAGGAAAAAATAATGATGAATGTTGGAGGGGATGCGGGAAAACTGGGACACTAATGCATTGTTGGTGGAGTTGTGAACGAATCCAACCATTCTGGAGAGCAATCTGGAATTATGCCCAAAAAATTATCAAATTGTGCATACCCTTTGATCCAGCAGTGTTTCTATTGGGCTTATATCCCAAAGAAATACTAAAGAAGGGAAAGGGACCTGTATGTGCCAAAATGTTTGTAGCAGCCCTATTTGTAGTGGCTAGAAACTGGAAAATGAATGGATGCCCATCAATTGGAGAATGGCTGGGTAAATTGTGGTATATGAATGTTATGGAATATTATTGTTCTGTAAGAAATGACCAGCAGGATGAATACAGAGAGGACTGGCGAGACTTACATGAACTGATGCTAAGTGAAATGAGCAGAACCAGGAGATCATTATACACTTCGACAACGATATTGTATGAGGACATATTTTGATGGAAGTGGATTTCTTTGACAAAGAAACCTAACTAAGTTTCAATTGATAAATGACGGACATAAGCAGCTACACCCAAAGAACGAACACTGGGAAACAAATGTGAACTATCTGCATTTTAGTTTTTCTTCCCGGGTTATTTATACCTTCTGAATCCAATTTTCCCTATGCAACAAGAGAACTGTTCGCTTCTGCAAACATATATTGCATCTAGGATATACTGCAACATATCCAACATATAAAGGACTGCTTGCCATCTAGGGGAGGGGGTGGAGGGAGGGAGGGGGAAAAAAAATCGGAAAAGAAACGAATGCAAGGAATAATGTTGTCATTATAAAGTAATCATTAAAAAAAAAGAAAATTTAAAAGCTTTAATTTAAAAAAAGAAAAAGAAAACGTGGATAAACTTGTACAAAATAATGAAAAATGAGATGAACAGAACCACAAAGCATTGTAAAGCAATAGTGCTTTACGGACAACATCAAGCAACTAAGTCATTTTGACTATTATAAATACCCAAATTAATACCCAAAAATATGGCCTTTTTTTTAAGGACATATGAAGGAAGATACTATCTGCATCCAGAGAAAGAATTGATAAATAGGAAGTATGTATAAAATGATTTTACATCCATATATATATATATATGCATGTATATATGTGTGTGTATTTATTTGTGTCTAAAAGTAGCCATCTCTAGAGTGGAGAGGGTGAGGAAAGAAGAAAAAAGAACAAAGTTACATGATTACTTTATTATATATTGTATAGGCACAGCAAGTTGTACATAATAGATTTGCAGTTTCATGTGCAATCTTTTTTTAAAATTCTACTCTGTTAGAGAAATGCCTGTTTTATTTCTTAAGTTCAGAATAAAATAAAATTAAAAAGAGGTATTACCATTTGCTTTGCTCCTGTACCCTAAGGACTGTGAGATCCTTTCATCTAACTTGCAACTGAAACCTTCCATTACACATTGTATCCTCCATTACAATGTGAGCTCCTCAAGAGCAAGGACTCTCCTGTATCTTTGTATTCTCAATGTTTTATACTTAGCAAAGGCATAGTAAATACTTCATTCAGATTTTAAAAAAAGCAGAGCAATAGAGAGACTGTATATAGGTAACAAGTAGCAGATCTGAGTCACCTGGAATCCTCCAAGATCTCTGAAAGGACAAATATTCCCCTGCTGCCTCTAAAGCAAACCCTACTGCTAGGGGATAGTATCCCCAGTACATTTCTTTTTGAGCACTTTGGAGTCTAGGTGTGCTGGAGGTAGGTGCTATAACACTTCCAGGATCAGTTGCTAGGTTACCTCTCCTAAAAGGCTGCTTTTCTGCTTGATGGCTCCAGGATGAGCAGACTGGAAGTTGTGATATGAGGGAAGGGAATTAGGCACATTGCTCTTCCAGGGGTTCTTGGGATTATCTGCCATTCAGAGCAATTTATATTGATGGTGGCAGGATTGCAGACCCCTTCTTCATAGGAATTGTTGTACTGAGTGACAGATGATATGACACATAACAGGGTCAATAAATGATTGGCTGTCGATTCACCTGATTCACAATTCTGCCAGGGCCTAGCCCTGCCTCTACTTTGAACTGCTGCTGGTTTTCTCCCAATCCTTGGTGTACAACAGGAAGTATACAAAACAAAAACTTCCCACCCACTAGTACTTTGTTCATTGAGACTCAGGATGGACAAGTTGTTCTTGCTCAACCTATTTACCTTTCTTTGCCTGGCTGAGGGTAAGTTCCCAGGGTTTGGAAAAAGAAAGATTTGAGGGCTCCAGTCTTAGTACCTGTGGCAACAATGAAGGGTTCAAGAGTGGGATATTTCAGATATTCTTTTCTCTTTTTCTACAGGAGGATTTTTAGCAAAACAAGGTAATGCCAGCACCCTCATCTGCAAAGGCTTAGTGGGGAAAGGGTCACTTAATAACAGCTAAGAAGTACCAGGAAAGCCCATTCTTTCATTTACCCATCCATACATTCAACAAGGGCAGCTGGGTGGGGCAGTGGATAGACTGGCTGAAGCCAGGAAGACTCCTTCCTGAGTTCAAATCCAGGCTCAGACATTTACTAGCTATGTGACACTGGGAAGATCACTTAAGTTTGTTTGCCTCACTTCCTCATCTGCCAAATGAGCTGGAGAAGGAAATGGAAAACAACTCTAGTATCTTTGCAAAAAAAAAAAAAAATCTCAAATGTGGTCACAAAGAATCAGGCACAACTGAAACAACTTAAATACATGTTCAAGAACATTTTAAGTGCCTATCTTCTGAAAGGCATGGGGCTATGCTCACAAATGGCCCCTTATTACTCCTTTGTTATTATGCCTTTATGCTCAAATCTACAAATCCCTGGGTATTCTCTATAAGTCTTGTCTCTTATAGATGTTCCTCTCCTCTTTGGAGAAAAAGATTCCCCTTAAGCAAAAGCCCAGGCAGGAGCTGAAAGGGTCCTGTTTTCTCCTTTGTCCCTCTTCACTATTACCCCAATCCCCACAACCTCTTTCTGAGCACAAGGCCTCCAAAACAGGGTATGTTCTGAAGGGGAGAAATTAAAACCAGCCTTCCACGGGAGCAGTCACAGAGCTCTGCTCTCTGCTCCTAATAGAAGCAGACAAGAACTGCAACCTATGTGCTGTTTTCCATATGGGGTTTTGTTATACTGGCATGAAGAGCTGCGCAGCGTCGGCTGGTGAGCACTGTGTGACCAAGAACATCTTTGTAATTCAAAATACAGGTAGGAGGATATGGAAGGGAGGGGAGGAGAAATAATAATGCACTTCCCTTAACGTGGATCCCATTCTCTTTGCCCCAGAGGCATTAACAGGTGTACTGTAGGGTAATAGAGGGAAATATATATCTGGGTTTCTGTGCATCCTAGGTTCCCCAAAGGGGAAGCATTCACAGTGTCATCCATAGTGACCAGAATTCACCTTGGACTTATAAAGACAAGGTGCCTGAGTGGGATGCTGTTATCAGGAAGATATTGGGAGGAGACAGAAGCTCTGAATCTTTTTCTCTCATTCCTCAGGTGAGGCTCGGTATCATTACTCAAAACTGACCTGTAAGTCAAATTGTGTGTATGAGGACACAACCTCCAAAAGAAAGAGGATAGAAACACTCTGCTGCCGTAAGAGCCATTACTGCAATGTGCCATTTGGGTCCCAGATCCCTGCTTTCTAAGATGGGAGGCTGAATCCTAGAAATGACCTCTTCTAGAGCTTTTTATTCTGCTCTCTGAACCTCTAAAGCCAGCAATTCTCTGGTTGGATCCTGCTTTTAACAGATATGGGGGGTCTAATAATATTGATGTCTCTGCTCGGCTGATTCAGAAGCTAAATAGTTTGACAGCATTAAAAACATTGTCTCTAACAAACACATTCCTGTCCTTAACAATGATTCCTTTCTAGGGATTTTTTTTTTGCCAGATTGCACATATGACACTTTCTACTGATCATCCATGGAGGCTGACCTCAAAATTCTCTGAGAATAGAAGCAAAATTCTCTTGTAAAAGATGCGGTGGAACCAAGTTTAAATACAAATAAAATATTACTTAGGTCAGGATCACAAAAATCACAGAATCTGAGTTACAGAAGTAAAAAGTCATGTAAAACAAGCTATATCCAAACAAGCGTTCTTTCTACCACACACCTAAAATGGTTATCTAAACTTTTCTTAAATACCTCCAGTGAAGGGAACTAATTCCATGATGAACAAGTCCATCCTACTTTTATACAGCTCTAATCATAAGGAAATTTTTCCTCATGGAATCCAAACCTGCCTCTCTGCAATCCATGCCGTGTGTGTGTGTGTGTGTGTGTGTGTGTGTGTGTGTGTGTGTGTGTGTGTGTGTGTGTATTTCTGTGGTTGTGGCTGTGAAACTACTGAAGAGGAAAAAGGGAAAGTGAAAGGCATCTGATATCTACAAAGGAGATCTACTTAAGGGGAAAATGGTTCTGATAGAGGGGAATCAGAAAATCTGACTTGAGTTAAGCAAAAGAAAAGTTGATGAAAAGCAAATGAAAACTGAAAAAATGAACAAGATCTACATTCCTTCAGATTATAAAGTCAGCACAATATTTCCTAATTCGGGGTAAGATTGTCCTTTTCACAGGAGACTTTCCTCCTACAGTTTTGGGGAAATAAAATGTAAAAACTTCTTTGAAAATTGAATTTTCCAGTGTCTTCCTGAAAAGGCCACTGTTGAAGCAAATGTTCGCCTTCTTTGTCTTGTGGACTGCTTACTTTTCAGTTATACAACTGAAAATGGAGGAATTCTGGCCATGAAATAGGATGAAATAAATAGTACTGGATGAAGAACTCAGATCCAAACTATTCCTCCTACTTCCCAACTTTACAATCGAACATGGGTTTAATTACCAGAACCCTCTATCTCATTAGTTTTTCTCCTCCACCTATCTCCTTAGCCAGACCCATTGTCTATTAATGACCCTCTTCCTTCTCCATAGTGTCGATTGTCACACCAGGTTTCTTAAGAACTGTCCTCTTGTAAAGGGTACAGTGCACCCACAATGTCTGATTTGGAGGATAGTGAAAGCTGGCAAAGGTTCCTCCCATACCACCAATCTTCATCTCTTCTATACACACAATTCTTTTTTAAAAACTGCTTACTTCTATTTGATTCTAAAAGGACCTGATTGGAAAGCTTGATATTCTTTAAAGAAAAAAAGTTCAGTGTCCCAGATATGACTATTTCCTTAGCTCAACAAAAACTTAACCTCCATGAACCATCTTAAATCTAAGAGATGTAATAATACCTTATTCATCACCATTCCATACCAACTCAGTCTGTTCTCAAAGCCAAAAGAGAAAAAGTACTCTGCTTCTGGGTCTGCCTTCCTTAAGTTTCTTTTCACTCCAATCCACTTTCCATTATCAAAGTGATTTTTTAAAAAACAGTTTAGACATGCCACCATCCTTACTCAATAAACTTCACTAATTCCCATTATCTCCAGGAATGAAGACAAAATCCTGTTTGATAATCAAAGCTCTTCATAATTTATCCCCCTACCTTTCCAGTCTTCTTTTATCTTATGTCCTATAATATACTTCAATCTAGTGATAATGGCCATCTTTGCTGTTCCATGAACAAGACACTCCACCTTTGTGCTCTGGGCACTTTGTCAGGGAATGTTCTCCTTCCTCCTCTCTGCCTACTGTCTTCCCTGTCTTCCTTGAAGTTCCAATCAAAATCCCATCTTCTTCAGAAAATCTTCTCTAATCCTTAATCCTAGTGTTTGGGGCAATTGCACCTACCCAAACTGACTACTCAGGAGTCACTCCAAATGATGTACAGAAAGAATTTATTAGAATCTCGAGAAGCGGACCGTCCTGGCCTGTGGGCCCGAAAGGACAGCAAAGATACCCACAGGAGGAGAGTCATTCACGTGAAGATGCTTACGACTTTTATACATTTCAGACAAAGAACCCCCAAAATCCCACCCTTTACAGGCTGTGATTGGTTACATAAACCTTTATCTCCCTATTTGGTCAGTGGAATGCAGTGAAAAAGGTGATATACAGCTTTGGCCACTTAATTCCTTCTTTGGACAATGGAATGCAGTCCAGGTCTCATCTAAAATCACATGACTGGGCCTATAGGCCTGATCTACTTCAATTAACAGTCTCTGATCAATATGTGCTTAATCTATAAGTTCTTCACCTTTCCACACACTAGTTTTTTCTCTCTCTCAAGGATTATTTCCCATTTATCCTGCATCTGAAATGCTTGTATATATTTGTTTGCTTTTTCCCCTCCATTAGATTGGGATCTCTGAGAGAGCAGGAATGATTTTTTTTGTATCTTTGGTGCTTAGCAGAGTATCTAGAACATAATAGGTGCTTAATAAATGTTTATTGGTTATCTGAATGACAAATAATAAGGATGGAGTGGACTGAGAAAGTCATAAACTAGAAACTTCAATTGAATCAGTGTTAGAGTTAGAAGAAAAGTCGAAGGCCACATAATACATCCCATAACTGAACTGAATTCTCATCTGCAATATACCCAAAAAAGTCATGTAGTCTGTCCTTGAAGATTTCCTGTCAGAAGAAACTCATCACTTCCAGACAAATTATTTTTTAATTTTTCTAGTTAATTGTTAGGGAGTCTTTCCTCATATATCAAACCGAAATATGTCTTTGGAACTTCTAGTCAGTATTCTCTCAGTGTTGAATGAAGCACTGGGACTAAAGTATGAAAGAAATATGAAAATATGTTTAAAAGAATTGCACATGTTTAACCTATATCAGATTACTTGCTGCCTTAAGGAAGGGGAAGATAAGGGAGAAAGGGAGAAAAATTTGGAACACAAAGTCTTACAAAAATGAAATTTCAAAACTATCTTTACATATATTTGGAAAAACAAAATACTATTGAGAAAAAGGGGATGTGGGCAATGAGTATGATGCCACAAGAGATCAGAACTGAGTAAAAACTTTGAAATGCAAACCCAGGTGCCAAGAGAAACAAAGAAAGGCAAATAAATACATTTGAGCAAAAAATAATGAAATGTTTACATTCTGATAGGAGAAGAAATATGTGTCCCCTTAGAAGCCTATATGTTACTAAAGAGTAGTAATTTATGAGCTGTTTTGTATCACTTTTGTGGGAAATCTGATTTTACCTAAATCTTATTTAATCTAAGATTAGAACATATGTAGATATGCAAACTACTTAAAGATGTGCTCATTGTTTAAAGGAATTCCAAGAACATTAATCTATGTTTATATACATTTGAAGATGGTTAATAATTGAACATGTTTTCCCAATCTGTAAACATGCAAAATGGAAGCTCACACAGAAAAAAATTCAGGGGTTCAAATATCATCCCCTCTCACTGCTCTCCAGAGATATGGAAGAAAGAATTGGGAAAATATTTAATCTTGACTAAGACATACAAAACCTTACCCAAACTTCAACAACAATACTATATGATGATCAATTCTGATGGACCTGGCTATCTTCAGTAATGAAATGAACCAATCAGTTCCAATGGAGCAGTAATGAACTGAACCAGCTACACACAGGGAAAAAAGTCTGGGAGATGGCTAAGAACCATTACATTGAATTCCTAATCCCTATATTTTCGCCTGCCTGCATTTTGGCTTTCCTTCACAGGCCAATTGTACAATATTTCAGAGTCCGATTCTTTTTGTACAGCAAAATAACAGTTTGGTCAAGTATACTTATTGTGTATCTAATTTATACTTTAATATATTTAACATCTACTGGTCATCCTGCCATCTAGGGGAGGGGGTGGGGGGAAAAGGAGGGGAAAAGTTGGAACAAAAGGTTTGGCAATTGTCAATGCTGTAAAATTACCCATACATGTAACTTGTAAATAAAAAGCTATTAAAAAAAGAAAGAAAGAAAGAAATTCATCCCACTTTGTAATGGTGTAACAATTACAATAAACTTTGCCCCTTGGCTAAGGGGAAAAAAAAAAAACCTTACCAAAGAAACAAACTCTTCTAACCAAAATGGATCAAATGGAAGCCAATAATTCTGATACAATAAGAAACATTAAAACACTATCAAAAACTGGGGGGAAAAAGTTGATGTAAAGTAAAAACAACTGACTTAAAAATAGAACAAGAAGAGATAATTTAATAATTAAAATGCCTGAAAGTCATACCCTCCCCCCAAAAAAGAGCCTAGACATAGTATTTTAAGAAATAATAAAAGAAAACCACACAGATTTCTTAGAACCAAAAACAGAGAAACAAAATTGGAAAGGGAACAGAAACAGATTACACTTAACCTGGATCTCTGTCCACTACTTTTCTCTTACCAGCATCTTCTTCATAAAAAAGAGAATAAGTAAAGGGAAAAAAATATAAGAGAACAGGATGGAAAAAAACTCACAATTAACAATGATTATTGTGAATTTCAATGGAATGAATCCAACCATAAAACAGAAGAAGATAACAAAATGGATTAGAAAGTAGAATCCAATAATTTGTTAGTGACAAAATACAGGCTTAAATGAAAGATTCACATAGAGTTAAAATAAGAGCTAGGGCAAAATCTATTGTGTTTCAGCTGACATAAAATATAATGGTAGTGAATGTGATCTCATAAAAAGCAATGGTAAAAAATAGACTTAACCAAAAGTGATAAATAAACTCCTCATAGATAGTGAATGGATTAAAATAGTTAACATATATACAACAAATGGCATATTATATAAATACTTAAAAGAAAAAACAAATGAATTATAGAGAAAAATAATCAGCAAAAATAATTCTCCTGTGGGGAGGGGAGGATATCAATTTACTCCTTTCAGATCTAGATAAATCTAACCAGAAAATAAACAAGAAAAGAATGTGGTGTATGAAAAGTCAAAGAAACATAATTTCTGGATAAGTAATCATTTCATTAATTATGTCTACCAAATAATGAATGGATAGCTTTCTCCAATAAATCAAAGACAAATCAAGTCTTAAAAGAATTGAAGAGTAAGTGTTCCTCACTTGGGAAGAGTGGATACTCTCAACAGCTAGAAATTGTGATTAGTCAACAATGAGAACAAATATTCTAAGGAGAGGTAGACCTATTCTAACGAGGGGTGGAAGATATAATTTTGATTATGTTATCTACTCTCTACCCAGACCAACTCCAGCCTCAGCAATGTATACAAAGGTATTTACCCTATTCAATGTATTAATAAATTAAGTCTGTACCCAGGATTTGGGCAATCTCATCTATTAGCCATGTCTTTCAAAGACTGACTGGACAAACTACTATGTAATCTTAATGAGAAATAGAAAGTGGAAATCTTAATCTCAATTAATATTTGGTTGTTAATATGAGAGAAATTATAAATTCTCTCCAAATTTCCTCCACAAAAAATAGAACATTGCCTCACAGAGAATATAGAGCAGTAGAAATAAATAAACAAAAAGTGGGATTAAGGAGTTGTCTTTCTACCACAATTTGAGAAGGCCTCAAGAAAAACCTGACCACCAAGAGCAGAGATTCATCCTGAGTGATTAAATACTTCCATGTCAACTCCATAGGAGCAATAAACAACAACACCTTGAGGCCTCAGTCTTAGAAACTTTCATCTTCTGGACATTGTCAGGGTCTGATAGTTAAGTAGAAGATTGAAGAATCTTCCACTGTCAAGGAATGAGGAACACCAAGCACAGATGTACTGATCAGATGCATCCCAGGTGGAGCTGTTAGAGAAAAGGCGCTAGCACACACCTGACAAGTGTAGTAGCAGAGGGATAGAGACTCTGTTGGCTGTGAGCACTTGAAGAAGAGTAGAGTCCCTGGTTTCAGTTCCAGGGCAAAGAGGATAACTTTAGTTTACAGAGACACCAGAGGGACAAGAGGGAGCAAGATCTTTTGTGGGACAGTATGGCTGAGACCCTAGCTATAGCTTAGGAGTAGGGAGGGAACCCAAATTTGAACCCAGGATAAACCTCAAAAAATAAAAGTAAGAAAGGCCTGAGGCTTGGTGCATTATTCCCCATACCTCGGGACTAGAACTTTATTACACTAAAAACAAAAGAAAACAAAAAATAATAAAAATGCAAAAAAGGAGAAAAGAGAAAGAGCCCATTCATAAATATCTACTTTAGTATAGAAAAGATCTGGATTCATATTCCAGAAGAAAATACAGCTTAAAAGCCAATCTTTTTTAAATGAGAAATATCAAATAATTCCAAGCACAAAAAGATTTGTTAGAACAACTTAAATAGAACTTTAGAAATCAAACAAAAGAGATTGAGGAAAAATTAGGGAAAAAATAAGAGCAATCCAAGAAAATCAGCAAAATTGTGAAAAGAAATCCAATTAACTTGATAAAGAAAAATCAAAAACTTTTAAAAGACCTTATCTGAGTTTCATTTGGTTTTCTTCCACTAAAGGCATTTTCGTATTTAATAGTATTTTATTTTTTCCAATTAAATGTAATGTTTTCAACATTCATTTTTCTAAGATTTTGAGTTCCAATTTTTTTCCTCCCTTCCTTTTTTTTTACCCCTCTCCCATCCTCAAGACTGCAAGCAATCTAAAATAACTTATACATATATAATCATTTTAAAACTATTTCCATGTTATTCGTGCTGTGAAGAAAATCAGAACAAAAGGGAAAACCACAAGAAAGGAAAAACAAAAACAAAAATGAAAATGGTATGCTTTGATCTACATTCAGTCTTCATAGCTCTTTTTCTGGAATGTGGATGGCATTTTTCATCACAAAGTCGTTTGGAATTGTCTTGGATCACTATATTGCTGAGAAGAGCTTAGTCTATCACAGTTGATCATCATACATCTTGCTGTTATTGTGTACAAAATTCTCCTACTTCTATTCACCATTTATAGGATGTCCATTTTTCTTCTGAAAGATTATATACTCAGTTTTGCTGGGTAGGTGGTTCTTGGCTGTAATTCTAGTTTCTTTGCTCTATTAAATATTATATTCCAAGCCTTCTGATCCTTTAATATAAAAGCTGCTAAATCTTGTGTTATCCTGACTGTAGTTCATTAATCTTGAATTGTTTCTTTCTGGATGTTTGACTTTGGAATTCTCTCATATTCTGCTATGTACATGGAAATGTTTTTCTTTGTCTGTTTTCTACTTAAGTTTGAAATAAATTAATTTTAAAAATAAATTAATTAATTAATTTGTACTAAAATTTGCAAAAAGGAAAAAAACTCATATTGCTATGATAAAGAAATCCTATAGACCTGTAGTAGTATAGGCAGACCTTCCAAAGCATAACCTGTAACATTGCAACAATTTCCCTCCATTTTCCATTTTAATTCAATATTTTAAATTATCAAGTTTTTTCCTTTCGCTTTCATTCTCCAAAACTGAAAAATCCCTAATTCCAAGGTTCCATATATCACTGATAATATGCCTAATTTTCTCTAGTTTCATTCACTAATCTCCAAATCAATCATATCTAACTTCCTAAAATTCTCCCTAGATACTTAATTTCATTTTTATAATTTGGAAGAGGGAGACAAGTAATATGAAAAAAGTTTTAATTACTAACTTTTCTAGCTCTGAAAGGGATCTTCCAATAAAGATCCCCTGTTATTACAGTTTCACAATTTCTTCTTGTAACTTATTTACTTTCTTCCTTTAGTTACATGTTGTGCCATTTTGGTGCATATATGTTAAGCATTAAGATTAATTCATTGTCTATGGTACCTATCAACAAAATGTACTTTTCCTGGTTATCTCTTTAAATTAAGTCTACTTCTGTTGTTGGAATGTTTAAAATCATCATTGTTACTCCTAATAATTTTTGTTGCTACTGTTTTGCTGAGGCATTTTTGCATATTTTGTTCAGCTGAGACATATTTTGCTCTGACTCCTTATTTCGATTCTTTGTGATTCTTTATGATTTTCTTATAAATAGCATATTGTTGGGTTCCATTTTCTAACCACTACGCTGTTCTGTTTTATAGATTCTGTTTTTTGGATCTGAAGACCAAATCCTCTGAATCTACTTTCTCTTTTATTTCTAGATTTTCTCCTCTCCTTGTTCCCTAATATTTCATTGATGAGTTGAATGTATTTCTGCATCAAACTCTTTTTTCATATACCATCTTTTGACCAGTTCAGATGAAAGTGAGATTCACATGTCCTTGGTCCCCCCTTTCCATATTTGTAATCCCAGATTATGTAAACATATTCTGCAAAGAGGCTAATTGTACACTATTTCAAAGTCCAATTCTTTTTGTACAGCAAAATAACTGTATGGACATGTATACATATATTGTATTTAACTTATACTCTAATATATTTAACATGTATTGGTCAATCTGCCAGTTGAGGGAAGGAGGGGAAAAGTTGTAACAAAAGGTTTTGCAGTTGTCAATGCTGAAAAATTACCCATGCATATATCTTGTAAATAAAAAGCTATTAAAAAAAAAAAACATTCTGTAAGGGTTGGGATTCTGTGGATTGAGTGAGGGAAACCACTCATATTTGGGTTATATTACATTTCATTTGAAGTTTCCCAGGGAAGTTGTAAGAGTTAGTAAGAAGATAAATATAATAGCCCTATAGACCCATTCATAGGAATTTGAGACTGATTGGGACTAACTCAAAATTCTCTAAAATATTACCAAAATGGTGTAGACTTTGAGCTAGGACTAAGTATTTAAACATTCTGATAACCCTTGTCTCTTTCCTTTAAAAAAGCTATAGACATATTCCAAAACTCTATCTTGGGCCCTCTTCACTTCTGACACTTTTTTTAAGTTGGTGAGCTCATAAACTCCCATTGGTTTAATTATCATCTCTATGCAGAAGTCTCCCATATCAATGGAAGCCTAGTCTTACTCCAATCACTCATCTCCAAATTTTTATTAGACATTTCTAAATGACTATTCTTTAAGGAATGAAAATCTAAACCTATCTAAAACCAAACTCATATTATTCCCCAAACCCAATCATTTTCTGAACTTCCCTATTTCTTTCAAAGGCAATGCCATCCTTGTTGTCACTCACATTAGCAAGTTCAGCATCATCTTTAATTCCTTTCCTAGGGTGGAGATCATTCCAATCAATAACCACATCCTAGAAATGTGACTAGGTCCAGATATATTTCAATAATGATATCTACCTTCTTCTTAATATTAAGCCTTTTATTTTATTGGGAAACTTTAAATTCTCTCTAATATAATTCCACTCTCCTTCACTTCATGTTTCCAATCAGTTGCTACATATTATCCTTTCTACCTCTTCAACATCCACCATATTCATTTACTTCTTTCTACCCAAAATCCTAGTTCAGGCCTTTATCACCACTCACTTGAACTCTTGCAACAGTCTTCTAATTGGTCTCACTGAAATGAAGTCTTTCTCTATTCCAATCCACAACCAATACTGCTGCTGAAATAATTTTCTTAAATAGCAAGTCTGACCATGTTATTCCTCTCTGCTAAGGGTTGACAAACTACAGCCCCAGAGCCAAAGATACTCTATGATGTGGTTTTGTCTTATTTTTAAAATGTAAAACTTCTTAGATCATGGGTGTAGAAAAACTGGGCAGGAAGGATTTGGTCCTCAGTCATGGTTTGTTGACTCTTGCTTTATTCAGTCAATTTCAAGAGCTTTCTATTTCTCATAAAATTAATTATGAATATCTCTGGCTTTTAAAACCCTTCACAAAGTGAACCCAACCTACCTTTTTAGTCTCGTTATATACTATTACTTTTGCTACATTCTATAATCCAGTCAAACTGCATCTCTTGTACAATGTATCTTGTACAATATTTCACATTTTCTTTTTACAAATTTTCAGTGGCTATTGCCCATGCATGAAATTCATTCCCATCTTAAAATCTCTTGTTTGCTTAAAAACTTAGCTCAAGCACATATCACATTAAATGTTTCTTGGTTTCATAACCTGCTAGAATCCCACTACCAAAACCAAGAATTAGAAGAAAGAATAATGGATTTTGAGTCAGAGGGCTTGAGTTGGAATCCCAACTGCTTACTAGAAGACGAGGTGATATGCTATATACTAAATGTCCTCAAATATCCCTTTCAGTTTTAAATCTATGATCGTATTAACCTACTGATTAATACAGTTCAACCTTCTCATTTTACAAATGAGGAAACAGGGTCAAAGAGGTTAAATGGCTAACCCAAGACTGTAGGTGATAAGTGAGAAGGGAAGCATTTGAACTAAAGTCTTGTAACTAAATCAAGTGTTCATGATACTTTATCATGATATCTCTCCAAAATTATCTTTTTTTTGTCAAGAATTTCATTATCTAACTTGTAGTCTTTCTTTCCCTCATCTCTAGCCCTTATATTTAGGGATTTTAATGTGCCCTCAAATGTATCTTGATGTACCTTGTTTTCTTCATTCATCAATCTCCTCATGATCTCCCTACCAGCCATGACCTACACCTGCAGTTCACCTCAAATACATACAGATGATAGTCTCATGATCTCAATCATAAATCCACAAGCATTTCATCTTCATGATCTATAGGCCAAATTTCTCTTTCTAACCACATTTATTCTTCCATGTCCTATTTCTCATCCCTCCTATTCATAGTCTTTATTTTCACTGAGACCTTCAATCATTTTATCCCTCTCTGTTTTCCCAGGCTATCACTTATACCCTGACTTTACTTTTCTCCCTTATTGATCTTGACCTAACAGTTAAACAATTCAATGATATACTTACTGTCCTTGATCCCAGAATTCCGATTCCTTCTTATATTGCAACTTGTGTTTTGGCCAAACCCTAGCCCTGGGTTATATTGTCCCTGATTCACACTCGTATTGCTGAATAGTGCTAAAGGTAGTCACACAAGATTATTAACTCAATCCACTAATCTTGACTAGGCTCTCACTGCCCCAATACCACCTTTGTTCTTCAGTTTTTCCTTTCATGCATAACTCTTGTGACCCCACTTGAGCTTTCTTGGCAAAGATACTGAAATGGTTTATACCATTTCCTTCTCCAACTTATTTTACATATGATGAAACTGAAGCAAATAGGATTAAGTGACTTGCCCAGAGTCACACAGCTAATAAGTTTCTTAGACTAGATTTAGGCTCAAGTCTTCCAGATTCTAGATCTAGGGCTCTATCTCCTATATTACCTACCTGCCCAAATACAATTACAGGATCTTTAGTTATTCCCTAATTGACTCTCTAAGTAGCTAATCTATGGACATACTCTATCATACTATTCACAATAACTATTCCATACCACACCATCTCCTTTCTCTTTTACCACAGGATTTTTCCTATGAAAGGAACATCACCTGTTTTATGTAACCCAAGCTGACTCTTCTTTAAAGTCAAGGAGACTGTTTTTGGAATCATCACTGATTTGCTGCATGAAGCATAAAAGGCTCAGTCTAAAGGGAGTTAGTGTTAGAGGTTTTAATGGAATTCCCATTGCCCTTCAAGGATTGACTTCTGATATTAGCATGGCTGCTATGATGAATTTGGAGGCAGAATGAAGTAGCCATTTTAAATGAATTATTATCTTTTTAACCTTAGAATTTTGTCCTCTTTTATCTACTGATATTAGTAAAGTAATTTTTTATTGCATTTTATAGTCAGTTCATTGCATTCTGATCATGAGCCTCAATCATTGAACTGGTCTGAATCAATTACTTTAAAACATTTGGCATGTTTAACAAGGATTATGTTGCAATGTATGTTATATATAATGTATATAACATTAAATTCATTGTTGAATTAGAGAAGGGAGGCTGGGGAGGGAAGGCAGTGAAGCAGCCTTGGAAGACTGGATAGTTATGGAACTTGGCATCCTATGGCAAAGAATTGTTTGGGTCACAAGGGGAATTTTTTCAGTGTAATAAAGAAGTTCTTATTCATCTTAGTTAACTTTTTGAATATTTAAGGAGCTTGAAAGGAAAAGTACAAAAATAACAAAAGTGAGTATTCTTTGGCTTTCATTTGTGGCTTTAAAAAAGGTAGATCACGGAAAAAAAAAAGGAGAAAGAAAATGAATTCTCCTTACACATTAGAGGATTAGAGGTTGAACTTACTTTTGATCTTGAAGGATTATCTGTTTTTAAGGCAAAAGAGTAGGAAGTATAATCACTGCCCTAATGGTATCACTGGAGAACACATTAAGTCTTGACAATAGAAGAGGAGATAGAATGAGGGGAAAGATTAGGAACTAGAAATGGAGTTGAATGTTTTCTTATTCCATTATTACTTCCTAGAATACTATCTCCCAGGGAATGATTTTTTCCAAACCAATATCTTAGAATGGAAACACTTTTCCAACCAAGGAGTTTAGGCATTTTGAAGAAAAATTTAAACAGCAAACTAATGAGTCATTTGAATCTAGCTCCTTAGGATCTGAGCTAATGGAAATTATTCAAAATTTTTGTTAGTTGCACAACTTCAACAGCTTTAAGAGATTTCAAAGAATTTGCTCTTATAAAGTTAGCTGAAGTAGTTGGAGATCTTAGATAGGGATTGCCCTTTGCCTGTTTTTAGGTGGCTGAAATGTGGATATCTATATATCAGAAACCACATGAAAAATTTTAAAATAGATGGAGGAACGATGTTTTTCCCTGAAAGGAGCTTTAAGTATGATTTTTGGAATTGTCCAGAGAAGACTATGACTGACGATCAGCCTATGGGAGTATTGGCAAAATTGTATTGGGGTATATGTAATCCTATTAGGATCTCATCAAAAATTAAGACATCCTTGAAATTCCCCATCTGGTTGTTCAGAGCCACCCAAACCTTTGTTTCCAGAATGAGGAGATTGTTGAGATGATAAACGCTAAGATTCCTTCAAGGCCTGTACTTTCTAACTTTAGGACAGCAGAGGGACTAGAGAACATATAATAGAACCACTGTTGCTTAGAAAGCAGAGAGACAGCATCAAAAACTAAGGGATTGCTTGTTACTGGCAGCCAAGTTACTGTTATACCACAACGTATATACCTTAACAGGTGCATAGAGATGTTCATTTCTATCAGGAGTTAGGGAGAAAATGACAAGCAAGAGAAGAAATGTCATTACTCAAGTGAATATGTGAGATCCTTGTTTGGATCTCAATTATGACAACTGATCAAGGAAAGTTTATCATGGACATGGACAGAGTTCTAGAGAGTTGCTATTTATATAGGAACTTGCCATAGCTTTTTATGCTGGTTTTTGTGGTAGGACTAAATCCTTGGAGTTGCCTAAATGATCCTTTGAAGTTGATATTATCTAGAGTTTCCATCTAGAATTTCACAGTATCTAGAGTTTCACATATACATGAATAGAAGTAGAATATAGTCATTGTACTAATGACTATTGTCAGTATGGTAGACCAGATAATTCATGCCCCCAGTAAGTATGGGGCCATTAATTTCACCAGTTCATGAACTCTGAAATTCTTTTACCTGATCATAATATTTTATTATTCTATATTTTCCCTATGCTTTATGATCCCTCTAGTTCTTCCTCATAGTGACCTGTATTTCTTCTAATCCTCAGTTCTTTCTTAGACCATCTCCCTTGTATTGACTCTACACTCCTCATTTTCCTATCTCAATCTTAAACCAGCTTAACTCTTCACTGTCCCCCAAACTTGATTCTCTGGCCCTTTTGTTCCATCACTAATCATTTTCTACCAATTCCCAATTCTAGATTATTCCTATCATCTGCTACTGCTCCTATTCACCTGCTGCTCAACAGATCCTGGAAACCCTGTAGCCCATCCAGTCTACTGCATCTTCTTATTACATAATCAAGCACTGAGCTCTGGATCTTCCTTTCAGACCCCCATAATAGGGTTGATAAACAGATAAACTGATGAAATTTGAACATGAAACTGAGGCTTTTCAGATGCTATCTGAGCACAAAGAGCTATCCACATAATAGACACTCTGAGAGTAAAGGCAGAAACCAGGTTCCTACCACCAAGTTTTTAAATATTTATTTTATTTTTAATTTATGAAATAAAATAAGTATTTCCATAACACTACAATAAGAAAGATGATTGCATATGAAATTTGCAATTCTATTGTGTACAACTTGTTATTCTTTTTAAATATATTTTTTTAAAGTTATCATGTTAAGTAGGAGAATGTATGAGATTACATAATCTTATCTGGGCTATCACCACAAGGCAATCTTACACTTCTTTGATTCAATAAACTTCACAACTTTTCTAAACCTATTCATCCTTCTTCAAGCCTCCTAAGGCAGCTCCAATATCCAGTCTCTCCTGAATTTAATTAAGATCCTTAATTCATAGTTTATCAAAAAAAAAAAAAGAAAGAAAGAAAGAAATTGAAATCATTCACTAAAAGCTCCCTCCTCATCTCACAGCACTCAACATTTAACTCCTCTGTCTCTATTACCCTATCACTGGAAAGGTGGCTCTCTTTGTTGCCATGACAAAACCCTCTATATATGCTCTTGTTCCTACTCTCTTCTGGCTTCTTTGATTATGGCTCTATCATTCTTCTCTCTATCATTTTCATTATCTCCCTATTTACTGACTTCTTCTATGTTACCTAAAAATATAACATTTAAAAACCACCAATGTCTCCCTGGCTCTTAAAACACTTTCACTTAAATCAATTGTTCTGGCTATCACTTTATATCTCTTCTTCTATTTATATCTAAACTCCTTGAGAAAACTGTCTATATACTTCTCCTCTTACTCAATTCTAAACCCTATGAAATCTGCTTCTGATCTCATCATTCCACCAAATGCTTTCTCTAAAGTTTCCAGTGGTCTCTTAGTTGCTAAATCTAATGGTCTTTTCTCAATCCTGATCCTGCAGAATCTGATGTTGTCAGTTCTCTTCCTCAAGATGATTCTCAAAAGAAGCCTTTTTAGTGGGGCCTAGAGTACGCTATATATCCTTGAAAGATATAAAGCAACTAAGTGTGGTAGCATGCATCTGTAATTCCTACTACTGGCAGATCACTTGGGTTTGGGAGTTCTGATCTACAATGGGCTCAGCACTGATATTGTGCCTCCTAAGAGTATCAGGCTGCCTAAAGCTGGAAGTGGTTTAGGTTGGAAATGGAGTGAGTCAAACACCAGAGTTGATCAGTAATTGGATCAGGTTCATAAGGAGAACGCTGCATTTCTAGTCTTGGTGAGATAGGAAGACTCAGGAGGGGGGGAAAGATCTAAAGCAGGCTGCCCTGTAATCTTTTGATCTGGCTTGTCCTTGTGATCTAATGGTGCCTATATCAATGGTTCTCAAACTATTGTTTTCTGTATCTTTATCCTATTAAAAATTATTGAGGATCTCTCCAAAGCGTTTTTGTTTATCTGGGTTATATTTATAGACATTTACCATATTGGAAATAAAAACTATTTTTGAATTTGTAGACCCTCTAAAAGGGTTTCAGAGATTCCCCAGGATTCTCTAGATCATACTTTGAGAACCACTGGATATTCTTGGAAGCCTCAATCCAAAAAGATCAAGATGAGTAGAAACTTTGACAGGAACCAAGATTCAGCCACATTAAATGAGTTTCTGAAGCTATAAGTTTCCTAGAATTTCCACTTTTGAAAAAGGATTGCTTAGTGGAGAAGAATGAGAATCAAGAGGAAGAAAAGGATAATTTTAGACATTGAAAAAACTAAATGAAGTAAAAAGAACTGTTACTGCTGGAAACAGAAAAGAGAGTCAACTATGGATTCAAAGAAAAACTATTCCTGAGAAACATCTACAAAGATTGACTCCCTCTCAACAGACCCTGGGAAGCTAGCTGGACAATCCAAACCAGCAAAGACTGTACCCAAGGAGGTGAAAATTCTATGAAGAGAAAAAAAAACAGTAAAATCTTACAATACTAGACGTATGAGTTGTTTTGGTCACATGAGTTTTCTCCATGTATATCTTATTATCATTGTATTCAAAATTGGGTATCAAATTACTATTGCCCTTAGACTAAATCTAGCCCACTGTTTATTTTTACATGATCTGCAGTGTGTCAGATTCTTACTCTGTGCTTATGCTTCCACATATATCTGAGGGAGATTGTTCCCCAGTTTACGGAAAGGAATGTTTTGTAGCTGCAATTCTTACTATGCCATTTTAGTAAATGTCTTTGAATCATGACAAAAGATAGGAATAATCAATGATAGAAAGGTGCAAATACAACTGATGGAGCTTTGAATTAATACAATCATATTAGAAATTGGAATTATGTAAAATAAGTAGCTAAAATGTCCATACCCTATAACCAGAGATTTTACTACTTCCCCACAGAGGACAATAACAAAAAAGAAAAGCCCCAATATAATAAAATATTCATAACAGCACTTTTTCTAATAGCACATATATGAAAACTATTAGAAGCCCATTAATTGGAGTTGTGGCATTTTGTTGTTCATCATTCATTTTCAATTGTATCTGATTCTTTGTGATCCCATTTGGAATTTTCATGGCAAAAAAAAAAAAGAGAGATGCCATTTTCTATGATTTGTTTTTACAGATCATTTTACAGATGAAGAAACTGAAGCAGAGTTAAGTAACTTACTCAAGATCACAGAATTATGTGACACCACATTTGAAGTCAAGATGAATCTTCCAGATTCCAGGTCCAAAACTATATCCACTGCATGAATATAATTGTATATTATTTTGCCATAAGAAACAATTAACACAATGAATACTAAGAAGCATGGAAAGATTTATATGACCTAATGCAAAATAAAGTAAATGAACCAGGAAAAATATACACAATGACAACAAGTAAATGGAAAGGACAAAACAAATCAAAACTGATGTAGAATTTTAATGACCAAGTTTGGGAAAGATGAGATTTGAAAAAATACCTACCTCCTTCCTGTCTCCTTTGCAGAAATGTGGGATTATGGGTATTGGATTCTGAATATAATATCAGAATTTTGTAATATGTTGTCTAATTTTATGGAGCTAGTTTCTCTTTCCTTTGTTCTTTTTTTCATTTTTCCTTTCTTCCTTCATACTTTTTATTTTTTTTACAAAAAATGGTTTTCTGGGACAAAGTTTAAAAAGGAATACAATGAGAAATATAAGTGATATGATAAAGAAAACAAATATAAAAACAAAATATAAAATATAAAAATAAAATATATTTTTTTAAATTGACTATCATTGAGACATATTTTGACTAAATGGATGACAAAGGGTCTCTTCATCCTTCATTATGACTAAGGCAATGTTTCTTTAATAAGATGAATGGGGCACAATAACCTTCAATTATTAAATGGAAATGGTATTGTAGAGGGATGAAACTCCAAAAAGATATGTTTGAATCAGACAACTGAGCACTTAAGGCTAATTACCTATTCGATGTGAGGCAATGACTCTATTAGCATATATTGGAATAATGGCTCTCCTCACTATTGGCTTGCTGACTGTTGGGTGTTAAGATAATCATAGGCAAGGATTGGAGGGCCAGGGAGAAAGGCCAGAGGCACTTGGCAGAAGCACAAGGAGGAGAGAGGCTGGAGACTTGGGACTCCAAAATCCAGGATTCTGCTTGCCTGCCTCCTTCATTTCTCCCCCTAAAGACCAAGGACTTTAATTTATTCTGACTCTGGCTGACCCCAAGGCCCTCCAGAGAGCTAGCCTGCACTCCACATGGTATTTTTAAGACAATGATTTCCTAAGAAGACTTTGTTGAAGGCTTTTGCTGCCTTTTTTTAATATAAAGCTTTTTATTTTCAAAAACACATGCATAGATAGTTTTCAACATTCACCCTTGCAAAACTTTATGTTCCAAAATTTTTTCTCTCTCCCTTCCCATCCTTCAAGGTAGCAAGTAATCCAATATATGTTAAACATGTACAATTGTTTTCTACACATATTTCCACAATTATCATGCTGCACAGAAAAAATCAGATAAAAAAGGGAAAAAATGAGAAAAACAAAAAGCAAGCAAACAACAAAAAAGTGGAAATACAATGTGATTCACATGGAGACTGAATGTGAATCACAACATTGTATTTCCACCTTTTTTGTTGTTGTTTGCTTTTTTCCCTGGGTACAGATGATTTTCTTCATCACAAGATCATTGGAAATGTCCTGAATCACCTCACTGTTGAAAAGAGCCACATCCATCAGAACTGATCATCATATAATGTTGTTGCTGTATACAATGTTCTCTTGGTACTAGTCCCTTCGCTTAACATTAGTTCATGTAAGGTTTCTCCAGGCCTCTCTGAAATCATCCTGCTGGTCATTACTTACAGAGCAATAATATTCTATAACATTCATATACCATTACTTATTCTGCTATTCTCCAACTGATGTTTTGTCTCCTTTTCTAATGCAATAGCCATATGCCAAGCAAGATTTAACTCTTCAGGAACACTATTTTGCCTGATCCACTGATGATTCTGCACATTATGAAAAAGATAAACTCAAGTGAACTTGAATGAGGTTCTTTAAAAAATCCTCCCAATAGGCTGAAATATGAGCTAAAAGGCTGTTGTGTTAAAGTCTTGCGGAATAGAATAGATATTTTTATTTAAAAAGATTTATGGATCTGGATGAGTGGTCTGGGGCCTGAAGAGAAAATAATTAGACAAATAAAGGCTCTCCACTTTGGAATCAGAGCCAATGGAAGTAATTTACTGATTTCTCTCACAGCAGAAAATGGTTTGTAGAGTATATTAGTGCTCATCAGAGACATTATACCCACTCTGCTGAATGGAATAATCACATTGAAGTTCTTACAAGAATATAAAAGATTTAGAATTACATCTACTATAAATGTAGATATAGGAGTATGATGCTAGTTGTGGGCAAAGAACCACATTCCACATAGCTAAGGACAACGCCACTTTTGTTCATTGGATGGACATGCTTCTTCATAAGTCCTCTGATCTCATGGTTGGTTGCTTAAAGTTTCTAAGTCTTTCAAATGTACTTGTGTTTTACAGTCTTGTTATGATATGTATTACTCCAGTTCTACACTTCACTTTGCCTCAGTTTTCTGTTTTCTCTGCCAAAGTTTTTTTGTCCTTCACATTTCTTGTAGCTCAATAGTATTCCATTATATTTATTTATGTGTAATTAATTCATATTTACATTGATATTTCATAATTTGTTACCCATTCCCTAATTGAAACACCCTTTCAGTTTCCAGTTTTAATCGTCATTATACATCTTACATATGAAAACTTTTTCATATTTTAAAAATTTTTTATGTAAGTTTATTTATTTTTTATTTTTTAAAAATTATATAATCAAACCTGTCCATATTTTCTTCTGTCATTCTCTGTACTTTTTTTTTTTTGGTCAGGAACGTTTCCTCTCTACACAGTTGTAAAAAGATATTTTCTTTTTTGATCCTTTAATTTTATGATTTGATCTAAATCATGCTTGCTTTTGTATTTAAATTACTTTGATCTTTTCTTTGATCTTTGCCTAATTTTCCTGCTTTCTAGTTAGGAATGGACTTTTAAATCAACTGTTTATCATACCCTTAATTATCAGAAATCAACTTCCAATGGAAAGGGAGCACTTTCTGCTCCAGAGGTTTCTTCTATTCAGCCTTCAAGAAGTCTTGCCTAATAAGGATTAATTACTTTTAGTCATAAACCCATTTAATCTTTTCTAGCTCTTCTTTATTTCTTCCTTGATGTAGATTGCCCATATCTGAGGCTTCTACTACTTCAGAAAGTTCTCTATAATTTGAAAACACGGTTCAGGAATCCCTTAACAGATTTCCTTTTCCTTAAGATTGTTGGAACTCCTTTCTATAAAATATGAGGGACTAAAAGGTGGAAACATTGAAAAGGAGTGGATTTTTGATGATAATATGGGAGAGATGAAAAAAAATTTTTTCTTGTCATATTTTGAGTGTAAATCATGGATCTAGCTAAATGAACTGAATAAGAACTAATCTGAAATAAAGAGGATTCTTTGTCCAATAATAGTCATCTTGAATCCTTGAATGAAGGTGAAAGTGAGTCTTCATGTAATTTCCTCAAAGAAAAAGAGAATAGCCTTTCAGAAGAGATCTTTAAAAGGGTTAAAACTTCTTATTATTCTTCTGTTAGAGATCCCAGGGAGGTCAACCTTTTGACCAAGGTACAAGGAGTGAATACTAGAATAGGGCATATTTTAGTATCAACTTAGCCCCTGAATAGGCTGCAGGCAAAAAGTCTATGACCTTTTAACTACCTTGATAAAAATGACTTGGACCTATGATGAGAACTGAAAGTACTGTTCTATGGACTTAATGTTCTTGTGCTCATCATCTTTGTTTTTACATTAGGAGACCTACTGTGAATTTCTGTTGGCATTGCTCCCATTACATGAATTATACCTATAGGAAAACTGTTTATATTATTTCATGTTTTTATTTCTATGAAGCCACTTGTGCTAGGATTGTTCTAATATGGTCGAAATATCCCTCAGTATTTTGGGACAACTTACCACTAAAGAATGGGATATGCTAGGAGTGATAACTGGTTTGTAGACCAGATTGATTTTCCTTTAAGGGAGCAAAGAGGCTTGTTCTCATGATCAAAATTGATTTGGCTTCCTTGTTGCCTAAAGTATTTAAGGCTTAGCTTAGGGGGAAGGTGGAGAGAAAAAGGGGAACAGTATGTATCAGAGGTTTTACAGAATCCCCACAGCTCTTTAGAGCAATTGTTGTCAAACTTTTGTTCTATCTTTATACTTTTGAGCATCTGTCCAAGAGTTTTTGTTTATGTGGGTTATATTTATAAATATTTACTGTATTAGAAATAAAAACTAGGGAACATCTAGGTGGCACAGTGGATAGAGCACCAGCCCTGAAGTCAGGAAGACCTGAGTTCAAATCTGGTCTCAGACACTTAACACTTCCTGTGTGACCCTGGACAAGTCACTTAACCCCAATTGCCTCAGCAAAAAAAAAAAAAAAAAAAACCACCTAATTTTGAATTTGTAGATCCCAAGGGTTTCAGAGACTCCTAGGATTCTCTGGACCACACTTTGAGAATCACTGCTCTAGAAAATATCTTCCCAAATTAGCAGAATCAATTGCTATAGTGAATGTGAAAAAAAGAAATGAATTGTCTTCTCTAAATTAAATTACTCTGAATTTTTAAACTTAAGAATCCACTATTATTAAATTCACTATTATTAGAATTCATTTTATATTAAGTTTGAGTGCTTTATTGCATTATAATCCCAAACCTGAATCACTACACTGGCCTAAATTAGACTGATCTACAATGCTGTCTCATGTTTTACTAAAAAATAAAAATTATCACCACAAAATTTTTCTTCTCTTACATATTAAAACTTTTTGAAATCAAGTCCCTATTTTCTTTATTTTTCTTCAGATTCTGAAAAAGATGTGGTTCTTTTCATTAAGGATAACCCCTCTACTTGTACCCTTATTCACATTATTTGCCACGCTTTCTAATATATTGTCTCCTTATTCATTGTCCCTCTTTTAGCTTCAGGTTCTACCTATTTACTGACTCTGTGCTTCATATCTAAGTGTCGCGTATTTTAAAGCATAAAAGAACCAGATACATCAAATAACACAAAAAATTTATTTTATTTTGAAAAGTTTTCATAATCTTAATTTTTTAAGTTTTATGGAATTAAAAGACAAAACACACACAAAAAAAGTTGTACTGTGGCAGATCCAACTTAATTCTCTGAGGTATGTTAAAATTGCAATATTTCTAGTGTTAAAGAAACTTCATTTGACAGTCCTATGTCTCTCCTATCTTTAAAACCAAACTTCAAGGAAATGTCATCTATGCTCTTTCCCCCCCATCTTCTTTCTCCTCTTGTCATGTTTTTACAAATCTGATCTTTGACGTCATGAATTGACATTAATCTTTACACAATCATCAGTGTTCTTTTAATTGTTTAATCCAGTGGCCAATTCTCAGTCTTTTATCTTCCCTGACCTATCTGCAGGATAAAACAGTTGAAGTTAACTCTTCTTGAATATTTTCTCCCACTTGGACTTTTTTATAGCATTCTTCTCCACTTACCTTTCTGATGTTTCTCAATTTCCTTTCCCAGTTCATCATCCATATCCTGCCTTTATCCATGAGTTTTCCCCAAGGTTCTATCTAGGCAGCTTTTTTGTCTATATTCACTTTCTTGCTGAACTCATCAGCACTCATAGGTTTAACTATCATTTCCAGATAGAAAATAGAAAAGGAAAGCCAATCAAATTATTCTATAGGAATCTCTTGTGGATCACTGGGGCAAAAAAAAAAGTCTCATATATGCACTCATACATTGTGTTACAAATTAATACCAATTTATCCAGGTTAGGGGCCATCCTGTATTTAAGAGAGCAATGAAAACTATCACATTTGCCAGTTTACTGATAGTAAAACACATTTTTCCATTCCCAAACTTGTAATCCCAAAATTGTAATTAACAAATTTCAAGACTACATGGACCTCAATTCCAAGTATGGATTGACAATAATTAACTGACATATCCTTATAAATGCAAGTCAATATATGTATATTGATGTATATATGTATATGTGTGTATATATATATGTGTGTGTGTGTGTGTGTGTGTGTGTGTGTGTGTAAATGATATAGTTAAAAGTGGATAACATTAGCCAACAATGAGTTCAGCACACATTGCCATCTGGAAAGGTTCAGAAATCCTATCTTGTAACAGTCCTTGTGTATATGAAGTCACTATAATCCTCATGAGGGGAAGAAAGTCTGAAGTTCAGAGAACAAGAATATTTAACACAGCAAAGTGAAGCCAAGAATTTAGAATTTCTCCGCAAAGATTATGTTATCAATGGAAATAAATGTATCTTTGAATTCTCCTTCCCAAACTGATCATGGACAATCAGCAGCAAGCATACATTCCAGATGAAAATCACTGAGCAGTGATCTTGGCCAAGAGAGAGCCATGAATCAAGTTTTCATGCCTCTAAGAGCACTGATGTTGAAGGAATAGCAGTAAATGCAAAAGATCATCAGTTTTTCATGCTGAGTGAAACAAGCAGAACCAGGAAAATATTGTATACAGCAACAGCAAGACTGTATGATGATTAATTATGATAGATTTAGTTTTTCTCAAGGATTCAGTGGTGATCCAAGGTAATTCCAATAAACTTTGGATGGAAACCAACATTTGCATCCAGAGGGAAAAAATGTGGAGACTGACTCTAAATCAACATATGTTATGGCTCACTTTTTTTTCTTCTTTTTTTTTCCTCTTGTGATTTTTCCATTTTGTTCTGATTTTTCTCTCCCAATATGATTAATATAAAAATATGTAAAAATAAATATACATGTATAACTCCAATTTTTTTTTACCAGTAAATGGGGAAAATAAAACTTTTTTTAAAAAAAGATAATCAGTTCTACCAAAAAGTATGAAAAAGCAATTAGTGTTGTCTAAAATATATTGATCTAGTTTTTATACAAACAAAATTAGTGCAGACAAGATTAGAAGGGAAGCAATAAACTGGGAAAACATTTTTACATTCAAAGGTTCTGATAAACATCTCATTTCTAAAATATATAGAGAATTGACTCAAATTTATAAGAATTCAAGCCATTCTCCAATTGATAAATGGTCAAAGAATATGAAGATGAAAATGAAAAAATTGAAACCATTTCTAGTCATATGAAAAGGTGCTCTAAATCACTATTGATCAGAGAAATGCAAATTAAGATAACTCTAAAGTACCATCTCATATTTCTCATACTGGCTAAGATGACAAGAAAAGATAATGATGAATGTTGGAGGGGATGTGGGATAACTGGGGACTACTACATTGTTGGTGGAGTTGTGAAGTGATCCAACCATTCTGGAGAGCAATTTGGAACTATGCTCAAAAAGTTATCAAACTATACATACTCTGATCCAGCAGGGTTTCTACTGGGCTTATACCCCAAAGAGATACTAAAGAAGGGAAAGGGACCTGTATGTGCCAAAATGTTTGTGGCAGCCCTGTTTGTAGTGGCAAAAAAATTGGAAATTGGGTGAATGCCCATCAGGTGAAAAATGGCTGAGTTATGGTATATGAATTTTATGGAATATTATTGTTCTATTAGAAATGATTAGCAGGATGAATACAGAGAGACCTAGAGAGACCTACATGAACTGATGCTAAGTGAAATGAGCAGAATTAGGAGATCATTGTACCTAACAACAAAAGTATATGATGATCCATTCTGATGGACATGGCTCTTTTCAACAGTGAGATGATTCAGATCTGTATGATCTTGTGATGAAGAGAGCCATCTATACCCAGAGAGAGGAATGTGGGAACTGAGTGTGGATTATAACATATCATTTTCACTTTTTTTATTGTTGTTGGCTTGCATTTTATTTTCTTCATTTTTTTCCTTTTTGGTTTGATTTTTCTTGTGCAGCAAGATAATTGCATAAATATGTATGCATATATTGGATTTGACATATTTTTACCATGTATAACATATTGGATTACTTACTATCTGGAAAGAAAGGGAAAAATTGGAATACAAAGTTTTACAAGGGTTAATTTTGAAAAATTATCCATGAATCTTTGAAAATTAAAAAGCTTTAATAACAAATAAAATAAAATATGTTTATCTGTGGCTAAAAGCTGGGGGGGAGGGAAGAATGATCATTTTGGATATCTGCACAAATCAATGGCCTCAAACTCGGGTTACAGAATGAAGTATTGCAATTGAATATCCTAACCGATCCTCCACAAGTTATAGAAAATAATCAATGCTGCCTCCAATTTATTGATCTATAACTAGGAGAGCATATGATAATGATTATATATATATGTGTGTGTGTGTTGTGTGTGTGTGTGTGTATTATATATTGTTATATGAGAATAAAACTCTAGTTCTTATGAAAGCAAGTTCTGCTGGCTCAAGTTAGAGGCATACAAGAAATGTGAGACCTCTGCTTGGCATATTCAACCAGAAGTGCTACCAATTGAAGCTACTTACCTGTAAAGGATAAATAATAGAAAGCCCTTGAAGTTTGTGTATATAGACTTCTTATCACTGGGAAGAGATAAAAAAGGCATAAATAGAATCTTAGTGGTAAATGACCACTTTACCTAGCAGACATGGGCTTACACCAGAAGGCTTCCACAGTAGCCAAGATTTCATTAGACAAATATCTTTCAGTATACTGGTTCCTTACGATGTTTCATTCTGTGGGGGTTCAAATTTTGAAAGTATGTTACTCAAGGTATATAATCAGGGTTCTAGGATCACATCTTCAAGGAGATTATTCTAATTACACACTACTAAACACGCAGATTCTAAAGCCTACATTAGCAGGCTAAGTAAAGTCGGTGTAATCTTTCTTGTCTCTACCTATAGACAAGAGTATACAAGGATCAATTCTGATGGACATGGCTCTTTTCAATAATGAGATGATTCCGATCAGTATGATCTGAGTATGGGTTTTACTCCATAACTGTTGAAATTTAGTTGTGTATGGACCTGGGTTTCAAAGTTTCTGAAAATGAGAGGTGTAGAGATTCACTACCATGTGTCATTCAACTGAGGTCAGTTAAGGAAGACATCACTTAAGGATTCCCTCAGCTCATCTCTGCCTCTTAGTTTCCCTGGCTTCCTTCATGACTTCATAGTTCAAATTCCCCTTCCAAGGGAGGCTCAAGAAGGTCCTTATTTCCTATTAAGATTTACTTTCTATACTAAAAGGCTCCACTCTTTTCTTTGCCGGTTCTTACACACCATAGCCACCGGGGAAGAGCTCCCAGCACGGAAGCAGAAGACACGGACTCTCAGCCGCAGCTGCATCACTGTGTATGTGTGATTCCGACGCATTCCTTTGCGACCGCCATCTACAACAATGGAAGAATAATCCTTTCTCCGTCCTCCATATAAATGGTTCGTGGATAAAAAGAGAGAAAGAAAGTGTTCTCACTCTACATTTACTGCAGGCCTCTAATTAGGCTCCCTAATGCGGGAGTCCCTGGAAGGCTTCAGTCTGGGGATCTGTTTCTTACTGAGTAGAGTTCATGGACCGCCTTCTCGGAGGTTCCGGGGATCCCAAGGAATACCCTGAACCAAAGGAACATAAGATGAATCAATGGAGTGGTCAGTCCGAAGCAGAATCCAGGAAGCCGCAAGGACTCACATTGAGGTGGGTGGGGCAACATACACCACGAGCTCCCAGGAATGAAAGCGCCTTGGACGGTCTCCATGGAAACAAAGAAACAGAGAGTCAAATCATCGTCTTCCGCTCCGCCGTCAAGACAAATTAACCAATAATTCGAGCGAGCTACCGAGTAGAAGATGTCATTGATGGGGATAAGGGAACCTGGGTCTGCCGCTGTCCAATCGCTTTTGAGGTTGGGTCCGCGGCGCTTTCCAGTATTAACCAATAATGAGACACTATAAAGTAACCTCTCACTGCCACTGGAGGATGTTATGAGGGAGGAATGAAATTTTTGAGTGGCCGCCTCCGATTAGTGAATTTGGAACGGTGTGGCTGAAAGCCCACTTGTGATTCGCTACCTTTAGAACTAGGGCCTAGCTGGAAGGGGCTAGTCCGAAGTTGGAGGTTGTTTGGAAAAGAGGCGACCTCGGGGTCAGCTCTTGGGGAGAGGGCTAGCCAGGTGAGGGGACTTTGGAAGGAAGGTTTGGGACAGAACAGTGGACTTGAGGAGAGCGGATCTGGGAGAAAGACGTTGATCGCGAAGAGAAAGGGGAGGGAGCAGTAGGAGGAGCTCCGAACCTGCGGCCTTTCCTTATCATAGCCCTACCGATATTCCGTATCACCTACGGAACTGAAACAATTATTTAGAGCCAGTAAAAGGCCGGACATTATAGACGGGCTAGCCTCGGAACCAGAAAGACCGTGTTTCAGTGACCCTCTAGGTTCTCGGACAACTTTATTAGACAGAGTATTGACTTGCACGGGCTAGTCCTCTCAATCCAGCCGTAAGGCAAGGACCGTTGCTTTTGTCTTATAGGCATTTGGGAAATGTGGCATCTTCTAGCCTAGTTCAATGCGTTGTAGGTTTTGCAAGTTCACGTGCACTCATAAAAAGGCCCAATATCCCTTCCCCAGATGTGCCGGTGACGAATATAAAGGGTGGGTTTTTTTGTTTGTTTTGTTTTGGTTTTTTTGTTTTTTGGTCTCAAAATACATTAGCAACAGAGCTGGAAAAATAGAAGCTAAACGTAGTCCACTGTCAGCTGTGCTCCTGCTCAGTTGGGTGTAAGCAATAGAGATGAACAGCTCCTGCTGCAGATTCAAATCAGACTTTGACCTCAAGACCAGGAAACGTATGAAAGGAGATGAGAAATTGCATGTTCACAGGTCTTTTCTTTTATCAATAGTATTTTATTTTTCCAATTACATGTAAAGTAGTTTTCAACATTCATTTTTGTAAGATTTTAAGTTCATTTTTTTTCTCCTTCTCCCCTTCCCCAAGATAACAAGCAAGCTGAAATAGGTTATATTGTGTACGGATTATACAAATGGTGAAAATAATATGTTTTGATCTTCATTTTATCTCCATAGTTCACTCTCTGGATATGGATAACATTTTTCATCCCAAGTCTATTGGAATTGTATTGGGTCACTATATTGCTGAGAAGAGCTGTCTATAATAGTTGATCATCACATAATCTTGCTGTTACTGTATATAGTGATCTTCAGGTTCTGCTCATTTTACTCAGCATCAGTTCATGTAAGTCTTTCCAGGCTTTTCTGAAATCAACCTATTCATCATTTCTGATAGAATAATAATATTCTTTTACATTCACAAACCAAAATCTATTCACTCATTCCCCAGTTGATGCATCCACTTAATTTCCAATTCCTTGCCACAGCAAAAAGAGTTGCACATGTAGGTCCTTTTCGCTCTTTTATGATCTCTGTGGGATACAGACCCAACAATGGTACTGTTAGATCAAGAAGAATGCACAGTTTGAGTACCTTTTGGGCATAGTTCCAAATTGCTCTCCAGAATGGCTGGATCAATTCGCAATTCCAGCAGCAATTTATTAGTGTTCCAGTTTTCCCACATTCCTTCAACATTTATCCTCTTTTCCTGTCATCTTAGCAATCTGATAAATTTAAGGTGGAACCTCAGTGTTGTTTTAATTTGCATCTCTCTAATCAATAGTGATTTAGAGCATTTTTTCATATGACTAGAAGTGGCTTTCATTTTTTCATTTGAAAATTGTTATATCCTTTGATAATTTATCAATTGGGAAATGACTTGTATTCTTATAAATTTGACTCTGTTCTCTATATATTTTAGAAATAAGGGCCTTATCAGAAACACTGGCTGTAAAAATTGTTTCCCAGATTTCTGCTTCCTTTCTAATCTTGACTACATTGGTTTTGCTTGCACAAAAACTTTTTTAATTTAATGTAATCAAAATTATCCATTTTGAATTTCATAATATTCTCTAGTTCTTCTTTGGTTATAAATTTCTCTCTTCTTCAAAGATGTAACAGGTAAAATATCCCTTGCTCTCCTAATTTGTTTATAATATCACTTTTTATATTGAAATCATAAACCCATTTCAACTTTATCTTGGTATAAGGTGTGAGATGTTGATCTTTCCCTAGTTTCTGACACATATTTTTCTAGTTTTCCCAGCAATTTTTATCAAATAATGAGTTATCATAGAAGCTGGAGTTTTTGGCCATGTCAAATAGTAGATTACTATAGTCACTGACAATTATGCTTTGTTCAACTAACCTGTTCCATCAATCCACCTTTCTTATTTCTTAGCCAGTACCAAATGGTTGATGACTGCCACTTTACAATATAATTTTAGATCTGGTATGGTTAGGCCACCTTACTTTGTATTTTTTTTTCACAAATTTCCATGATATTCTTGACCTTTGTTCTTCCAAATGATTTTTATTATTATTTTTCTAGCTCTGTAGAATAATTTTTGGTAGTTTGGTCTGACACTGAATAAGTAGATTAATTTAGGTAGAAATGTAATTTTTATATTAGCTAAGTTTACCCATGAACAATTTATATTTTTCCAGTTGTTTAGATCTGACTTTATGGTATGAAAAGTGTTTTATAATTATATTTTTATAGTACCTGAATATGTCTTAGCAGGTAAACTCCCAGATATTTTATGTTTCTCTTTCTATCTCTTGCTGCTGGGCTTTATTGATAATATATGAAAATGTATATTATTTATGTAGGTTTATTTTATAGCCTGCAACTGTGCTAAAGCTCTTAATTGTTTCAAGTAGTTTTTAAGTTGATTCCCTGAAATTCTCTAATTATACTATCATGTCATCTGCAAAGAGTGATAGTTTTGTTTCCTCATTATCTGCTCCAATTCCTTTGATTTCTTTTTCTTATTATTGCTAAAGCTAACATTTGCAATATACTATTGAATAATAATGATGATAATGGATATTATTGTTTCACCTTTGATTTTAATAGAAATGCTTTATCCTCATTACATATAATGCTTTCTGATGGTTTTAGATAAATGCTCCTTATCATTTTAAACTTAATTTATTCCCATGCTCTTAGTGTTTTTATTAGGATTGGCTGTTATATTTTGTTAAATGCTTTTTCTGCATCTATTGAGATAATCATATGATTCCCATTACTTTTGTTACTGATATAGTCAATTATGCTGATAGTTTTCCTGATATTGAACTGGCCCTACATCCCTGGTATAAAGCTCACTTAGTCATAGTGTGTCATCCTGATGATAAGTTGATCAAATCTCTTTACTAATATTTTATTTAAGATTTTTGCACCAATATTCATTAGGGAAATTGATTTATAATTTTCTTTCTCTGTTTTGGCTCTTCTTCATTTAGGTATCAGCCCCATATCTGTGTCATAAAAGCAATTTGGTAGGATTCTTTCAACTATTTTTTCAAATAATTTATAAAGTATTGGAATTAAGTGTTCTTTAAATGTTTGGTAGAATTCACTTGTAAATCCAAATTCTTTCTTAGGGAGTTTATTGATGACTTTCCATTTCTTTTTCTAAAATGGGAATATTTAAATATTTTATTTCCTTTTTCTGTTAATCTGAGCAATTTATATTTTTTGTAATATTCATCCACTTCAAATAGATTGTCAGGTTTATTGGCATATGGTTGGGTAAAATTACTCTTAATTATTACTTTAATTTCCTCTTCATTGGTGGCAAGTTCACCCTTTTAATATTTGACACTGACAATTTGGTTTTCCTCTCTTTCTAATAAAATTAATCAAAGATTTATCTATTTGGTTAATTTCTTCTTAAAACCAATTCTTTTTTTTTAATGTTCATGGTAAAGAAAAACAAAAGCAAAAATTTTTTTTTATTTGTAATCTTCTGTAATCTGTCGTTTGTAATCTTTTGGTTATTTATAAATCTTTGTATTTTATTACTTTGAGATGTAAATTTTGTTTTTTAATTTCAAAAGATCTTTATTGTGAGCCTGGCTTTATGAATCCCTTGATTGTTCCATATACAACCTTTTTTAGCACAAAATAAGGAGGGCTGTGACATCTATAATGGTCCTTCAATAAATGCTTCTTTGGGCCACTGACACAACTCATTTCTTCAGTCCAGGAAAAAAAGGATCAGAGACCAACAGGAACTAAACAGTCATATGGTTTTTCCCTAAGACTTAAAAACTCCAGATGTTTAGCCAAGATTTAATTTCTTTCCTAGCTCTGATATGAACTAATTGTATAACCTAGAACAAACTGCTTACCCTTTCTGAACCTTTTCTTTCTCCTTTGAACTGGTTTCTTCCATTCTCTAGTTCTATGAGTGATGTTTCTTAGATCACAATTAAGGGGCACGTGAAAAGATAAAAAATTGGGCCAAATTTCCCTTTATTCATGAGGCCTGACTAAATATTTTAGAGAGAGTGGGATTTCTTCTCACAGGATGGTAAAAAGATAGCTAGATTTAGTATAAAAGACTTAGGTTCAAAGCCCATCTCTCCTATTTACTCCATACATGACTGACTTAATTTGATCATCCAAAAAAAAAAAAAAAGATCTCAATGATCTCTAAGGTCCCATCCATCTTAATCTCTTATTCCCTACCTGCATCTGAGAGGTACTAAAATTTCTGTCCCAATTTGAAGCTTGAAAACCAACTCTTAATTTTATTTATCAGTTCAATAGTTTTCTCAATTTCAAATTCATTAATCTCTCCTTTGATTTTCAGAATTTCTAATTTTGTATTTAATTGGGGGTTTTTAGTTTGTTTATTAATATCCTCTTTGTCTATTTTATTCATGTAGGCATCTAGAAATATAAAATTTTCCCTAAGAACTGCTTTGGCTGCATCCCATAAGTTTTGATATGTTGTTTCATTATTTTCATTCTTTTGGATGATGACCACTGGTTTGAATCCACAAACCATAAACAATCTCCCAGACCTCCATTTTCTGTCTCTCTGTGCCTCATAGAGGATTCTATCATTAACAGGATTTGCAAATTTATTTTTTTTTTAACTTTTTATTGACAGAACCTATGCCAGGATAATTTTTTACAGCATTATCCCTTGCATTCACTTCTGTTCCGATTTTTCCCCTCCCTCCCTCCACCTCCTCCCCCAGATGGCAAGCAGTCCTTTACATATTGAATAGGTTACAGTATATCCTAGATACAATATATGTGTGCAGTACCGAACAGTTTTCTTGTTGCACAGGGAGAATTGGATTCAGAAGGTATAAATAACCTGGGAAGAAAAACAAAAATGCAAGCAGTTTATATTCATTTCCCAGTGTTCTTTCCTAGGGTGTAGCTGCTTCTGTCCATCCTTGATCAATTGAAACTGAATTAGCTCTCTTTATTGAAGATATCCACTTCCATCAGAATACATCCTCAAACAGTATCGTTGTTGAGGTATATAATGATCTCCTGGTTCTGCTCATTTCACTTAGCTTCAGTTCATGTAAGTCTCGTCAGTCCTCTCTGTATTCATCCTGCTGGTCATTCCTTACAGAACAATAATATTCCATAACATTCATATACCACAATTTACTCAACCATTCTCCAATTGATGGGCATCCATTCATTTTGCAGCTTCTAGCCACTACAAACAGGGCTGCCACAAACATTTTGGCACATACAGGTCCCTTTCCCTTCTTTAGTATCTCTTTGGGATATAAGCCCAGTAGAAACACTGCTGGATCAAAGGGTATGCACAGTTTGATAACTTTTTGAGCATAGTTCCAAACTGCTCTCCAGAATGGCTGGATGTGTTCACAATTCCACCAACAATGTATCAGTGTCCCTGTTTTCCCACATCCCCTTCAACATTCCGCATTATCTTTCCCTGTCACTCTAGCCAATCTGACAGGGGTGTAGTGGTATCTGAGAGTTGTCTTAATTTGCATTTCTCTGATTAATAATGATTTGGAGCATATTTTCATATGTCTATAAATAGTTTCAATTTCTTCTGAGAATTGTCTGTTCATATCCTTTGACCATTTATCAATTGGAGAATGGTTTGATTTCTTATAAATTAGAGTCAATTCTCTATATATTTTGGAAATGAGGCCTTTATCAGAACCTTTGACTGTAAAAATGTTTTCCCAGTTTATTATTTCCCTTCTAATCTTGTCTGTATTTGTTTTGTTTGTACAAAAACTTTTCAATTTCATATAATCAAAACTTTCTGTTTTGTGGTCAATAGTGATCTCTAGTTCTTCTTTGGTCAAAAATTCCTCCCTCTTCCACAGGTCTGAGAGGTAAACTATCCCATGCTCTTCCAATTTATTTATAATATCATTCTTTATGCCTAGGTCATGAACCCATTTTGATCTTATCTTGGTGTTCGGTGTTAAGTGTGGGTCAATGCCTAGTTTCTGCCATACTGATTTCCAATTTTCCCAGCAATTTTTGTCAATTAATGCGTTCTTATCCCAAAAACTGGGGTCTTTGGGTTTGTCAAACACTATATTAAAATTATTGGCTGTTTTGTCCTTTGAACCTAACCTATTCCATTGATCAACTAGTCTATTTCTTAGCCAATACAAACGGTTTTAGTAACTGCTGCTTTATAATATAATTTTAGATCTGGTACAGCTAGGCCACCTTCATTTGATTTTTTTTCATTAATTCCCTTGAAATTCTTGACCTTTTGTTTTTCCATATGAACTTCATATATCTTCAACAAAATGCTTGCACCACTTTGTGTTACTATGAAGAAAGTACCTTTTGCTTCCCCATTTAGTAAGATGAGACTTGGACAAAACAAGAGACTTGCCTATAGTGGCACAGCTAGTAATTTTCAAAACCAGACTTTGATGCTAGATTGCCTTTCCAAGTCTACTACGCTGGATCTGGCCGTCACAGATTAATGAAGGCAACAAGCTAGTACACGTATGCCAGATTCTAAACAATAAAAATAAAACAGAAAAAGTCCTGTGTCCTGAATTTCTTATGTCTATTAAGAGGTCTAAAGACTAGACATTTTCTAGAAATTCATTCTCTGCCCTGGTTAATTTTCCTCATGTATTAATGAGAAAATCCCTTCCCCTTCACTACCACAATCAGTCAGTTGGTACTCAAACCTGGGCTTTTTATATACAAATAAGTAGCTTAATAAAAATGTAAATATGAAGAAGTAAGCAAGCAAAAGGAGCACATAGGATCTTTAATCTTGTTACTGTGGCAGAGCAGTGACCCTGAGCCAAAGTGGCAATGCTAATATTTCCTTTCTTCTCTAGAATGGCTGGCACTATACTTGGAGTGGGTATAGGAGTATTCATCCTAGCACTGCTCTGGGTGTTGGTATTGCTGCTGTGTGTGCTGTTGTGCAGAGTCTCTGGCTTAGCTAGGTAAGATGTTCTTTCTCTTTAGCTGATGGCAACAAAATTATTTTAATTAATGCAATCAAAGATGAGTTTAATAATGAAGCAGGAGTAAGAGCAGTTAACCCCAGAGGACGGGAAGTGTGGGGAAAGGAAGGAAAGAGCACCAAGGATTCTGGAGAAATCTGCAGTCTGCACTAGTCCATTTCCATTAATACTGGAGAGCTCAAAGCCCCACTTCCATGTCTATCCCATTTACCACTGCCACCAATTAATGTCAACAGAATTTTGAATGCCGTCCCAATTGACCAATCTCTAATCTGGGAATGGCCAGAGCTGAACAAAGGGCAAGAGTATTAGGATACAAAGTAGCAGTATAATTTATTTCAGAGTGAAGAAAACAATTTGCAAGCAACAAAGTCCTCCTGAGTAGGAGGTCTTAATATGCTGGGGTCCAAGCAATGCTTAAATAAATAATCAACTACAGATGGGCTGGACTTTGACATAATTATTTTTAAATCTTGAATAGCAGTTTCGTACAGCAGCCCCATGCATGGACAATACAGGTATTCCTTAGTCCTCTGGGAATACTCTTCAAGTTGATTGTTTCACTATGGGATATAGTACTTGGTTTGGTTCACTTAGCTGTTAAAAGGAACAGGGATTGTGAGCAAGTCAAAAGATGTGATGGATGGTTCTTGTGTCCCTGGAAAATAAGGGGACTAAATCTTCAATGAACACCTGGTACTGGTCAGAGCAATACTTTGCCCGAGGATGAGATCCAGAGCATAAAGAATTTTTGTTTTCCCAAATTCAGGGCACAGCTTACTTGCTAGGCCTTAGCTCTGTAAAATAGGATGTCCCCTAGGATAGAGTCCTAGGTAAAAGCACTTGGAAGTGAAAATTGCTGAACTCATTAAACAGAATTCAGGAGATCATTTTTAAATTAGTGGTAGTTTGAATAAGTTGCATTTTAACCTATCGTAAATAGTATATTATTTATAGTCTAAAGTATAAGATTTATTTTTCAGTTTTCACTGTGAGGTGGGAAAACATGCTAGAAATATAGGGAAATCTACTTTCTCTTTCACCTAAAAATAATTCTTTAGATTTATAGAATTTGGTTAATTCTTTCTCTAAAGCTCTAGATCTGGGCTCAGAGAAACTACTGAAGCAACAATTGTGAAGCCAAAGCCATATAACCTCTGAAAAACAGTCATTAAACTTGCTCTCTGTGGATGTTCTGCCTGCACTGCCAAGAGTGAAGAGGAAGGTTGTATTAGTACATGAGAATTTATACAAAAAACAAACAAACAAACAAACAAACCTGCTTTGACTTGAATTGTTAGGGTTATTACAATATGCATATATAATCAGAGGTAAAAACAAAGGTTCCAAACTTGCAACATCAGAAATTTGGATCATATTAGGAATACTTCTAGCTAATACCTATCTAAAACAGGACCAAGAGACTTTAAAAAATTTTCTGAAATTTATCAAGTTAGGTGGACAACAAGACCTCTAAGCATTGTTATGGGGCTAGAATCTATAATACTGGCTCCTGGGAACAGTCTAAGCCTAACACATTAGTGGAAAATATGAACAGTACTGATAATATTTATGTATTTGTCTTCCAGGTTCTCAGTCATTTTTGTTTTCCTTGCTGCTTTGATTATCACAACAGTTCTATTGTTCTTTCCTCGGGCTACTGATATCCCAGCCCCAAAGGTGGAAATGAAGGTAAAATTCTCTTTCTTTTTGCCTTTTTAGCTATGATTCTTAGGTCTTTGTGAAATCGAACAGGATCTTCACTGATGTAAGATTGATTTGTTATATGATATTAGAAAAGCTGTGATGGCAGAACAATGAAGAAAGTAGTTTTTAATCCCCTTTCTGCCCATTCTCCAAGAAAAATAATCTATTTCTGAATCTTGGTCTGTGTTGCTGCCTAATGAAATTGGTAAATTATCACCATGTAAATTTAGGAAGAGTAGAGGTCTGAGACCATCTAATGTGATAGTGGAACAAAGAGGCCAAAATCATTACTATAGGTTTCAATCAATGTAATTGGATGATAGTTATTAATTTATTTCAGTGATCAGCTTATGACTTTTGGGATAGATTATAACAAATTATTTCTGCAGGTATTGCAAGCAATTGGTTATAATCATATTTGTTCAAGAAATGTTGGATGCATGAATATTTACAAAGTATCCAAATATTTTAACAAGAATGCTACATAGTATTATCTAAGGCTTATTTTATCAAGGACTTTCCTGGTTTCCCATTAAGTCAAGCAGTCTTAGAATAGAAAACATCAGCCAGGGAATGTAAAATTAACCTCTAAACTCTTAGTCTTTTAATTCATTAAAGCTCTAATTCACCTCAGCTCTAAAAGGGAACTAGCTTGTTTATTTATAAAGGAAAGCCAGAAAGAGATAAGGTCTGGAAGTTATAAACATGTAGGAATTAGTGACCATTGCTAACCAAAGATTTTTCAACCTTATATGACAAAGATGTAAAAGTGAAAAACAGAAGCTATCATTTTTGATGTTGTTTTCCTCTGTTTTCTAGATTGTGGACAAGTTCTTCATTGGCCGGTATGTTCTACTGGCTTTTCTCAGTATTTTCTTCCTTGGAAGCCTCTTCCTGTTTCTAATTTATCACCTTTTGGAGCCAATCTATGCCAAACCACTTCGGTCATACTGAGGACTATTCAAAGAAATACCATAAATACTAGTTGAACAGAGCTGCTGCATGGGCAGCTTCCATTTCTTGGATCTGGCATGAATTCCATGAGGATTGAGATTCATTGAAGGAGCTATGTAATTATGCCTATGGGGATAGATTCTCCCTGAGAAATGTTGATATCCTCATAATCACCTTATATGACATCACTTCCCTTTTTTATACCTCAATTTTTCACTTATTTAGAATCAGAAACATGAGGATAACTATTTTGAAAACTTAGGATAAAATGGAATGATTTATAGGAAGAAAATGTTTGCTTGTAGCTGGTAGAGGCCAAAAATCAGGTACTTTATGATGATCTAGGAAACTACTTTGCTTGAAAATGCACTTAGATATAAAGTGTTACTTTCATTTTTGGAAAATTTTGTGTAGTGCCTAGTTATTAATCACTTCAGTGTCATTTCAGTTAACACTGTCTTTTATTCCAATAGACTTGGGATGGAAATGCCATCCATATCTAGAAAAAGAACTTTGGAAACTGAATCTGGATCAAAACATAGTATCTTCACATTGTTATTGTTTGCTTTTTTCTTTCTCGTGGCTTTTTCTGTTTTGGAATGATTTTTCTTCTACAACATGACAAACATGGAAATATGTTTAAAAGGATAATACATGTTTAACCTATATCAGATTGCTTACTGTCTTGGGAAGAAGGGAGGTAGAGAAGGAAAGGAGAAAAAATTGGAACACAAAGTTACAAAAACAAATGTTGGGAGCAGTTAGATGCACAGTGGATAGAGCACACTAGCCCTGTATTGAGGAGGACCTGAGTTCAAATTCAGCCTCAGACACTTAACACTTTCTAGTTGTATGACCCTACATTAAGTCACTTAATTCCAATTGCCTTGCCAAAAAATAAAATTAATAATGTTGAAAACTATCTTTACCTGTATTTATTTAGAAAAAAATTATTTTAAAAAAACCACTGATTTTTGTGTATTCCAAGTCTCATTAAAGGTGAGAGAGGAGTTAAGGAAGTAATAGTAGTCCTCACTTTGGTAATCAATAAATTGAATATTCATTGCATCCTATGCCTTCATTTTCTCCTTGGGTTGTTCTTCTTTTCCTCATTTACTATTATATGAATTCAATTTGAGACTATTATTTTATCTTCTTTGTACTATAATCCTTTCACTAGAGCTATTAATGGTCATACATCTTTGGTGTGTCTGGCATGTCCTTTTACCTGTTTGGAATTCCAGACTAAGTAATATTAGTCATAAAATGGGCAAGAGCTCTAAATTTTATCTGTTTTCAAAAATCAGTCTTCTGGCTTAAGATCAGAAACCTGAAAATGAAGGCTGAAAGTCAAAGTGAAGTTTTGGAAACTTCAAGACTTTGAGGAAGGTTATGGTCACTTGGTTTCTGTTGAGTCTGATTATGAACATAGAGAAGGCACAATTCCTGCCCAGAAATATAAGAACTAAATTTTTACAGGGACAAAGCTTAGAGAATCATCAAGCATAGGGACAGGTTGAATCTTCCCCAGTTTGTCTTGGGCCCTAATCATTTTCAACTAAGATGGACCCCATAGAATAATATACTTATATTACATACTGAAGCTTCACTACAGAAATAGAGGATGCTTCAGAGGGAACTATTTGTGAGGAATCCATTTTAGCACAGGCCACATGTAAGGGAATTAAAAGGATTACTGGGAAATCATTTAAACAGATTGGAAGGCAAGAGCAGACTAACAGATTTCATATTATTGTACTATACTTTGGTTCAGAGCAGTTGCATCTGCTGTTCCTGAAGACCTCAGGTCCCTATGAACTGCAACACAAAGATGCTGGGCCAGCCCAGTAGAACTGATTCCTAACAAGAACAGGCTTTTGCTTATCAGCTTCTGGAGTGTCCCTGCTGGAAAAGCAAGTCTGGTTAGACTCTTATGGATAGGTAGCTGGTCATGTATGTATGTCTCTGCTTTTTCAATAAGTATTTAGCAATCAGATTGTTATGTTAACAACAGTAAGACTGTCAATCATTATTAAAAATACAATATAAAGGCTAACAAGATTAAGAACTTTTCATTTCTCCCTACTGACACCATTCATAAACAGCTATTTCAAAAACAATAAAAAGAAGCTTGTGGGTAGCAGGGATGGCCTTAAGTAAAACTCTACTTTGTGAAAAAAAAGTATAGCTTTACCATCTTCTAAACTTCCACTTGCTGGACTTCAGGTCAAAACTACAGGGCTGGAATCAAAAAAATCTCTTTATATAGCTTTATATATTAAGCTCCTAGAACTCAGAGAAAGGCTGGCATCTATATCAGATCTGAATTTTTCTTATAGACATTGTTGAAGAAACTCAAAACAGGCTCACTTTGTCAGCTATTGCTTCTTTGTGAGCTTTTAATCCTTCAAAATGCATTGGACGGTGTAGAAAATATGTACTTAGTATAGGTTCTGCCTACAGAAAACTGACAGATAAATGGGGCACATATCACACATTATGTAACAGACATCCCCACCACTTTTAACTTTTGACATTTTGATTTGGCTTATGTTCATGTTCAATTGGCATCCTGGTAGTCATAATTATGAAATCATGATTGTTTCCCCCCATTTCTTCCTTCTCTACCAGAAAATGTTCTACCCTCCACCCTTAACCATTACTCATCTCTCAAAGTCAACATCAGTAATTTTGGCAAGAGCATCATATCCTAGAACTTAATCTGTGCCCTTCTCCCTTCTTCTCTGTTTCAGGGTGAACCATCATGTCTTTCTTCTAACTTCTCCATTTCAAGAGTTAACCATGTCTATTCCTAACAATGCTGAGTTCTCAAACACTGCTTCCTTCTTCCCTTTTATTGCTATCTTCCTCTCTTCACTGTCCAGGCCTCTCAGTGAAACTCTGAAGAGAAGAAATGCAAAAAATGATTGCTTTTTAATTATCAATGTTATTGTAGCATCTATAAAGAGGAACACTTTAGGCTTGAGACCAAATGTGAAGTTAAATTTAATGAGTAATTAACATAATGTTCTGACTTTAGCCCTGTATGTGTGCTGAGACCCAGAGAGAAAGTTGACTCCAGGCTTCTGATTAGCGTACAATACCCACGACAGAAGTAGAATGGGAATCTTGGAGACTGGGAGAAATCATTGTAGAAACGTTAATCCCAATTCTAGGCTCCCCAAGCCCTTAGAAATACATAAAAATAACTTCTCTCTCAAATGGATACATTTCCTATGGTGGAAAAAGTAACAAGTAACAGACTTCACAGCTAAACACACATGGAAAATGTGGGCAGATAATATTTAGTTTTTATCTCTCTCTGCTTGTCTAACTATTCCCTTACTGGGAAATCTCATTTATTCTCAGTCTTCAACTATCATCTCTATACTAATGATTTCCAAATCTGTCTATATTTTTAACTTAAACCTATCTCCTGAGCTGTAGACATTATTTAGATTACTTATTGTCTTCTCAAATTCAACTTGGCTAAAAGTCAAACTTAAAATTTTCCCTTTCCCATTTCCAGCCAAAACTAAATTCATTTCTTTCCCATAGTCAAAATTATTATCACCAAATCGTGTGAATTTTTTTTCTTTTGTGTACTACCTCTTTTTCACTGCAACCATATTTCTCTTGTTTCTGATCCTACACACATCCTCATGTCATCTCCCTTATTCGATAGTCTGTGATGACCTGACATCCAGTCTGATCCCATACTTCCCTGATTTGATCCCCATTTCCCTAAATAATGTATTCAGTAGCCCTTAAGCACATCACATTGGGCAGCTGGGTGGTTCAGTAAATGTAAGTGAGGCCTAAATCAAAAATACTCATCTTCCTTAGTTCAAATGAGTCCTCAGACACCTAATTACTGTGTGACCCTAGGTAAGTCACTTAAGCCTGTTTTATCAATTCCTCATCAGTAAAATGAGCCAGAAAAGTTAACGGCAAACCACTCCCAATATTTTTACCAAGAAAACTTCAGATGGCATCACAATATGTTGAATACAACTGAACAACAATAAAACATAAGATGTATTTTTTCCCTTTTCCTGAAATGCAAATGCTTTTATCATACCAACAACATCCTACCTATGCAAATACTACATATCCTTCAAAGCCTTGCTTAAGTCCCACTGCTTCTATGAAGTTCTCCCTAATCATTTCAGTTGTATTTACTTCATTCTCCAAACTTGAGTGATTTTGTTTATATCACTCATTAAACAATAACAGCATTGTAACAGCTCTGGTATTATTGTTATTTAGTTCTCTTGCATGTCTGGTCCTTTGAACCAAACTATGAAGTCAGTAAGAACAAGGAATACATCCTGATATATTTCAATATCCTCCGGTTCCTAATATACATCAGATAATAAGTTGTCTTGAGAATGTAAATACCTGGAGATAACTCAATTTAGAACATTTTTGTTTCCTGGGAGTGACAATCCATCCTAACATAGCTGTCAAATCTCTAAATAAGTACCACTTATAATCATGGGAGCCAATAAATTCTCCAGAAATTTGAGCAAAGAGAAAATAACTGAATTATTGCATTACAGGTCAATACAAATTAATACGTTAGAGGAATAAAGGGATCATAAAACAAAGAAGGAAATCCAAGTAGTAGGAGATGCCACACAACATTTCTGAATTCCCAGATCCCCACTTCTTTGCAATTTGAGAGAGGTCTTTTACTCTTAGCATTGACAAGATCTAGGGAAGTCTCTATTTAGACTCTGGGTCCCATGGTACACTACTATGGGATAGTATCTCCATCTAGTGGCCAAAGAGGATTTTGGAACTGCTAAATTGAACCCCATTAATGGGCTCTGGGTATAGGGGTTATAATAAGACTACTGTGGATAGGAAGCACTAGATTTAACTATGAATAGATTCTTCCCATATCCTTTTGAGGATCCTTATTTCTCTTTTTACCCTCATGTCCAGAGTAAGATCTGATAAATGATCCAGTTTCTAAAATCTGAATGTATTTGCTTGGGGAACACAGGGTGAAGGAAAAGAGATAAGGTGTTGATTTACTTTCAACAATATATACTCAGTCAAACTATCATAATGAAGCACTGAACTCAACTAATATAGGGCCATGAAACCAACCTGTCACAGATGCCATATACTAGGAGATAGGTTTTTTTAAAGCGGTATCAACATCCTTTATGAATCCTAGTAAAAATTAATGGCAAGCCAACCCCAATATCACCAACTACATAGTTTTAGAATAAAACCTGAAGTGATAGTTATCAAAACGACTAGACTTAGGTACAGAAAGGCTAGTATAAACAATAGTACCCAAATCCTAGATGCTACTGTACAGCAGTAGGTCTCAAAGTGTGGTTGGTCTAGGGAATCCTGGGGAAGTCTCTGAAGTCTTTTCAGAGCGTCTACAAATTCAAATTATGTTTCTGAGGCAAACTTGCCCAGAGTCACAAAGCCAGGAAATGTTAAGTATCTGAGGTCAAATTTGAACTCAGGTCCTACTGACTTTAGGGCTGGCATCAGCCTATCCACTGATAGGCTATCCACTACACCTACTAGCTGCTCCCCAACCCTGTCATTTCTAATATGGTAAAAATCTATAAACATAATCCACATGAACAAAAACTCTTTGGACAGATCCTTAACAATTTTTAATAGTAAGATACTGAAAATAAAAGTTTTGAGAACCACTGCTGTAGAGAACTGAAGAACCATGACCATAAAAACCAAAAGGCAGAGAGCATCCCCATAAAAACCAAAAACCAACAGAGATGAATGATGATGCATGGCTTTAAGTAATAGAATATTAGTACAAACAGGCAGGAGACCAAACAGACTAGGCTGACTGTAAACTAAGTGTAGTTATTTATTTTTAAAAATTGAGTTTTCTAAATAAAATCAGGCATATTAAGGGAAGAGGGCAATGACAAGTAGCACTTAATATCTCTATAAGCAAGAACCACAGAGAAATGAACGAGTCTTCATTAGTACTTATAGCTATTGGGTATTGGGTATTGGGGAAAATAAGCAATGTGTTTCATCTTCCCAACTATATTTTTAAGTTTTAAGTTTTTTGAAAAAAAAAAAGACTATTATACTTCTATATCTTGAATAGCCACTTCAGTACTAAACATGTAGCAAGTCCTAAAAATATGAGCAAATTAGGATAAGATATCATACATACATTCACATATAAACATATGTATATATACATATACATACAAACAGCTCTTCAGTCACACCCACAAAAGCTGACAAAATTCATGACTATCAATACAAATGTTATATTAAAATTTTAATTAAGGATGGAAAAGATGAGCTGTCATTTACAGAAAGAGGCAGAGTTGGCAGGGGAGGGAAAAGATTAAATTTGGGAATACAGAGATACAAAGATCATAGAGAAAGGAATCAGAGAGTAGACTCCCAACTCTGCAGCTGTACACCCGAAAATGTGTAAGTCACCTCTGTTACAGAAAGGAACAATTGTTTACAAAGTCAGTTCAAATTTAATGCTAATGGGGAAAAGAGAGGAATAGTATGGACTATTATTCTGTTTTGTCCCCACAGAATCCTTCCCTTTTATCTTGGCACCTAAAATTTAGGTCACCCAATTCAGCAAAGAAACTAGATATATTGTAGGCAAAAGGCTATCCCTTTCTTTTCTTGTAATTGGAATTTCACCTTAGTTCCAGCCCTACTATGTACTACTTACAACACATTTTCTGCTCAAAATGTGTCTTTTTTCTTTAATCTATGAATCCCTGAGCCTGTTTATCCCCTTTCCCCTGAAAATTCTATTAAGATCAAGCAGACCTGACCTGGGGCTAAGCAGCTCTTGCTGCCCAGAATGTCTATTTAAGTCTGTCTGCATTTCCACTGGAAAATTTTCTGGAGATCCAACAGAGATCCTTGGCTCCTCTACTTCAGATGGGGGCTTCATGTTTCTTTATATCTAGGAGAAAAATAATAGAGACTTAGGTTAAGTATATAGGACAGAGAAGAGAGGATCAGGCAGACTCTTGTACCTCCTTAGAAGAACACTAGATCTTAATATGTACCCTCAAGTTCTACGTTATGCTCTTCATAAACAGAGTGTGAGGGTAGGAACTATAAACCTCCTTTCTATTCTAAATAAAGTAGATTGGACCTGGAAACAATTTTCTACAGGGAGTCAATTACATTCCCAGGAATCACTAGATTCCCCTTCCTTCTTTCAGCATTTCAGAACATCCTTCATCTCACCTTGTATCAAAATGATACTCTAAAAGTAAGAGGGGCATTGATTGATAAATTAACTGTTCTAGTCTTAAATGCTTCCTGGCTCCCTCTTTAAAGAGGGCAGCATGAATTCTATGTAGTCCTCAACCTCAGCATTCCCCCGCCCCCAATCTTTCATACCCACATGGGAAACAGATTCCCTGAAGGGAAAGAGCTCTCCTTTCCTTTCCCCAGATAAGCATCACTAGAACAGAGCTTCCCAGGCTTCCCATGGAATACAAAGAAACTCCCTTCCAGCCTTTCACTCATCTAGTCTAGGTTCAAAGCATCAACCAGATCCCTGCAAGTAAGAAAACCAGGCCCAAGAGAGAAGCTCAGGAGGCCACAGAAAAGGTTATCCATACCACCACCTACACAGCCCAACTTCTGAACAAACTCTTTTTCTTTTCCCATCTCCTTCCCATGCCATCCCATTTCCTCCCTCCTTTCTTCTCCCCCAAACCCCCATTGCCCAACTTCTTCCTACTAGCCTGATGCTTCTAGCAACTACATCTCTGGAAACCAAAATTGGGGAGAAATAAGGTGAGTAAAGTCATCTTTCAGCTTCTGGGAGGGTTCCTACTAACTGGTGCTGAGAAGGGGTATAGTCCATTATCTTCAGGGTCTGAAAGAAAAGGTGACGATTAGAATCATAGGAGGCCAGGCCCTATCATTCTCAAGTATCCTCATCCCTTCATTCCTTATTACTGAGCTCAAAGCAGTTCAGAATTTGGGGACTTTCAATACTTTATTAATAAGGAGGAAGAAAGGATGTTAGAGTTCAAATGTTGGAGTTTGTTCTCAGAGGACAGCCGGTTTAGAGGCTTAGAGCCCTTCGGATGTCTCCAAATCCAAAGGTTCTGTCCTTCAGCCTCTGCCTCTGCCTTCTTCTGCCTCTAACAGAGATGGAAGATCTCTCTTATCTCCTTCTGGGGGGCCCAGGCACCAATTTGCCGCGGAGAGAGGGCTTCTGGCGTAGCTCCACTGAAGTCCGTCAAAAGTGTTCTCTGCAGCAGAGTCGTTTCTCTCGAGTCTAGCGCGATCAGCCAGCCAAGAGGAAAAAATGTATTCTGCCATAGATCCTTCATCGCTGGCTTTTTATCTGCCTCTTCTGAGAGAATGGGATTATGGGTTTTCTCCCATAGTGCTCTCTGGCCCAATGACTTTAAGGGAGGTGTGAACTCTCTTGAAGTTAGAAAGTGTACTTTGTGAAGCTAGCATACTTGTGGAGTCCAATGAGTAAAGGTGGGAACACAAGCTTTGTCTTGATTAGTTCTACTTAGTACCTTGTTTCAGGTTCTGGCCAAAACAACTTCTTGTAAGATTAGATCAACTCTAATTACTTAGCAGTTAGTAAGGATTCCAACATCTCCCCCTTTCTTTTGTTTTAAAACATAGGGGGTTTCTGAGGGGGTACACATAAATCCATCAATATGGGCCAGAACTTTGTAACAGATATACATGGTATACATAAATCCATCAATATGGGAGGTATTATACATAATTTACATGAGCACATAGCAATATAACACAGGCTAGTAGTAATGTAACAAATAACAAGAATCAATCTGAAAATTTACACATGTCCATAAGTCCTAGAAACAGTCCAATAGGATTCCATTGTCCATTAGTTCATGTGCCAGGAATCTAATAATTCTTATGAGCACAATCAGCAACAGAACCACCCGATATTTCTTGGGTCTTCTCCTTTGTTTCAAGGGTCTGCTCCATCTTTCTGCGATGGACAAGGCGAATGCGGCTCGTAGGCACCCATCTGATTCCTTCTCCACCTGTAGAGATGCAAGCAAATCCTCTCCCCCAAGCAGTTAGTCTATCTGGTCCCTTCCATTCACCACTTTCTGGGTCTCTCCACATCACCTGGCGATTATCTAAAGATAGTGGAGCTGCTCGCACTGGACACTGCTCTTCTGGTGGGTTATAAAACCTGTCTGCTGGAGCCAGTGCATCTTTATCAAAGATTAAAAAATTAATGGTATAGAGAACTAAATTTAGAAGTTCTCTAGGGTTACCCGTGGCTCCTCCTTTCTTTTGTTTTTGGAGGAGTGTCTTAATGTCTCTGTTTCTTCTTTCTACTATTGCTTGACCTTGAGGATTGAAGGGTATGCCAGTAGTGTGTAGAATCTTATACTGTGCACAAAAGTGTTCAAAATGTTTGGAGGTATATGCCGGTCCATTATCTGTTTTTATTTCTTGTGGCACACCCATAATTGCGAATGCTTGAATGAGGAATTCAGTGACCACTCGGGCTGTCTCTTTTGCTGCTGGTATGGCAAAAGTGAATCCTGAAAAGGTGTCTACCACAACGTGGATAAAAGACAGACGACCAAAAGATTTATAATGAGTCACATCCATTTGCCAGATTTCATTGGGTCTCAAACCACGAGGGTTCTTCCCTGGAGGCAGTGTGGGAGCGTGGAAGGGAAGGCAAGCTGTACAGCTTTTCACTATGCTCCTAGCTTCTTCTTTTGTAATCCCAAACTGTAAACGCAAAGCTCGAGCAGCCTGATGGTATTTAGAATGGGATTCCTGGGCCTCCTGAAATAAAGGCGTACTGGCCAACATAGTTAAAAGGCTATCTGCCTTTGAATTTCCATCAAAAATAGGACCTGGAAGTCCACTATGTGAATGGACATGCAGGATATAAATCTTTCCTGGATGCTTTCTCACTTGCTCTTGAAGTTCCTTAAAGAGCTGATATATATTAGAAGCTGCAAATTTTATTTGGGCTGTGGCAATTCTTTGTACCACACCTACTGAATAGGCTGAATCAGATATTATATTTATGTCGCCTGGGTAATAAGTGAGAGCTAGCATGATCGCATATAATTCGTTCTGCTGAGTGGACTGAAAAGGAGTTCTGACTACTCTTTTTACAGTTAAATCATGAGAGTATACAGCACAAATATTTTGTTTGGCTGCGTCTGTAAAGATGGTTGGTCCTTCAAGAGGAACCTTAGAAACCTTCTCTTCAAAAATCCATTGCCAATTATGCAGTAGTCTGGTTATCTTTAATGGAGATCCATGTGCAAAATTTGGAGCCATGGCCAATAAAATCTGCCACTCTGGGATGGTTTCACAGCATACATTAATTTGTGCATTTGTATAGAAGGTATATATCTTGTCAGGTCTTGTCCCAGATAATTGTACTGCTCGCTTAATGGCCTTTAATAGAATTCTAGCCACAAGCACTGGGTAAGGCGTAAGGCTTTGTTCTGGTTGTGCTGGGAGGTTCACCCACTCTATCACACTGTCTCCTTGATGAAGGACTGCTGTGGGTGCTTCTTTCGTAGCAAAAACTGATATTTCCAAGGGTTTTTGAGTTACTCTCTCAACTACATTGGATAAAGCCAGTTCAACTTCTCTCAATGTCTCTTGAGCTTCTTTTGTAAGCCGGCGTGGTGAATTTAAAGCAGTGTCTCCCCTTAAAATGTCATATAGGGGTTGCAATTGATTGGTAGTTAAACCTAATACTGGACGCATCCATTGGATATCTCCTATTAATTTTTGGAAATCATTTAAGGTGTTCAACCTCTCTGTTCTTAAAGACAGTTTTTGTAGTGTAAGTGCCTTAGGATATATTTCATATCCTAAATATTGAAAAGGAGCATGTCTTTGAATTTTTTCTGTAGCGATATGAAGTTTGTAGTATCTTAGTGTTTCTATGGTTTTTTGTAGACATGCTTCTAGAATTTGTTCCTCAGGTGCACAACCCAATATATCATCCATATAATGTAATAGCATAACTTTTGGAAATGCTTTTCTTATTGGAGCAAGAGCAGCAGCAACATACATTTGACACATAGTGGGGCTGTTCTTCATACCCTGTGGCAAAACCGTCCATTCATATCTTTTATAAGGCTCAGCTAAATTGACACTGGGCACCGAAAAGGCAAATCTCTTCATATCCTCCTTATCCAGAGGAATGGAATAGAAACAATCCTTGATGTCTATAACCCAAAGAGGCCATTCTCTAGGAAGCTGAGTAGGAGATGGAAGTCCAGGCTGAAGAGTTCCCATAGTTTCCATCTGTTCGTTCACTTTTCTTAAATCAGTGAGCATCCTCCATTTTCCTGATTTCTTTTTTACAACGAACACTGGTGAATTCCAAGGACTTAGAGAAGGTTGTAAATGCCCTTGTTCAAGCTGCTCCTGTACTATATCTAATAAGGCCTGAATTTTATCGCTACTTAAGGGCCACTGTTCTATCCACACTGGTGTATCAGTTTTCCATTGGATAGGAATAGGTGAAAGTGTTGGCAGGCCTTCAACAGCAGCCCTGCTTAAAAAACCGAAGTACTCATTTTTAACCCCAATTGTTGTAAGACGTCTCTTCCCCACAAATTGATGGGGATTTTTTCAACTATAAAAGGAGTAAAAACTCCTTTTTTGCCTTCAAAAGTCCATCTCATAGGGGCAGCACTAACTTCAGCTGCTATTGATCCTCCTACTCCAGACATATAGGTATCTGCTTTAATCTTTGGCCAGTGACTGGGCCAACTGGCACCTCTAATAACTGTACGATCCGCACCTGTGTCTACCAATCCTTCCAATGGTAGGCCATTTATATAGATAGTGAGCATAGGTCGGTCAGCCGTTACTGCTGCTGTCCAGTATATTTCTGGTTTTTGTGGTCTGGAGTCAGAACCTGGGTGACTATCACGAGGCTGCTTATTAGGATTCTGTATGAGTAACCCTGATGCTACTACGTCTCCTGGGTGATAAGTCACACATTGACTACCTGTATTAGTGACTGGGATATTATCTACACATTCCCCAGTTTCCCACATCAGTGTGTGGATGGACACTGTTTTGTACATACAAGAAGGTGAAATGGTCAAGCCTACTGTGCCTGGAGGTAAGGGATCCATAGGCTGGAGAGGAACAGATTTCACCTCTCCAGGGGGTATCTCAGTTGTCCCAGCTGCATACAGCTCTATTCTCCCCAATTGTAATTCCCTTCTGCCATCAGGTTGCTTCCTGGCTGGTTGACTGTGTAATCCCCTTCTCCCATCATATGGCTTTCTGGTTGATTGGTCATGTCTGGGTACTGGACTTCTAGGCACTCTCTGGGTGCACCATTGGCTGCCATCATGCCCCAAGTGTTTTTTGCCTTGGGCCCTGGGGCTGGGCCCCTCATCCCGTTTCCCTGAATCTGTCTGCATTCTGAGGCCCAATGGAAGCCTCTGTTGCATTTTGGACATGGGGTTTGGGGTCTTGTTCTCCCACCTTGTCTTCCCATTCTATCTCTATACCAACATTGAGCTTTCAGATGTCCTACTTTTCCACACTGAAAGCATCTACGAGTCTCTCTGGAAGTCCCTTGCCAAGAGGGATTCTGTCTTCTCATGTTTGGATTTTGGGAAGTCTGCATCATAGCCTGGCTATAAAAGGCACCTGTGTCCACTGTGGCACAGCGTCTTATGAGTTCCTCTAAAGGAGCATCCTTGCGCAGTCCTAGTATAATTCTTCTGCAAACCTCATTAGCATTTTCCTTAGCAAGTTGCCTTATCAAGATGTCTGTTATTGCATTTTCTCCATTTGTTCTTATGATAGCTGTCTGCAAGCGTCCCACAAAGTCAGCGAAGGGTTCATTTGGCCCTTGTGTTATTTTTGTGAAGGCCCCCCCTTTGTCGTCTTTATTGTGAAGAGAAGCCCACGCTTTGATAGCATTATCAGCAATTTGCTGATATGCTGCTACAGAATAACCAATTTGTGCTGCGACATCTGCATAAGGACCTGTACCTGTTAGTAGGTCACAGGTGATTGCAGTATGAACTCCACTTTGAATATTTTGTTGGGCTTGTATCCTACAGAGCTCACTATATTCAGAAAGCCACAAGTAGTTCTGTCCAGGTTCTAGGCATATTTTTGCTATCGATTTCCAGTCATTAGGGGTCAAGATTTCAAAAGACAAATTTTGCAATAGCATCTTAACATAAGCTGATGTAGCCCCATAAAGAGTGCAAGCTTTTTTCAGGTCTTTGAGGATTTCTATATCAAAAGGTGAGTATCTTCTACTTTCTTGACCTGAAGAATTAAACTGTTGAATTACAGGAAAAATGTGGTGTTGAAATTCTGCTACATTTTTCCCTTCTTCTCTGGCCTTAATTAGTCCCTTTTGCAATCTAGTCAAAGGAGCAGCTGGATGCTGGGGGGGAGGTGCTGGATGCCGGGGGGGAGGTGCTGGATACTGGGGGGGAGGTGCTGGATACTGGGGGGGAGGTGCTGGATGCTGGGGGGGAGGTGCTGTTGCTGTCACTGCCCCCCCCACTACCCCTCCTCCCTCCATCCAGGAGGGTGGAGTTGATGAAGGAAAGTCAATTACCTGCTCCTCAGGTGGGGCTGAGGCTGCCTCAGATTCACCCCACCCTTGAGCCTCACTTAAGTCTCCCTGCCCTGTGGGGATATGGCCATTAATCTGTTCTTTGTCTTCCTCCTTTATCTCAGGCTTCCCCTTTTGGCTATTCCTAGAGTTTTTTCCTTTTTTCCTAGAACAAGTACGGTATTTTAAGGCCATCTGTATCGTATTATATAAAAAGAATACTTCAATGGAAACTGAACGAGGACCGTTTTCATTGTAATATGCAGAGAGCTGTTGACCAACCAATGCCCAGTTTTTTAGAGAGATTTTCTCTTCCTCTAAGAGCCAAGGGGAGGTGCGTTTTAATGTAGCCAGAAGTCTAGCTGCTTGTCCCCAAGTTACAAGTAGCCCTTGATCTTCTATCAGCTTAAGCAGGCTTTCTATAGCACCACTCCTGGGTGGGTCTGGGGTTGGGGTGGTTGGGGTGGGGGATGGAGAATCTTTACCTAGGATCTGTCCCATTTCAGCCAAAAAAGGTTGTACTCACTCAGTTCCTGGTCACTGGAGACTTCTTGTGAAAGTAGGGTCCTTGGTTCCCACGCTTGGGCGCCAAATGTTAGAGTTCAAATGTTGGAGTTTGTTCTCAGAGGACAGCCGGTTTAGAGGCTTAGAGCCCTTCGGATGTCTCCAAATCCAAAGGTTCTGTCCTTCAGCCTCTGCCTCTGCCTTCTTCTGCCTCCAACAGAGATGGAAGATCTCTCTTATCTCCTTCTGGGGGGCCCAGGCACCAATTTGCCGCGGAGAGAGGGCTTCTGGCGTAGCTCCACTGAAGTCCGTCAAAAGTGTTCTCTGCAGCAGAGTCGTTTCTCTCAAGTCTAGCGCGATCAGCCAGCCAAGAGGAAAAAATGTATTCTGCCATAGATCCTTCATCGCTGGCTTTTTATCTGCCTCTTCTGAGAGAATGGGATTATGGGTTTTCTCCCATAGTGCTCTCTGGCCCAATGACTTTAAGGGAGGTGTGAACTCTCTTGAAGTTAGAAAGTGTACTTTGTGAAGCTAGCATACTTGTGGAGTCCAATGAGTAAAGGTGGGAACACAAGCTTTGTCTTGATTAGTTCTACTTAGTACCTTGTTTCAGGTTCTGGCCAAAACAACTTCTTGTAAGATTAGATCAACTCTAATTACTTAGCAGTTAGTAAGGATTCCAACAAAAGGAAAAGCAGTAGAACTTAAAGGAAAGGAGTAGTGTTTTGGGAGGCAAGAGTTGTTCAGTCATTTCAGTCTTCTTTGAAAAGATCCTAGAGGAGCTTGCCTTTTCTTCTTCCAGCTCATTTTACAGATAAGGAAACGGAGGCAAACAGGATTGCCCAAAGTCATACAATCAGCAAGTGTCTGAGACTAGATCTTGTGGTATTAATTTCTTACCTGTGAAGTGTAGATATTACTCATTTCATATCACAAGACTGCTTGTAAGAATCAGATGGAATAATGAATGTGAAAGTGTCTTAAAAAACAAAAAGGAATGCTCCCCAAAATGAAGCTTGCTAATTGCTTCATCTTGAAATAATAATAGTTCTCATTTATTTAGCACTTAAACATTTGCCAAATGCTTTATTTATTCAATGTCTCATTTGATCCTCACAAAGACGATGGATTTAAAGCCAAGAGACCTCAATTTCCAATCTTGTTTCTGTCATCTAGTTGCTATATGACCAATGACAATTGACTTTTTTTAAAGAATTGGTTTTATTACCTATAAAACTGAGATAATGTAAATACTATATAACTCATATAGGATGGCTGAGGAAAACACTATAAACTTAAAAGTGCTACACAAATGTGAGTTAACATTAGTTATCTCTTTTTCTCAGCCTCTTAAGTACAGGAAAACCTTCAGGCTAATAAAAGAAAAATTTAATGTGATGCTTACTAGGGAAGTCTGGGAAAGGAGAAGGCCCAAAAGTTAATCTCTACTCACACTCAACAAGGAAGAAGAAGCTGATGATGCTCATGACAGCAATAATAATACCGGACATGATGAAGGACAGGCCCCAAGCTGAATCCACCCAGATACCTGCAATCAGGGAGCCCAGTATGTTGCCCACAGATGTGTGGGAGTTCCAGATACCCATGATAAATCCTTGTCTAAAGATGGAAGGAAGAAGATGGAGGAGGAAAAAAGAGGTAGAAAGGTTAGCAGTCTTATGTAGCCTTACCCCTAGGTGAAGGAGCTAATTATTTCATGAGCTATATCTCATCTGATGAGCTCAAAGCACCTCATCACCAGTGGGGCAACCAGGGCTGTAAGCAAGGAAGGAATGTGATCTATGTTACCCAGTTTGATAGGAAAAGAATTAAAACTCTCTCTTTAAAAACTCTATTTATTCCTAAAGCCCTAGAGTCCCAATGCAAGTACTAAAGTTTACTTCACCTGTGAGATCTTCCACCAGCGAAATCCATACCCACAGCTTTGGGTATATTTCCCCCTCTCCCTAACCTTCTCCCTCTTCTCCCTTCTCTCTCTCTCTTTTTCCCTCTTCTTCCTCTTTCCCTCCTTCCCACCCTCTCTCTTCTCCTCCTCCTCTTTTTTAAACACCCACTACTTCCCATTTCTCCCCCCCTTTTCCCCTTTCTCCTATACCTATACTTTTCCTTCCCAAACCAGTTACCAATACAGGTCACTACCAATGGCCAACCTGTGGTCTCTGCCAGTCCATTAAAGATCTATGGGAAGAGAAGAATTAAGGGAACATGTATGATGGGCACAGGTTAACTTCAAGAGTTTGGAGCTGAAAAGAAGGAAAGGAAGCAAGAAGATGGGAATGAAGCTCTATGTACAAACCCTTCACAGAGTTAAAAGCAAACAAAACAAAACGTTCTTATGTTACTATATCTTCCTAACTAGTGAATAAAGGGCAGAGAAGATAGATTGGATTTCAATGAATGAGAAGAGAGATGGAGGAAGAACTGGGGCAGGAAAAGAAATCTGAAAAAAGGGAACTTTTACCTGGACAAGCAGATAGTACCACAGTTGATGAATGTTCCAATAATAACCCAGGCCTAAGAGCGCAGTAAAAATCCCACTCAGCAGCATCCCAGCAAACAGATAATATCAGATGGAAAGTCTCTCCCAAAAAATTCCATTAAAGAAAATTAATCATTAAATCTCAAAAAATATGCAATCACACCCCAGCCCTATCAACCCAAGCCACAACTCATACCTGGTCCCTTCCCCAGCTCCACCTATTATTAAGGCAAATGTTTCTTAAGGAATTTGGGGGTCTAAATTGTAACAAAGGGAGGATTCCCCTCAAATTTTTATCCAGATGAAGAATGATTAATCAAAGGCACTCTGTAAAGGAAAAGTCAGACAAGGAGCAATTCCTGTAGCAAAGAAGCAACTCCATCTTTTTGACTAGAGATTAAAAATCATTGATCAAAGGCAGCCTTCAGAGGGAAAATAAGTCATAAATAGGCATCCAGTTAGGAGGAAATAGGTAAGAGCCCTGTAGGGAATGTTAAAGGTTGATGTGTATATATTTGGTCTTTGCAATAGCTGAGCCATCTGCTTCCCCATCTTTCTGGGAACATCCTTAAATAAATGCACTGTCACTGACAAAGATACTAAACTCAAGAAAAATAAATTATTCCAATTTATTCTATGCTATGAAGGACTCCGTCTCTCTCTTAATACCTGATGAACATGCCAACAGCATAGGCAATCAGAAAAGCATCATCCACACCTCCCAGCAGTTCCTTGTAGTTTTCCTGATCTAGAAACAAATGAAAAAGATGCCTCCGCAATCAGATTGCCACAGGATAGACAACTTCTCCCAACTCTTCCAGCCACACATTTATTAAGTATATATGCCATGACTAACATAGAAATGTTTAAAATGATTTTATATGTATAACCTATATCACATTGCTTGTTGATTTGGGGATGGGCGAGGTAAGAAAGAAAGAGAGAAAAAATTTGGAACTCACAATCTTATAAAAATTAATGTTGAAAACTATCTTTAGGAAACTAAAAATAAATATTGAGAATATATGTATGTATGTGTGTGTGTATACACACACACACACACACACACACACACACACACACATATTTCAGGTACATATAGATCTAGGCAAAGACAAATCCTAGCCTCAAGGAACTGAGATTCTAAGAGACACAGATGCATATAGAGACAAAATGGATACAAGGTGATTTTGAAAAGAAAATGCTAATAGGTAAAAGAAGAGAGGGTCTGTAAAGGTTTCCTGAAGAAAGTGGTGCTTGAATTGAACTCTGAAGAAAATTAATAATTCTGGGAAGTGATGGTGACTAGGGTATGCACTGCACTCGGATAAAGATACAGAGATGGAAGATGAGTAACAGCTAGAAAGACAACTTAACAGTGTTCAGAGTATGGAATACATAAAAAAGCTGTAAAGGTAAATCAGGGCAATGTTGGGAAGGGCTTTAAACGCCAAACAAAGGAATTTACATTTGATCCTGGAGCAAATAAGGAATCACTGGAGCTTATTGAATCACTTAAGGAAGTGACATGGTTGTGCTTGCCCTTTACCAACATAAATTTAATAACTATATGAAGGACGGATAGGGCAGAAATAGTACTTGAGGTTGGGAGACTACAAGACTACTGCAGTAGTTCAGTCAAGAGCTGATAAAGCCTTAAACAATTGGAGTGAGTTTGTGAGCAAGGAGAAATGATCTATGTCAAAGATCTGGTAAATAAATGACTGTGTTGGAGGGAATATAGGATAACACTGAGGTTCCCTTCCCAATGGCTACAAGTTCAACTTCATACAGTTAAATCTTATCCAACAGGATTCTCTTAAAGAGCACTGAATGTTTTTCAAAAAAGTACTTTTCCCCATGAAATCTAGAAATGTGGTACCGGACTCAAAGAAAGCATTGCTAAGTGTTGGAAGTTGTGCGAAAATGTGTATTTAAGCCTCATTCTGGATTTATAGCTAAACCTCAGTTTCCTTAAATTAGGAATAAAAACCTATATGTTGTCAGAACAAAAGTGTTATGAAGTTCCAAACAGGACAGTATGTACAGCATTCTATCACTGTAAAGCTTTATGTAAATTTGAGTTTTAATACCACTTATTTGGCATAATGCAGAATTACCTCATATTTTTATCTTTTCAGATGTGTGTACATGATGGGGACTATGTTTATTCCTTGAATCCCTCACAGTTCCTGTTCTTTCCTGTACATTTAAAAGAGGCTTTAAATATTTTTAGCTTGATTCTAATCCAATATTCCTCAGAGTATGCTTTATTCCTTTGCCATCCAGACCAATCAGATAGAAATCTTTGTGATATCTAAAGCTCTCCAGAAAGATATCCTATAAAACAACTTTAAAGAATTTTATGAATATATCCTTCCTTTTCTTCTTCCACCTTAAATCTTTTTCACCACACATAATCTGTTCTTTAAGAGGCTAAGCTGTTTTTGGAGCACCAGCTGATTATTCATTCTGTTTAGATTTGGTTTGGAGGTCCTGACTCCTTGAACTGAATTTCAAAATTCATCAGAGGTATAACCCAGTACGCCAATAATCAAGTTGCTCAAGATTTGTGTTTACTTACTAGCAAAGGACCAGCTCCCTTATTGCCAAGTTCCTTCCAGGCATGGAAGAAGGTGGAATGGATGAGATTCTCATTGTTGCACCCAACCCACTTTAGCCCCAGAGAAATCATTAATCATGGGTTTCACCAGAATAATGAGCAGGACAGCATATTCTGTAATCACATCACCAGATTACCATGTGATGGTTACCATAAAACATAAAAGAGAAATCAGCTAAAAAGAAAGTAGCACCAACAAAATGCAGAACAGGACACTGGACAGCAAAACTCAATAAATCTTTCCCCAAACATGGTACCTGTGCAGTACCTCCTTCTTTGCTGTCCTTGGGTGAACCTATGCTAGTTTTAATATCATTAATATACATTAATACCACCTCTAAGAGGGCTTTTCTGTATATATTTTGGGTAACTACATACGTACTTCCACCAAGGCTTTAGAAACTCCCCATGTTAGCAAATTCCTTCAAAATTTATACATCTTGTGATGTAATCAGCACCATTTACTCTTTAAAAGTCATTGTCTTAAATAGTCTTAATAGACTTTAAATTTAAGTGTTAAATGAAAAAGACTTTAAAAGTCTTAAATTGTCTTAAAAATAAATAACTATAGCAATCTAGTGTTTGAGAAACCCAAACATCCCAACTTTTGGGATAAGAATTCATTATTTGACAAAAACTGCTGGGAAAACTGGAAATTAGTATGGCAGAAATTAAGCATGGACCCACACTTAACACCATATACCAAGATAAGCTCAAAATGGGTCCATGATTTAGGCATAAAGAACGAGATCACAAATAAACTAGAGGAACATAGTGTAATGCCAGAGAAAGTGAGCAAGACAGAGATTAGAGAACAATTTAATAGTTTATTAAATGGAGAGATATACTGGGACCAAATGGATCCATGGTTGGTCCCAGGGTTGGAGATCTTTCATCTCAAAGAATCCAGCACTAAGTATCAGCAAGCTTTTTTATAGGAGTAACAAGAACAATGACATAATGGGGGAGGTACCCTAATGGGGGGAGGCACCTAGGATGATATAATGGGAGGTACTGGAGAGGCTCCTGATATTCTAATGATATCTAAAATGGATAAAGATCTTTATCCCATTAAACATTAAGAGGGAATAAGTATAGCCTAAATTCTAAGATATAAGACATTTATCCTATCAAACATTAAGAGGGAAAGGTTATAACCTGAGGCAGATAGGACAAAGTAGAAACTAGGTCTGGACATCAAAAGGGAACTGTGGCACAACAATAGGATAGTTTACCTCTCAGACTTGTGGAGGAGGAAGGAATTTGTAATCAAAGAAGAACTGGTGATCATTATTGATCACAAAATAGAAAATTTTGATTACATCAAATTAAAAAGCCTTTGTACAAACAAAACCAATGCAAACAAGATTAGAAGGGAAGCAACAAACTGGGAAAACATTTTTACAGTTAAAGGTTCTGATAAAGGCCTCATTTCCAAAATATATAGAGAATTGACTATAATTTATAAGAAATCAAGTCATTCTCCATTGATAAATGGTCAAAGGATATGAACAGACATTTTTCAGATGATGAAATTGAAACTATTTCCACTCATATGAAAGTGTTCCAAATCAGTATTGATCAGAGAAATGCAAATTAAGACAACTCTGAAGTACCACTACATACCTGTCAGATTGGCTAAGATGACAGGAAAAAATAATGATGAATGTTGGAGGAGATGTGGGAAAACTGGGACACTGATGCATTGTTGGTAGAGTTGTGAATGAATCCAACCATTCTGGAGAGCAATCTGGAATTATTCCCAAAAAGTTATCAAACTGTGCATACCCTTTGATCCAGCAGTGTTTCTATTGGGCTTATATCCCAAAGAAATACTAAAGAAGGGAAAGAGACTTGTGTGTGCCAAAATGTTTGAGGCAGCCCTGTTTGTAGTAGCTAGAAGCTGGAAAATGAAAGGGTGCCCATCAATTGGAAAATGGTTGGGTAAATTGTGGTATATGAATGTTATGGAATATTATTATTCTGTAAGAAATGATCAGCAGGATGAATACAGAGAGGCTTGGAGAGACTTACATGAATTGATGCTGAGTGAAATGAGCAGAACCAGGAGATCATTATACACTTCAACAACAATACTGTATGAGGATGTATTCTGATGGAAGTGAGAAGATCTAATTCAGTTCCAATTGATCAATGATGGACAGAATCAGCTACACCCAGAGAAGGAATACTGGGAAATGAGTGTAAACTGTTTGCATTTTTGTTTTTCTTCCCAGGTTATTTTTACCTTCTGAATCCAATTCTTCCTGTGCAACAAGAGAACTGTTTGCTTCTGCACACATATATTGTATCTAGGATACTCTATAACATATTTAACATGTATAAGACTGCCTGCCATCTAGGAAAGGGGGTGGAGGGAGGGAAGGGAAAAGTCAGTAAAGAAGTGAGTGCAAGGGATAATGTTGTAAAAAAAAATTAAAAAGTTATAATTATAAAATAAAAATTTAAAAAGTCATTGTCTTGCTTTATTGGGCTGCTGACTCCTTTAGGGACCTTGGCCCACTGATTGGGTAAGTCTTATTAAAATACCTTTACATTTTATTGTTTACCTCAGTTTCCTTATATGTAAAATGTGCTGGAAAAAGAAATAGCAAACCCTTTCAGGATCTTTGCCAAGAGAACCCCATATAGGGTCACAAAGAATCAGAAGCTGAAGAAATAGACTGATCAACCAATCAACCACCACCAACAACAACAAAATTGGTGTTGAAATTTGGAGTCAGGAGGCCTGAGCTAAAATTCGGATCTTTGCTACATGTGATCTTGAACAAGTCATTCTCTACACTTTCCTCATCTTCCATCATCCCATCAGGGGTATACTATACTATTATAAAGTTGTTTTGAAGAAAGCACCCTGTAAATCTTAAAGCACTTAAAGTAAATCGTAAAGCTGCTGCTATTGCTACTGTTGTTGCTTCTGCTGCCATTGCTACTTCTGCTACTTGACCAATTTCTGGTGGTAATTATGGTAATTGTGGTATATGGTAGATTTTTTTTTTTTGTTCCAGAAAAGAGCTTGAAATTTTCACTAGGGAACCTTATGGAACGCACTGTGGCTAGAGGAACCAAATAAATTGAATCAACAAAATACTGGCAGTTAGCCGGTGAGGACCAAGCAGAGAAGCAGGAGTGACATTCCAGGTGACAAATCTGAGCTCTTTGGGGAGGTTCCAGTTTTATTCAATTAGAGGCCAAGAGGGACATCAAAGAACTGGCCAAGCAGAACTCCAGAGAGCCATCTTAAGCACCTACACTACAGCTTGTTAGGAGGTGCTTGGAAATCATCAAACAGAAGGGTGCCTAGATTGCCAAAACCCTCACCCTCTGGGTTTCCACTATCCTCTCCCAAAGTGCGCTGCACACACACAATGTCCCATCCCAGCAATTACAAGGCTCCGGAGCCCCGCTGTCTTCTCGGGATAGGGGGGCTAGATATCTATCAGAGAGGACCAAACAAGGCCACATCTCCAGAGATCTCTCCAGACCTCCTCCAGGAGGTCACATCTGGAAGAAAGCGGGCGAGAATCGACGTTTGCAAACTCTAATTTACCGGGGCCCGTAGACTACCCCCCACCCCCTCCCTAGAAATCCCACTCACCAGCTGTCCCTGGAAAAGGCGCGGAGGAGCCAGACGCCGGGAGCTAGGGAGGACCGCATAGTGCCCAGTCAGGAGGCAGACCACCAGCCTGAAGTGGAAGAAGTAATAGATGCCGGGAAGTCGGGAAAGTTTTCTGAAGTGAGGTTGCTGAGCTGGATTTAAATACACTTCCAGCTCTGCCGCCCCGGACCCCAAGGCAAAAAGTTAGCAGTCCCGGCCCCCTTCCTTAGTCCCTCCCCTTGACTTTCCAAACCCTCCCCAGAAAAACAAGGCACAGGATATTGCTGGGGTGGAACAGGGAAAACTAAGGCCCAGAAACCCAGCAGCAAACCCCCCCATTTTACATATGAGGAAACTGAGGCCCCAAAACTTGGTGTATGTACCTCCTCATGGATTATAAACGTTGCTCTTTACTCTAAAACTCTCTGAATGAAAGGTTCAGGGATACCAAAAGAGAAAAAAAAAAAAAAGAGGAACTTCTAAAGAACCTGTGAGTTTCTGGGGAGAAATGCATTTGTAAAAAGGATCATAAACAGTGGAGAAGCCTTTAAACCAGAGGTTTGAATCCCCACATAGCAGAATGGAGACTTGCATATGTGTGCTTTCTAGAGCCCCCAAATTGGGGTGCCAAAATGTACCGTCAGGACTAACTCTGCCCTCCTTTGGATCCGTTCACCTTGGGTATTCTGCCTGGTGGTATCTTTCCCCCTTACCCAAACTCTCCCATGCCACATGGTATCTCTGCTAACTCCACTATGCTTTTCAACCCCACTTCTCCTCCTTATGGCTAACTAACTGTTTTATAATTCTAAGTCTCTTTCAGGATTTAGCCTGTCAGCTAAGAACATCTCCCAACCTCATGGTTGCTCCCTTTTTACTAGGTAATTGCAAATTCCACTAAAGAACTTAACTTTCATATGTCCTCCCACTCAATTTCACATTTATCATTTCTGGAGTCTATCATATCCCATTATTTTTGTCTTGTAACCTCTTCCCCAAATAAACTTACCTTTTGCCAAAGAGAATGGTCATTGTGAATTCTTCACATGACTGAATCTCAACATTTGCTACCTACTATCGTCTGGTGTCTACATCAGCCACATCAGTGATGAGTGGTGATTCTGTGAATCAGTTATAATCAACAAGCTTGACCCCAAGGAAGATCTAAGGAAGGGCTTTGAGAAGCCCCCTTTTCAACTTACTTTTTTGTGTAGTCTTCTCCAATTAGGATATAAACTTGAGGGCAGAAACTAGATTTCTGTTTTTAATCATTATTATCTTCTCATGTTTGCTTAGTTCTGTGTTAAGCCCTTAGGGTTTAATAAAATCCTGTTGATTGTTTAATAAATGCCTCTTGACTTGAACTTCTCCTCTGCTTCTTCCTATAAGTGGGAGATCATAGGTGTCGAACATTTCAGATGTATTGTTTAGTTTTTCTAAATCCCTTTTCCCCTCTTTATTCTTTATTTTAAGGGCTGATTCTCTGGGAAAGAAGTGGAGGAGATCAATTTGGTGGGAAATATAGTAATGTAAAAACAAAAGATATCAAAACCAATTTATTTTGTAAAAAGAAAATGAACCTCATGTGTTCATGCTAGATGCCAGTGGGAGGCCTTTGTCTCAAACAGACCTGTATTCATTGTAGGGAAGTTTGACCTTAGGCATCAAAATTTTCTTATCTATCTATGGTTTGTTGTGGCCCTGCCTCAGAATAGAACTAGGAGGTTTGTTGTGGCCCTGTCTCAGAATAGAACTAAGAAAAAATTTTCTAAAACAAAGCTCAAATATTTCTCAAGGCTACGTGTGTGTGTGTCTCTCTCTCTCTGTCTTTCTCTCTCTCTCTCTGTCTCTCTCTCTCTCTCTCTTTCTCTCTCTCTCTCTCTCTCTTTTTTGCTGAGGCAATTGGGGTTAAGTGACTTGCCCCGTGTCACACAACTAGGAAATGTTAAGTATCTGAGGTCATATTTGAACTCAGGTCCTCCTGACTTCAGGGCTGGTGCTCTATCTGCTGAACCATCTAGCTGCCCCAAGGGTGGGTCTCTTAAAAAATAAATAATATATTATGATGGACTAATAAATGTTGAACAATTCACTTTCCATTTTGTGAGTGTGTGTGTGTGTGTGTGTGTGTGTGTGTGTGTAAAGAGAGAGTAAGAGAAAGAGAGAGAGAGAGAGATGAATAAGTATTATATAAATAAAGTACCCAAGTACCATGTGGAAGAACAGTTTGCAACATAAAGAACTCACTAGAGAGACATTTATCACAGTTACAAAGGATACCATTTATTAATGTGAAATAGCCCATGGACTAAATCAAATAAGATTTGGCAAAGCTAAATCATAAACAATTAAGCAATGTGTTTTGAGTGACCTGACTTTTAAAGTTGGAGGAAAGAGGGGAAGGAATGTAAGGGCAAGGTTTAGGGAGAAATTCGAGGGAGTCTAGGAGGGGCCTAGTAGAAAACAAACTCACATGTGCCTTGTGTCTTCAAGAGTAGTTTCTGAATTTTTCCCATCATTTTCACCAAACCAGCCTTTTTTATATAAAGCTTTTTATTTTCAAAACACATGTATAGAGTTTTCAACATTTTACCCTTGTGAAACCTTATATTCAAAAATATTTTTCTTCCTTCCTTTCCCTCACCCCTTCTCCTATATACTGTAAGTAATCCAAAATATGTTAAACATATGCACTTCTTCTATATGTATTTCCACAATTATCAAGCTGCACAAGAAAAGTCAGATCAAAAAGGAAAAAAATGAGAAAAAAAATGCAACCAAACAACAACAAAAAAGTGAAAATAGTATGTTGTGATCCATACTCAGTCCCCATCGTCCTCTCTCTGGATGCAGATGGCTCTCAAGCACAAGACCATTGGAACTGGCCTGAATCATCTTGTTGGTGAAAAGAACCACATCCATCAGAATTGATCATTTTATAATCTTCTTGTGTATTGTTCTTTGGTACAGTTTTCTTGGGGTCTCTGGGAGCAGCTTCCATTTCAGTTCAGTAATTACCACAAGAACAGCCAGGTGTTAAAATCCAAATCTTTTATTATCTCCTTCCTGGGGCTGGGCAGCTTTCTGGAGAGCTTTTCAGACCGGCATTGGTCTCAATAGGAGAAGTGCAGGAGGCCAGGCCACCAGGAGCCTGACTGAGCTTCTAGTGCTTTTGTCCTCTGTGGCTCTCAGTCCCTGCTTATATGCTCCACACTGAGTATAAACCAATCATTATATCACTAGGAAACCATTATTTGTTGTAAGTTTAAATCAATCATACTGAACCATGCTAAACTAGATAACCATTGTTTCATCAATTCCACTTAGTACCTTGTAAGCATCCTTTTTTTTTTTTTTAATTATTATAGCTTTTTATTTATAAGTTATATGCATGGGTTATTTTTCAGCATTGATAATTGCAAAACCTTTTGTTCCAATTTTCCCCCCCTTCCTGCCACCTCTCCCCTAGATGGCAGAATGACCAATACATGTTAAATATGTTAAAGTTTAAGTTAAATACAATATAAGTATACATGTCCATACAGTTATTTTGCTGCACAAGAAGAATCGGACTTTGAAATAGTGTACAAGTAGCCTGTGAAGGAAATCAAAAATGCAGGTGGACAAAAACAGAGGGACTGGGAATTCTATGTAGTGGTTCATAGGAGATAGTCATCTCTCAGAGATAGTCATCTCCCAGAGTTCTTTTGCTGGGTGTAGCTCGTTCAATTCATTACTGCTCTAGTGGAACTGATTTGATTCATCTCATTGTTGAAGAGGGCCACGTCCATCAAAATTGATCCTCATATAGTATTGTTGTTGAAGTAGATAATGATCTCCTGGTTCTGCCCATTTCACTCAGCATCAATTCATGTAAGTCTCTCCAGGCCTTTCTGAAATCATCCTGCTGGTCATTTCTTACAGAACAATAATATCCCCTAACATTCATATACTACAATTTGCCCAACCATTCTCCAATTGATGGGCTTCCATTCAGTTTCCAGTTTCAGGCCACTAGAAAGAGGGCTGCCACAAACATTCTTGCACATACAGGTCCCTTTCCCTTCTTTAGTATCTCTTTGGGGTATAAGCCCAGTAGAGACACTGCTGGATCAAAGGGTATACACAGTTTGATAGCTTTTTTAGCATAGTTCCAAATCACTCTCCAGAATGGTTGGATGTATTCACAATTCCACCAACAATGTATTAGTGTCCCAGTTTTCCCACATCCCCTCCAACATCCCGCTTTATCTTTCCCTGTCATTCTAGCCAATCTAACAGGTGTGTAGTACACCTGTCAGTACACACACATATAAAGTACAACATTTCTTTTAAAAATAGGATTTTTGACAAAAATTTCCCAAACAATTAAGCAATTTTGCCCAAAAAGGCAGCTTGAAAAAGCAAGGTAGATTGAGATAGTAACTGTGATCCCAAATGGAAGGTTAGAAAGAATCCCTCAGGCCTGGAATTGGAATTGAAAATTCCAATTGGAATTGGAAATACCTCATAGCTTTCTCTGACATTCATAGAGAGTTACTTGGAGTTTACTGATAATTCAAATAAGAGTTGAGCAATACACCTTTCTTTTTTTCTTAAGGATTTGGGCAAAGAAAAAAAGGGAAAAAAACAGAGAAAGAAAAACAAGGAAAAGGAAGGAAAGGAAAGGGAAAGAAACAAATGGAAGGAAGGAGGGAAGGAAGAAAAAGAAAGAGAAGGAGGGAGGAAGGAAGGAAGAAAAAGAAAGGGAAGGAGGGAGGAAGGAAGCAAGCTGTGTTGCTCGACTCCTTATTTGAAATGTCAGCAGACCCCCCAAGTAACTTTGGACCACATATGCTTAATTACAATAAGACTGAAATTGTACAGGCTCCTATTCCAAAGTGCATGCAAGCTCCTGGAGGGAGTGAAACCCGATAATCTCTGCACCCCCAAAACACAACTAAACTCAAATAAGACTTCTTTTCAAAGCCTTATCCCTATATCCTGTGTCAAGAGGACCCTATGCTAGTTAGAGTAATCTTTTTTGAGTAGTAGAGTAAACATTTTTGAAAATAAAAATAGAACTATATAAACTTTTCCAGATAAAATTTAATTAATGGTAAAGGGGAGAGTTAGATCATTGTCAGAGTCCTAACAGAGACCTCTCCTTGCGAAGAATTCTCCACATGAACCCAATAGAGGGGGAGCTCCTTATTAAGAATCTAGAGCTCTGGGGGCAGCAAAGTGGCGCAGTGGATAGAGCATCAGCCCTGAAGTCAGGAGGACCTGAATTCAAATCTGGCCTCAGACACTTAACACTTCCTAGCTGTGTGACACTGAGCAAGTCACTTAACCCCAATTGCCTCATCAAAAAAATAAAAAAAAAAAAAGAATCTAGACCTCAGTTTATAAAGCTTCTAATGAAAAACTGATGTCACTCATCATCCTGTTACCCTTGGAAAGAGAAAATATTTCCATACTAGGACACTCCCAGCCTGCATCTTTCCAGATAATAGATTCTGTCTTCATTCAAATTTAAGTAGAATACAGTGGGCTTGCCCACCTTAGATTAAATTCCATGTAAGATTGAATGGGGTTTGTTCAAAATGAGAAGAGTTTATACAATCTCATTGTTAATAAAGTCCTTCCAAAAGACACTAAATGTGGGAATATACGGGAGCCACCTGACAGTGGCTGCTGGAGAGCCAACCCAGACCTGCAGAATGGATCTCCTCTTGTGAGAGGATGATACAAGGAGACTGAAAGGCCGTTGCTGTTCTCTGACCTCTCTGACTGAGAGGCTGTTGTATTATCTGACCTCTCTTCTCTTCCCTCTGCCTCCAATTTATCTTATTCTCAGTCCACAATACCTGTGTCAGCAAAGCCTGCCTTGCAACCCCTTCCAATGTTATGATCCACAACTGTAAGAGGCTCTCAGAGAATTGACCTTAACAACTAAAGGTGTCTTTGAAAGAAGAGGGAGGAGCTCTGAATATCCCCAAGATATTGGTTATTAATAATCATTTCTTTCATAACAGATTAGTACAGTGCTATAAGCAACAATATGATGAATACAATGAAGCACGAAAAGACTTCATGATCTAACGCAAAGGAAGCAGAGCCAGAAAAATAATACACAGAACTTTTATAATGTAAAAAGACCAAGTACCACAAAACAAGTGAAACTGAACGTTGCAAAATGATAAAGAACAAGTGTGGCCCCAAAGAAGAAATAAGAGAAGACGTGCATTCACTTCTTTTTTTTTTTAATAACTTTTTATTGATAGAATCCATGCCAGGGTAATTTTTTACAGCATTATCCCTTGCATTCACTTCTGTTCCGATTTTTCCCCTCCCTCCCTCCACCCCCTCCCCCAGATGGCAAGCAATCCTTTATATGTTGAATAGGTTACAGTATATCCTGGATACAATATATGTGTGCAGAACCGAATAGTTTTCTTGTTGCACAGGGAGAATTGAATTCAGAAGGTATAAATAATCTGGGAGGAAAAACAAAAATGCAAGCAGTTTATATTCATCTCCCAGTGTTCTTTCTTTGGGTGTAGCTGCTTCTGCCCATCTTTGATCAATTGAAACTGAATTAGCTCTCTTTATCGAAGAGATCCACTTCCATCAGAATACATCCTCAAACAGTATCATTGTTGTGGTATATAATGGATCTCCTGGTTCTGCTCATTTCACTTAGCATCAGTTCATGTAAGTCTCGCCAGTCCTCTCTGTATTCATCCTGCTGGTCATTTCTTACAGAACAATAATATTCCATAACGTTCATGTACCACAATTTACTCAACCATTCTCCAATTGATGGGCATCCATTCATTTTCCAGCTTCTAGCCACTACAAACAGGACTGCCACAAACATTTTGGCACATACAGGTCCCTTTCCCTTCTTTAGTGTCTCTTTGGGGTATAAGCCCAGTAGAGACACTGCTGGGTCATAGGGTAATGTGCATTCACTTCTTTGCAGATGCCAAGTTTTACATATGTGGGGTGTTACATATAACTTCAGAAGTTTTCAATATGTCAATCCGTTTTGCTAAATTTTTTCTGTTCTTCCTTAAAAATTCTTTGTAACAAGAGATGGCTCTTAGGAATGCTCTGTTAGGTACTTTAGAAACAAAAGAGGTCATTAAATTTATCTTAAAATTTTTTAAAGTAATTTTTTAAAAAGTGTTATTCAAGAAGTTTTTTAAATGCCCAAAAGAAAGTTATGAATGAGAGAGATTAACAGGACAGCTCTGAAACTCATGGGCTACTCATCTTTTGTATCCATTGTTGTCAGGGAATCTCAGTGGCTTTTTCCCACTTACAATATCCAGTAAGGAACCGAGTTGTTGAGAGCAGAGGCTTTAGGGCTTCCCATGACACTGAGAAATAGTTTTTCTCAAACTGTTCTTATCATTTTCATTTGATCTTTTCCATTCTAGGTAAAAGGGAGTAGAATCTCCAACCTTGGGAATTTCAAAAATTTTGAAGAGCAAGATACAGGGATCCAGGAATCAGAACTCAAGTAAAGACAAGCATTTATTAACTTTGTAAATGTAAGAACTGTCAATAAGAAAGATACTCTCTGCCTTAAGCTTTTGTTTTAATGGGGAAAGACAATACATAAAAAGAAGCTACAAAGCTGAAATTCAGTGTACCTAAAAGAGGGGTGATAGTGAAAGAAATCCAAGGTCAGGAGCAGAAGAATAGAGAAAGTGAAGATGATTGTCTCAAGGATCTCACCTAAAATTCACATTGGGTTTTGAAATTAGCTCAGCATCAAGGTGCCAAGGAACAAAAACAAATTTTAGAAGTGTACTTTAGGACCCCAAGCCAGTGAAGTTGAAATAAGGCCTCTTTCAAAAGTCATGCTATATCTGGACATGAATTTGTGATATTATGTAAGAACTGAGATAAATTTTGAGCCTACTCTTCCAAAGTCCAAGGTAATATAAAGGCAATAATATATATCCTTTTGGGGGGGAGGGGAGGATATGCGTGTGTACACATATAAACATGCTGAATTAATTCTATACTTAAAAAAAAAATACAAACTGGACACAGTAAAGGACTTCAGTTTCATATGCAATACCTTTGCTGTTGTTATATATAGATATGTTAATGTGTTGGTTTCTGGCAAATTCAGAATAATAAAAATTTTGAAATTTCAAAAAATAAAAATAATCTTACCCTCATCTCCTTTGATGCAGCTTTTATACAATATGCTTTGTGTATTATGTAACTGACAACTTATGTCTAACATATCCACATTGCATCTCCATATTTTACCAGCAGGAATGTATGTGTATTAGTCATAGAATTTTAGAGATAGGATTTCATTAAACAGTACAGGCTTTCTTAACTTTTTGTATGTGTGAAGTCTATAAACCCTTTAAATGCACAAAATAAACTATGTGAATACAAAGGGAAACCAACTAAATTGAAAGTGTTATGAAAAATGTTTTCCATCCTGATTCACAGCCCTTCTAATTCAATCATACCTACAAAATAACAACATACCTGAGTAATTCAACTTTTCCTTCAAGGCTCTTGAGAAAAGAGAGTGTGCAAAGGGAGGAAAGGTAATCCTTTCCACTTCTGGATTGTTCTGATTAAGATGCTTTTCTTAAATTATTGCCTGAAGTTCTGTCCTCTGGGACCCAATACAAATCTAATCCATCTTTCACATGACAGTCAACTATCCAGTCCTTCCTAAACCTTTTCTTTTCCAATTAAACATTCTCCCTTGCTTCAATAAATTCTTGTAAAAAAAAAAAGGTTTTTTTTTCAGTTATGATTACTGTGTATTCCTCTTCTTCCTAATTTTCCTATTTACCTACTCTCTCCTTTTACCCTGTCCATCTTCAAAAATGTTTTATTTCTAATGACTGCCTCCCCCTCTATTTGAGAAATTAGCCCTTTATCAGAGAAACTTGCTTCAATTTTTTTCACAATTAAAATTGCCTCCTCAAAAGTATTTTGTTTTTGACTATTGCCACCCCAATATGTCCTACCTTCTATTACTTCCCCCCACTTTTCTGTAGGATAAGGCAGATATCTATGCCCAATTGAGTGTGTTATTTCCTCTTTGAGTCAGTTCCAATGAGGTTAAATTCATTCACTTCTCATATCTCCCATTTTTGCCTCCACTGTAAAAAGCTTATTCTTGCCTCTTTTTTTGTGAAATAATTTGCCCCATTCTAGCTTCCCTTTTCCCTTTTTTCCTCTCACTCCTTAATTTTGTTTTTAGATATCCCTTCATATTCAATTCACACTTATGTCTTTTGTCTATATATACTCTTTCTAATTGCCCTAATAATGAGAAAGTTCTTATGAGTTATAAGTATCATGCCCATGCAGTTTAAGGTTTGTCTATATATACTCTTTCTAATTGCCCTAATAATGAGAAAGTTCTTATGAGTTATAAGTATCATGCCCATGCCCCAATGCTCATTTTTGTAAGATCTTAAGTTCCAATTTTTTTTTCTCCCTCCCTTCCTGAACACACCCCTTTCCAAGACAGCTTACAAACTGATATAATTTATACATATAAAATCAATTTACTATTTTTTTGGGGGGAGAGGAGGGAGACAATTGGGGTTAAGTGACTTGCCCAAGGTCATTTAGCCAGTTTGTGTTAAGTATCTGAAGCCAGATTTGAACTAAGGTTCTCCTGACTTCAGGGATGGTGATCTTTCCACTGCATCATCTAGTTGCCCCATATAATCAGTTTTTAACATATTTCCATATAAGTCATGACAGGAAAGAAAAATCAGAATATATTTTGCTCATAGCTTTCAAATAGTCCAATTACTCTTGCTTTCTCTTCCTGAGCTATTCTCCAGATCAGTTTTTCTTATGAGATGACTCACATTTCTTTTCTATTTTTTTTATTCTTCAAATTTTGTTTTTATTATTTCTTGGTCTCTCATAACTTCACTGGCTTCCTCTAGCCCAATTCTAATTTTCAAGGAGTCATTTTCTTTTTTACAATTCTGGATTTACTTTTTTAGTTGGTGACTTTCTTTTCATAATTTTGTTTTTCTGATTGAGAAAAAACTTAGGAAGGAAAAAGAACAATCTCTCTCATTTGATTTAAACTCTTTTTTGAGTTCTATTAATTATTTTGGGGCAGGTAGCCATTTAACAATACTCTTTGGGGTAGAAGAGACTTTTTTTTTTCTGTTTCATTGTCTTTTTTTTTTGTTTGTTTCATTGTCTTTTGAAGATGAACCTATCTTTTCTGTTCTCATAGTAACTTTCTATGCCTTTTTTTTTTTAAACAGCAGATTGTTAGTGTAATCACTTCTAGTCTTCAGGTATGGGGGGTGGTATCTCTGGTCTCAGGTCCTCTCTCAGTTCTCCCATCTGGCCTAGAATTTAAAACCAAAACCTCCATCCTCCTTTAAGGGTCCACAGCCAGCAGCATTCCTCACCCCACTGCTTCTGCACTCCTTAGGCATGTACTGATTCCTTTTCACCCATGGTGTATTTGAGCAACTCAGTTGGGCCTGGTGTCCCTTATCAATAGAGGTTTCCTCAATCTTCCCCTGGTCAAATAGATGCCTGACTCCCCACACTGGTCAGAAGGTGAAAATTCCTGTGGCTGTGGAAAAAGCTAGCTCCAAACTCAACTGGCCCCAGGACTCACTGCTTGTTCTTTCAGTAGAACCAACCTTGAGGTGCTATTACTTCATATAGGCCAAACCTCCTTTCTTTGGATTTTCTCTGGTTGTCTCACTTGTCCTGCCCCAACTCTTGCTTGCTTCTTATTGCTCTATATTCACTATGAGGTGTTATTTAGTCTTGTTTGTGGGGGAAATCTGGAGGTCTTGGAATTTTTTGACCTACTCTTACCATTTTCCCAGAATTCTCTCTAAGCTCTTTTTTAAATGATTTTCAAGTAATCCAATAATTTTAAAATTATTACTTCTTGAGCTATTTTCCAGTTTACTTATTTTTCCACAGTTTTCTATTTTTTCATCCTTTTGGTTTTCTTTTATTGTTTCTTGATTTCTCATAACATCATTAGCTTCCATTTGTTCAATTCTAATTCTTAAGGAATAATTCTATCCAGGGAACTTCTGTATCTCCTTTTCCATTTGGCCAATTCTACTTTCAGTGAATTTTTGTGCTTCTTTCTGTGTTTGGTCAATTCTGCCTTTCAATGCATTCTTTTCCTTATTAGTTTTTTTGCATCTCATTTACCATTTAGAATAGTCTGATTTTTAAAATATTATTTTCTTCAATATTTTTTACCTCATTTACCAAATAATTGACTTTTAATGAATTTCTTGCATTTCTTCCCAATTTTTCTTCTACCTCTTTTAACTTGATTTTCAAAATCCTTTAATCCTTAAATCAATTTATATTTGTCTTGGAGGTTTTGGATACAGAAGCTTTGTCATTGTTATCTTCTGATTATTCTTATCTTTCCTATCACCATAGTAACTTTCTATGGTCAGAATTTTTTTTCTTGTTGTTTGCAATCATTTTTTTAGTCTACTTCTTGACTTTAAGCTCTTTTCTAAATGGGGCTCTGTAATATTCTTCTTTAAAATATAATGTTCTCGTTGGGGTTCTGGTGGGGTCTCTGGAGGCAGCCTTCATTTCAGTTCAGTAATAACCACAAGTGCAACCAGGGATTAAAGTCCAAGTCCTTTATTGTCTCTTTCCAAGTCTTGTCTCTTTTTCTGAGGCCAGATTAGCTTTCTTAGAGACCTATCTCCTTGGTTCCGAGAGCTTAAGCTCCCGCCTGCCTTCTCTGGCTTCTGTATCTCCCCAACTGAATCCTAGCTGAGGCTCTGAGAGCTTCTAGTGCGCTTGTCCTTCTGGACCTGAGAGCTTCTTGCTTATATGCCCCACACTGAGAACACATCAATCATTATATCACTAGGAAACCATTATTTGTTGAAGGATTAAATCAATGCTAAACTAGATTTAACCATTGTCTCCTCAATTCTACTTAGTACCTTGTTTCAAGCTCTGGCCCATAACATCTCCTTGTGAGATTGAATCAGTCATACTGAACCATGCTATTGTCTCTATCAATTCCACTGACTTAGTATCTTAGAATCCTTTGTTTCAAGTTCAGAGTTCTGGCCCATAACAGGGGTCCAATTCCAGGGTAGAGGGCACACTATCCCAAGCTTCAGGAGTTTTATGCAGTTTTTTCAGAGATACTTCTAGGAATCTGTAAGTTTTCAGTTCTTCTGATATAGTATGATCTAAGGAGAGATAGTTGTTATTCCCCTAGCCTGTGCTCCCCGTCTGTGAGCAACCACAAGCACTCTTTTCTGCCCTCGAACTGTGACAAAGGTCCTGCTACACTGCAGTCTGCAAGCTCTGGTGTGGTAGTATTCTTCCTTATCCTAGGTGGCAATCTCAAGATATTAGTATTTTTTGTGCTTCCTTATCAAGCTGTTGACTCATGATTTTTTTTGCATTATCCTTTTCCCAATTTTTCTTGTGAATTTTTCCTCTATCTCCTTTGTTTCATTTTTTAAAATCCCTTTTTAAATTATTCTAGTAATTCTTTTGGGGCCTGATTTTTTTTTTTTTTTTGAGACTTTAAATATAGCAATTTTGACTTTATCTTCTTCTGAGTTTGTGTTTTGATCTTCCCTATTACCATAGGAACTTTCTATGGTCAGTTCTCTTTGTTGTTTGCTCATTTTTTCAATCTATTTTTTGACTTTTTAACTTCAAAAGGGGCACTGTTCTAAGCTTCAGGGTTCTTGTGCAGTTGTTTACAGGACTGGTTCTAGATGTCTGTAAGTTTTCAGTTCTTCCAAACTTATAAGTTATATATAAGTGTTTTTACTACTCTCCTGGCATATGCTCCAATCTGTAAGTGACCACAAGCACTCTTTTTCACCCTGAAATTGTGATGAGTGTTCTTGCTTACCTGCAGCCAAAAACTGTATGCTAGTGTTCCTCCTCACCTTGGGACTGTAACAAAGTTTTATATGGACAATATAACAGAGTCCTGTACCCAGTGCCAGCAGAAGGACACTTGTAATCTCCTTCTGCCCAGCTGTCAGATATCCCCCTTAATATCTATGGGTTGAGTGCTCCAGACATCACTAAAACACTTTCTGTTGTGTCCAAGGCCTGCTGTTATCCTGCCCAGGACTTAGCTGTATTAAATGAGCTCCACTCTCACCCCAGTGTGAAAAGGCTTTTCTTGCTAAACTTCTGAGTTGCCCTGGGCTGGAAAAATTGTTTTATCCCATCCTTTTATGGATTCTGCCTCTCTAGAATTTGTTTTGAGGTTCATTTTAAAAGTGGTTAGAAAGGGAATCTGAAAGAACTCAGGCGCCATCCTGTCTTTTCTCAACAATCTTGCCTCTGCTACCACCTATCTATTTTAATTATATATCATGGCCCCTATAAGTTTTATTTCATATTGGCCTTAGTCATTATCCTATACATGATAATCTATTTCTGGCTTCCTTACTTTTGCAGTCTTCCAGGTAGGGAATTTAATTTTTTCTCATCTTTAATTATAAACTTTATATAAGCTTTCTTCAAGAACAGCTGTATGCCACATCCTACAGGAATCTTTTTGGCTCCTGAGTTGTTGGGGTTTTCTCCTTCTTGAAGCTACTTCATAGAATACTGGGTGTTGGGGCAGCTAGGTGGCTCAGTGGAAAGAGCACCAGCCCTGAAGTCAGGAGGACCTAAGTTCAAATCTGGCCTCAGACACTTAACACTTCCAAACTGTGTGACCCTGGGCAAGTCACTTAACCCCACTGCTGCAGCATTAAAAAAAAAAATACTTTGTGTTTATTTATCTATGTATATGCTATACTTCGCTAATTACAATGGAAGTTATTTCAAGGAATCATTTAATTTTTCATCTTTCTGTCCCCAGAACTTAGCATACAGGCACTTAAAAAAGTTTGGAAATACATAGCAATCAAAATATCTAAAAACAAATATCTATATAATAAAGAATAAATGTTTCAAATTGACTTAAAATGAAGGGCACCTATAGATAGATGGCATTACCAAGATCATCACAGGGAAAGAATGCAATAAATAGTTAAAAAATTTATAAGAATTAAGTTTACTTTATTAAATTTACAAAGCATTACAAGTTATTACTAATATTTTATACACAACTGGGTGGTTGGTCAGAAATAAACAATAACTACAAATAGACTTTTTTTTTTTCCCAAAGAGAAAACAAGCTCAAAAAAACTATGTTATGGTGACTAATCCATAAAAAAAGGAATTGTAATAACAGTTCATTTCTATCACAGTTCCATATCTAGTTCTCCTAGTTTTATTCTTCCCCACCTAAAAGGCTTGGTTATCACTGTGTTTTTCAGAGTATCTGAAAATTTGGTTTTTTGAAGATATTTTATAATTACAGTGATAGATAAAAATATATCTATGTGTTAAACTAACTCATAATATTTAGGATGTGCAAAAGCAAAATGAGGGTGAAAACTGTACTAGACTAGAGGCTTATGCTTAACCTTTATCTGAAATATCAACCAATACTTCCCAGATTATAAATTATATTGCTGAAAAACACAAAAACTTTACTATGTTACTAAACTTTATCAAATAGTTCCAACCAGAACATTTTAATTGGCAGGATAACTAGGTTAAAACAAATAAACAGATTTACATATTCAGAGGCACTTTTGAAAATTTAGGTGTAAGACAATACATTTCACCAAATAAGATTTGCCTTACTTTATTTACATATTGATAAATTTATTGTCCCAACCACAGGAAAAGAGTTCTTACTATTACATTCAAGAATTACAGTGTCCAGAAAAATCTCAAATTTTTTGACTAAACCAAATACCAAGCACATACTAGTATGACAAATGAACTTATTTATATTCAAAACTTGGTTTGTATACAGTGAATCTCAAATTCAATAAATGTTCTGCTGAAGTTCTGCCCAATCCCTTGCCAAAGTTTTCCTTGCAAATTAAATATAAATACTCCTCTGATACTTTTTAAAAAGATTTTGATATGCTTGTATGAAAAATAAATTTTTTTAGACAAAAAGAATTAGAAAAACTTGGATGGGAAAGTGAATAGCCAACTCTGCAGGAATTATTACTTTAGATTTGAGGTCTGTAAAACAGTGTTAAGCTTCTCGAGGAAGAATAGTGTCAACATAGCAGCACTGCATTCACTGAGCCTGCTCAGGGTGTGTGGATCATGTGACAGGAAGCCATACCTTCTGGCTGCTTACCACATCACTCAGCTTCCCTTTAATCTTTAGAAAGTGCCTCTTGAACTCCAGCCCATCACCCTACAGAAAAGGTATCAAAAAACTGAATGTCAAAAAAAAATAGCTTTAAGTTATATCAGACTTTAACCACCTTTGGAAATAACAAGAAGCAAAAATACTCAAGCCAATATATATCTGTTGCATGTTTTCAGCTTCCATTAAAAAGACAAAATGCTGATAGATGTTGGAGAGAACTGTATAGTTAAACCTGATCTAATCTCCAACTTTTTTATTTAGAAATACTATGTCTCTTACGCTATGAGTGATACTGCCAGTTAATAAACACAGGTAAGTTGTAACACCATTAGGGTTTAAGCCTATTTTTCTTGGATTTATTCCAAAGGAATTTAGTTACTGGATATGCCAGAAAACTCTCGTGTTTGATTTTATGGATGCTTTTGTCTCCCAGTATAGAATTATAGTGAGACTCTAAACTCCAGTGTGACCAATCTCTTCTCTTCATCTTCTCTGAAACTGTGTGAATACACGCATCTAATAAATCAAAAACTTCAGCTATTGTTCTATGTACCTTAGATAGCCGGAAGTCCACCAAGATCTTCTCATCCATTTCAACCAAGTTCACTTTGAAAATCAGTTTATTGTTTCTTCTATCAGTGGTTGACACTGTGACCTAAAATAATAAAGATGCCAATTCAGTTTTAAATAGAACAATTCAAACAGACAAAAAAAAAAAAAAGTGTTTTCAGGTATACTTTGATCAAAGTCTTTAGGATAATTCCAAATTAAGAAGAGAAGAAGTAATGTCAAGAATTGTCTGAGAGACCTCTCAATTAAAGTGTTTAAAATTTCCTTCAGGAAAAAATGTAAGAGTAACTGAATCATACCTGATTCATACAACTCTTCTTCCAGTGATAGCCTAATTTCTCACAAGTTTCCTTCAGACAATGATATGACTTATCAGCATCCAATTTGGTAAAGAACCGTGTCATCCTCTTAACTAAACGCTGCCAAGGATTCTGCATGAGACAGAAAAACATCTGAGCAAATAAATGCATGCTGACATAAAATTTTTTTCTCACAACTATTAAGTCTCTAAGCTTACAATCATTACTCTTTCTTAAAGATTATACAACTTATCTAAATCATCACTTCCTTCTTTTAATGCCCCTAAATATGTTGTGAAATCCAAAGACATTAAAGCTGAAACCTATAATAGCTCAAAACAAACTATGAGTTAGAAAACACAATTAGTTTTCAAGGTCATGAAAAATACAGAATTGTGATAAAATATTTGAAAAAAAAAAATTAACCTCTTTACCTGTGAAGAACCTGGGGTGCCAAGTAACTGACTATTCAATAGCATGTGGTCAGGACATGCAGGTTGAGAAAAACTGATTCCTTGTACCAGTTTATCGATATAAGAAGGACTAGTATCCCACAAAGACAGACCAGTTCGAGGTTCTGGTTGAGAGCTGGAGTACTTCACTTTTTCTTCACTGCAATATTAGGGGAGAAAAAATTATATATAAAAGCAAAAGGTACCAATTCTTTCTTATACAACACCCCTAACCTGACTTATTCATTAGTAATATAACCATACAGTACCAAAAAAAATGGAAAAGCTCTGTTCTAGACCAACAGTGTTTTCATACAGAATATCAGTCAACAGAATTTGTTATTCTTACCTGTGAGCACTATTAACTGGTGAGAAATCCAAATTTGATTGAATATGCTTAGAAAATCCACCTGGGGAATCTGATACTCCTCCTGAAGAAGCTCGAGGCCTCTTGGCACCTATAAAAGAATAGTCAAGAAAACCCAAAAATTTCAAAGGAGCTTAAAGAAACAACTGTACATACCTTTTCATTTTTTGAATAATAAAAATTTGAAAAAATAAAAGAGCTGAAGTAATAAACTGAAATTCATAAACTAATTTATTTAAAACTATACACACAGAAAATAAATATTTAGCAGTGATTTTTCATATAATTTTACTAAATATGCTGAAGTCTTCAACTTACTTGAATTTTTTTAGGCTAGGCATCTCTGCTTCAAATATACACACATGTATATATGTATTATGCTGATATATTTCTATAACATATTGTATAATATTATATTAATGGGAAAATGTGTAATATATGCATTGTTATATAATATACTGTGTTTATGTAATATAAATTATTTGTCATGTAATAATATACATACACATAACATATAGACATAACATATACACACACAAGGGTCAATATAATACATATAAATACTAAAGATTTTAACTTCAAATATGGCCATCTCTGGTGACAGGAAAAATCTTCTGTAAAGATAGCAACATATTTAAGGACACTGAGCTTAAAAATTGAGAGACTGGTTTATACTATAAATATTTTACAATAAAAGTAAAAATTTGTCTCATCCAACTTTCTTTGGCAGATATAACAGTCCTAGGAAAACACAAGCAAGAATAATAGGTTTCATTTCTAATATAATACTGAATAAGAGTGGTGATAATAGATATTTTATTTCTTCCCTAGTCATGCTAGAAAGGATTATTCCCATTACAGATAATGGTTGCTCTTGGTTTTAGACAGATGTTGCTTATCACCTTAAGGAAAGTTCTGTTTACCTTAATATGTTCTAATTTTTTTTTAACAGAAATGAATTTAGTATCTTGTCAATAACTTTTTCTGCAGCTTTTGATATAATTTATTGTTTTTGTCACCAATACAGTTAATAACAATTTCCCCAGCATTAAACTAACCTTACATTCCCAATCTTTCTAATATGCTACTGTATTCTCCTTGCCAATATTTTTAAATTTTTTGCATTAATAATCATAAAGGGAAAAAAGAATAACCTTCACAGAGAACATCAAAAATCCAATTACCTACACTAAGGAATTTATTATTCATAAAAATAAGTTGAATAACAGCCAGAAGCAGACATTGTAAATGCCTGTTAAGCCAATAAGCCTTCTATTTCTATCCATCTAATTATCCAAAACACAGTAGATGGAATTTAAAAAACCTATCAGTATTTATATTCTCTCCTAAAATTAAATATATTTTAAAACAACCACATAATAGGAAAAAAAGATTTTTTAAAAAAATAACTCTATCAAGGACTTTACCTTTCTTAAGTACCTTAGTATACCATCTGTCTTTTTTAATATCTGATATTGTAATTCTTGATCCTGGATTTTCAATTAGAATTTTATGAAGCAAGGCTGAAAAAAATGAAAATTAAGGCATAAGTCATGTAGATCAAAGAAATCCACTTACTTGTAACAGTAATCATTTCCCCTATTTAGCCTCCTTCTTTTTGGAAGATCAATACTGGAAAAGGGCCAGTTACTACATTACTGCAACTTTTTTTTGGTGGTGCCTTCCTCCTTTGATTTGATTCCAGGTTCTCAACTCTCAGCAGATAAGAAGAGTAACAACCAAAGCAAAATCTTTAAAAAATTACCCACTTAGAATACATCCAGCCATTCTGGAGAAAAATTTGGAACTATGCTCAAAAAGTTATCAAACTGTACATACTCTTTGATCCAGCAGCATTACTACTGGGTTTATATCCCAAAGAGATTTTAAAAAGGGTAAGGGTCCTGTATGTGCAAGAATGTTTGTGGCAACCCTCTTTGTAGTGGCCAGAAACTGGAAACTGAGTGGATGCTCATCAATTGGAGAATGGCTGAATAAATTGTGGTATATGAATATTATGGAATATTATTGTTCTCTAAGAAATGACCAAAAGGATGATTTCAGAAAGGCCTGGAGAGACTTACATGAACTGATGTTGAATGAAATGAGCAGGGCCAGGAGATCATTATACACTTCAACAACAATACTATATGATGATCAATTCTGATGGACCTGGCCATCTTCAGCAATGAGATGAACTAAATCAGTTCCAATGGAGCAGGAATGATTTGAACCAGCTATACCCAGCGAAAAAATTCTGGGAGATGACTAAGAACCATTACAAAGAATTCCCAATCCCTCTATTTTTGTCTGCCTGCATTTTTGATTTCCTTCACAGGCAAATTATACACTATTTCAAAGTCTGATTCTTTTTGTACAGCAAAATAACTATTTGGACATGTATATTTATTTTGTATTTAATTTATTCTTCAACATATTTAATATGTATTGGTCAACCTGCCATCTGGGGGAGGGGGTGGAGGGAAGGAGGGGAAAAATTGGAACAAAAGGTTTGGCAATTGTCAATGCTATAAAATTACCCATGCATATAACTTCTAAATAAAAAGCTATTTTTAAAAAATTATCTTATATCCCTGTATCACCAAGAAAAAAAAATTACCCACTTAATTAACAAAACTATAAAACTCACAGATCTATTTCCTATTCCTTTGTCCAGTATTTCTTAATTTCAATTTTATTTGGTTATAAAAGCAAAACAAGTCTTCAAATGACTTTACTCTGTAAATATGACCTATATTCTAATTTAAAATTATGTTGGTAAGAATTCACAAAGCACAAAACTTTATTTCTCAAGAATTTGGTCATTTATATATGTTAAAACTCACTTATTATTGTATTTTATATATAGATTATTTATATATAGAAACAGTATAATATTATTACATATATTAAAACTCATTTACCTAATGGGGCCGAATCAATTTTTTTCCAAGGTGTGAGATATGTTTTTTTTTCTTTCCAGTCACAATACTCCTGGCAATTGTCACTGGGTTGGTCCCATGGCAATTCTAAAAACAAAAGAAATTATTCTTTTTTTTTTTGGTCATGTCAAGTAAATATTACAGATACTGTGGGAGGAATTAACAATTCTTAAAGAATCAAAGATTTCCTCATTAGTTTTTTTTTTTTTTAATAATATTAGAAAATGTTAAAGAAACAATTAGAAAGTATGGCTTCCACAGATCTATGTTACAGAGAATTCTGTCCTTAAATTTTTGGTTATATTATGTTACCCTAATTCACCAAGACTTGATTGCTATGACTTTAAAAAAAAAAATAAGAAGAATCACATTACTGACAATTCAAGAGTAGCAGAATAGGAACTAGGGGAAACATAGTTTTTAAGTCTGTCACTAGTTAAAGTATGACTTTGCACAAGTTAAACATACCTCTCCAGGACTCAATTGTTTAAAATAAAAGGGTTAGACAAGAAAGTCATTGTTTTCTCCATAGTCCCTTTTTAATATTCTTTATATAATTATTACTATTAAAAATAACCAATAGCTCAATATAAATACATTGGCTTACATAGTTTCTTGATTCAATATATAGTAATTTAATCACAAACTGAGTAGTAACACTTACCCCCTGCCAGCATTGCAGTAAGTACTATACCACATGACCAAACATCAACTGGTTCTGCATGGAATTCTTTTCTCTTAAGAAGTTCTGGCGCAACATAGGGCAGAGTACCACACATCTTATTCAATAAACGCTCACGATTATTGTGCCGAAATACTGTTGCTAACCCAAAGTCTGAGATTTTGAGGTTATCTTTAAAAAAAAAAAAAAAAAAAAAAAGGCAATAAAATCAGTTCTGGTTAGTCTTGTCATATAAAAAGATTAACATTTTTATTATGTACTTAATGACTAGAAACTAAATCAAATACGCATCAAAAAAGTACAAAAATCCTACCTAAAACCATTAGCCTTTAACAAAGTAAAATCAAATTTAATAAGTTGACAAAGAAGATACTTTGATTCTGAATTCTAAGCCTGCCAAAATTTTCACCAAATTTAGCTACTTTCTTTTTAAAAATAAAAAGTAATTAGGACCTTTTAGCTTTGCTATTTATACTTTTTATCTCTTTTACGGATCTTTTCACATTTGCTAACATCTAGCATAGAGTGATAAAAAGTAGATGCCTACTAAATGTCAATAAATTCATTGCATGCTATATTTTTTACAGAATTACATAATATGTAATTATTAGTATTTCAGAATTTAGTTGGATATTTTCCAGTTATTGGATATTTCAAATTGTATCTCATTTCTTGCTATCATAAAGAATACCTATATTTCTACACAGATCCTTTTTTTTCCTTTCTTAATAATACCTCAGCAATCTCAGAAAATTAATTAAAACTGACTTGTTTTTCTTCAGGTTGCAAAACATTCTATGCATGAGTTAATTTTTCTTTAAGCATGATACAAATAAGAAAATAGAGCCAACATGATGGAGGAAAGGCAAGAAGTTGCCTGAACTCTCCCCAATTTCCCTCAAACAACTTTAAATCAAACCTCAAAACAAATTCTGGAGCAACAAACCCACAAAGAGAAGAGATGAAACAATTCTGCAACCCAAGACAACTTAGAAATAACTGTTTCACTTCGCTAAAAAGGGGAGCATAGGTCAGTTTAGATGGTGTCTGGGCTCCTATCTCCAGGATGTATCAGCAACTGAGGCACCTCAGTTCTAGCTCAGAAGACCAGCTTTGAGGGTTCCAGTCCCAGTAAAGAAGTTGAATTGCCAGTCCCCAAACCTCCACCACAACAGACACAATCAGGCTAGGCAAGCCCAGCTCAACGGGCAAGTCCTCCAGCCTTGGAGTCTTTAGCCCAGAAAGTCACTGACAAGGGCTATGGCCCCAGCTCAAGAACAGTGGCTTTTGTAATCCAGGAGCAGAGCTCTAATTTAAAAGTCACATAATAGTCTGGAAAGTGAGAAAAAAAATTTTTTTGACCATAGAAAACTATAAGAACACAGAAGATTTAAAAAAACACTCAGAAAAGGGCAGCATTGTTAAAAGATCTACATGCAAAGCCTCAGAAAAATATGAATTGGTCTCAAGCACAAAAGCTCCTGGAAGAGCTGAAAAAAAGATTATAAGTAACAAATAAGAGAGGTGAGAGGTGAGAAAATTAGAAAAAGAAATGACAATGATAAAAAAGAAATATAAAAATAAAGATAATCAAATAGAGATACGAAAACTCACTGAAGAAAATATTTCCATAAAAATTAGAATTCCATAAAAGTTAGAATAGTACAAATGGAAACTAATGACTATGTTATCAAAAATCAATCAAACAAAAATTTAAAAATGAAAAAAATAGAAGAAAATATAAAATTCCTCATTGGAAAAACAACTGACCTGGAAAAGAGACCCAGGAAAAATAATTTAAGAATTATTGGACAACCTGAAAGCCACAATCAAAAACAAAAAAGGCTAAAGGAATTAGAAATTCATCATTAACAAGCATTATATGTATGGGGGATAAGCTATAGGCCTTTCCAATAAGGGAAGGAAGGAGGAAACAAGGAGGTCCTTTATCACCACTATTATTCAAGATTGTTCTAGAAATGCTAACTATAGCAATAACACAAGAAAAAAAAAATCGAAGGAATTAGATTAGGTAATAAGGAAACAAAACTATTACTCTTTACAGTTGATATAATGGTATACTTAGAGAATTCTAGAGAATCAAATTCAAAAATATATTTGAAATAATTAACAATTTTAGTAAAGTTATTTAATAAAATAACAAATATGCTGATGATTTTTATGGGTTTATCACAAAGCCTAGCAATAAGAGATAGAAAAAGAAATCCCATTTAAAATAACTATAGATAATATAAAATATTTGGGAATCTACCTGCCAAGATAAATCCAAGAATTATATGAACACAATTAAAAAATACTTTTCACAAAAATAGAGCTAAAAAATTTTTTAAATTATCAACTGCTTATATGTAGGCTAAGCCACTACAACAAAATGACATTTCTACCTAAATTAATTTACTTATTCAGTGCCATACCAAATAATTAAAAAATTATTTCATAAAGCTAGGAAAAAAAAAACATAATTCATCTGGAAGGACAAAAGGTGAAGAAATATCAAAGAAAAATTTTTTTTAAATGTGAAGGAAGGTGATTTAGCAGTTTTAGATCTCAAACTATATTATAAAATAGTAATCTTCAAAACTATCTGGTGCTAGTAAGAAATAGAATAACAGATCAGTGGAATAGATTTTAGGTACACACACACAAGACACAAAAATAAATGACCTATTGTTTGACTAAATCCAAAGAATCCAGGTTCTGAAATAATACCATCTGACAAAAACTGCTAATAAAACAGGAAAATAGGATGGCAAAAACTGTTGCTGCTGTTTGTTCTTTGTTCTTGAAAAAGACCAATGACATCAGCAAGGTGATGTCCTGACTTGCAAATGCATTGGATTTAAATGAGACAGAGCTGTGCAAAGTCATCAGCCTCACTCTCTCCTTCAGAGTCATGTTAGTCTAATGACAAACCTGGTTTTCAGTGCTGTATTTCAATAATTCTTAAATGACATGTAACATAAGAGTTAACTGTCTTACTTTAAAACCAGAGAATAAATAAGAAGGGGGAAGTAGCCTATAAACCTCAGTAAACAAAATCTTTCAGCAACCAGAATTTATATTTCTTTGGGCAGATCACCCATATGCAATAAACATCAGATACCATATACCAACTTAAGGTAAAAAAAGGGTTCATGATTTAGACATAAAGCATGATACCATAAACAAATTCAGAGAGTAAGGAGCAGTTTACCTGTCAGATCTATGAGGAAGGGAAGAATTTATGACCAAATAAGAGATAGAAAGAGCATTATAAAATATAAAATTGATAATTTTTATTATATTAAATTAAAAAGCTTCACACAAACAAAACCCATATAGCCAAGATTAGGAGGAAAGAAGAAAGCTGGGAAACAATTTTTATAGCCAAGTTTCTCTGATAAAAACCTCATCTCTCAAATAAAATATAAAATGAATGCAAATTAAGCAATTCTAAGGTTCCACCTCATACCTATCAAATTGGCTATTATGAGAAAAGGACAATGAGTAATGCTGAAGATGCTGAAAAATTGGGACACTAAAAATACCATTGGTGGAATTATGAATTTATCCAATCATCTTGGAGAACATTTTTTGGAACTCTGCCAGGTGACTATCAAACTCTATATACTCTTTGATCTAGTAATACCACTACTAGTTCTGTATCCCAAAGAGATTTAAAAAGAAGAAGGGCTGAGAAGATGGAGAAAATGACCTATTTGTACAAAAATAATTGTTAACAACTCTTTTTGTGGAGTGGCAAAGAATTAGAAATTGAGAGGATACCCATCAATTGGGTAATGGCTGAACAAATTATTTGATATAGGAATGTAATGGATTACTATTGTGCTAAAAGAAATGACAAGCAAAGGGAATTCAGAAAAGGCTGTGAAGCCTGCAAAATGGAGTAGAGTCAGGAAAACAATGAACATAATAACAGCAACACTGTGTTCTTCTCATAAATGCAATGATCCAAGACAATTCTATTAAGACTCATGAGGAAAAATGCTATGAACTCCATAGAAAGAACTGATGGAGTTAAAATTAGATCAAAGCTATTTTCAATTTTTTTTGGTAGTTTTTTTCCCTTTTGTTCTGTTTCTCACTACTGTGATTGCACATATATAATCTATATCAAATTGTTCATTGTCTTAGGGGAAAAGGAAGAAAATTTAAAAGTCAACATTTTATATTAAAAAAATGCTAAAAAGTGCTTTTACATATAATTGGAAAAAATAAAATACCACTTAAAGAAGAAAAAAGTTTGAATCTATATTTGTTCAGTATCTTTTCTGACAAGATATGTTTTTACAAGTGTTACATTATTACATTACCAAGAGTTTTTAACTGTAGGACATATACAGAATAAAGAGAATGAAATACAGTTACTAAAAATTTAGACTGCCATCTATTAGATGAAAATACCAATTCTTATACCAAACAACTTTTTATTTAGTCATGTTGTTTTTATAGTTGATAAATAATATCAAAATGAAGAAACAAACTTTGTTTTAATGAGCTTACCTCTGTCATCTAGTAAAAGATTTTCTGGCTTAATATCTCTGTGGGTTATTCCAATACCATGAAGATACACCTGGGAGGAGGAAAATATTAAGACTTATTTATTCATTATTCTTCATCTGTACTAAAGAATCAATTCAAATAAAAGAATTAATCAAATCAAATCAAAGAAACAAACCTACCACCCCTGCCATAAGCTGATGGAAGAACTTCTGAGCATCTTGTTCAGGCATACCTACATCAGGCTCTGAAAAGGTAAAATTTGAAGTTTTATTGATCAGTAATCAACTGCAAGAACAAATCCACCTTTAAAATAACTGAATGTTAGTTACTTCCTGCCTCATGGCAAAAAATTGGGGAACTGCTAGGAATAAACATGGTATATTCAGATATTCACATGTTTTTGCCTGTTTTATGCTGTCTTCACAAGAAAGAATTCAATCTGAGGGATGGAAGACTCAAAATTACTGATATAGAGACAAAAAATGTAGCAATGAACACACACTGTACACACAAATAATGAAGGATTAATCAATGTCTTTTAGTGACTAGTATCCTACAAAAGGAACAAAAAGAATCATGAATCCAGGACTGACATGTTATTCATGTTATGAGAGTCTTTGCTTTTATTCTAGTTTCACTAATCCATAATATGAGAAGAGGCTCAAAGACATCATAAAGATGCTATGTAGAATAAGCAAATTTTAAAAAATTGTCCAAGACAGAAATTCATGCCACTAGATTAATCTTCCTCCATTTGAAAAAGCCCTCTTAGTTCTTTGTATCATATAAATCTGTAAACCTTTTGTCCTTTGTTAACTTTAAATTCTTCTCTTCTGCAACCCTTCTACTCAAACCCCTCAAAAATATCCATTTAATTTTGATACCTTCCTTAGTTCATTCCTGAGATGTTCATATCAAGAAAAAAAGCAAATTTCAATTAAATTTAACAAAACGTTTTAAACTTTAGACATCTTCAAACTGCATAGCTGTAGATGTCTTTGAAAAAATACAATCAATGGGAAATCAGGTTCTGATTTTGAAAAAATTTGCTATCTGCCAACTTTCTACATTTTGTCTATTTGCCAATTATTAAATTCTGATTTGAGTTGGAAATTAGAGAAGTAAAAATTTCTAATTTTTAATATGTAGGTTTAGATTTTAAATTTATATACACAGAATAAGTTTTATTAAGCAATACTGAATGACAGAATTAGAGAATTTTAAGATTTAAAGATACTGCTTCATTCTAATCTGGGACATAAAGCAGGAATCTCTTCTATCATTTTCAAAAATAGTCATCAAGACTGAATATTTCTGAAATCAGAAAGATTACTTCTTAAAATAGCTCATTTTATTTTTTTAAAGATAGCTCTAATTGTTAATCTAATTCAACTTTCCCTCAGAAGTTCTGCCTGGTTTAATTTAAGAGAACATTGATGCCCCACCCAGGATGAGCTAATCACCTGGAATCTCATGATCATGCTGATGGACGCAGTTTTTGACACTTAATACCCTCTCAGCTCTATCAGATGCTTCTCCCCTCTGATTGGAGGGTGGAACTGTAAACTCCTCCCAAAGTTTTCCTTTTCATACAGCTCAGATCTGAATTTTCCAGGAAGCATTCCAACAGCAGCTCTACTTGCTTTCCACTCCACAAGGCATCATTTTCCTTGCCTGGTATTCTGTGGTTCTCACTTCTTTTCCACTTCCTTTTATGTGTTGTCTTCCCCTATTAGATTGTAAGGTCCTTAAGGGCAAGAACTCTTTCTTTTTAAGTTTAAAACCCACAACTGACTAAAGTCCCCCCAAAAAATCTTCTTGGGAATTATGAATATCTTATATTATGAACATGTAAAAAGAATTACAAAATCAACTTGGGAATCATAATATTTAGTTAGAATGTCCCTACAACACAATCATCCACTTAAGAAATCATTACTGCTTATTAAAGTGATATTTTATAATGATTTCCTTATCACAAACTTAATAAATAACATAATATTAACCTCAACTAGGACCACATGTAATTTGTAATAATATATTGTGGGGTAAAACTCTAGTAAATATAATTTTTTAGGAAAATACAAAGCAGGGATACAGCACTAGGCCTGAAGTCAGGAAGACCTAAGATCAAATCTGGCCTCAGTCACTTAATACTCACTGGCTGTATGACCCTAGTCAAGTCATTTAACCTCAATTGCCTGGCATACAAAGCAAATATCAATGCTTATTTCCATATTTCATGGTTGGAGGACTTATTCAATGGATAAAGAATAATCAAAAAATAAATCAAATTATAAGCTCAAAAATCAGGAACGTTTTCTAAAAATTGGAAAATAAACAAATTTGGTAGCTCCACCATCTTAATGTTTAGAACATCATTTTGTGACCATTTTCAATACCTATTCGATCAAAGAGTTCTCCCCCACTGCAGTACTCCAGAAACAGATACTGAATATTGCCTTCTCGCCGATGACCATAGAATTTCACTATGTTCTCATGGTTTAACATTTTATTGATGCAGATCTCTTTCTTAATGTTTTCTGGACAATCTATGGCACGCTTCATGTCCACAATCTTTACTGCAACTGCTTCTTCTGTTCGCCTATTCACAGCAAGCTGAACTCTATAAATTAAGCAAAAAATAATTAACTTATCATTTCATAAACTTTTAAATATTTAAACAAAATACTGATACCACTGCTTTGGCATAGTGCCTGTCAGATGGTAGGCATTTAATAAGTGCTAATTAACTTGAGGAATTTAGGATATTAATTCTTTAGTTACCAGTAAATGAATATACTTTCATTTGATAGGTATTTCTTTTGAAATTCCAAAATTAAACAAAAACTTAGCATATGATTAGCATATGATAGGCACTTTGTAAATGCTTACTGTTTGAAAAAAAAAAAATCAAAAATTGCTTTACCCAGACTAATTTCTTTCCCCCAAAAAAGAGAAGGCTTTTCTTTGTCACTTCTGATTATTCAACACAAAAACCTAAATGGCCTTGAGATAGCTGGGTTGGGCATACAACACATACCAAAAGCTACTTTGATTTGAGAAGCAGGATTTCTAGACCTTATTACCAAAAGTCACATATTTTACAGGTTTAAAAGAAAGGAAGCCAAATGAAAGAAAAACCAGGATAGCATTAGTTCCCTTCCAATACTTGGAAAATAGAATGTTAAGCACAGAAAGGATAAGAAAAGGAAAAGACCATGAAACCATTTTGTTTTAATTTTAGTTGAGAAAATAATTAATATTTTGTCCATGATCCCCAAATTCTTGACTTTAACAAAGTTTCTGGCACAAGATAGATGCTTGATAATGGGTGTTGATTGACTGATTAACCTGGAACTCCTAACAGCTGATGGTTAGTCAATAATGAGTGCCATTAAGCTTTGACTCTCCTAGGATAGCTGACAAAATAGTACCAACTTCATAGTAGAGTTGTAATAAGGAAAATGCTTCATCACTATTTTGCTTTATAATCTATACTGGATAGTATAACATATTTATAATAAGAGATACAATGTCCCTTCCAACTCTAGTATTCTACAACAGAACCAAAAGGCAAAATGGAACAGAGCAAGACAATGACTCTCTTGCTAACAAAATATCACAATACTATATAAAGGAAAACCTCTAATAGTTTTTGCAGTAGGAAATGTTTTTATGGTAATTGGAGAGGGGAAAAATCAATAATTAAATTTATTTCCAAATTAGTATTATGTATTTTGACTTTCCCAAACTTTAAATTCAGTCACCTAAAATCAAGGGTGTCAAACAGAAATGGTTCCCTGCAGGAAGCCTATTTACTTAGAAACAACAAATGAACACATGTGTTCATTTCCCAAACATAGTTCACTCTACTCTCTGCTTTTTATTCGTTTCTTTGTCTAGCTCTGTCAGTCTGCACTGTCTATCCAACACGTGTATTCACTGATGGGAGCTCATACTTACTCTCCATAAGCACCTTCTCCCAAAGTCTGCACCAAATCCCAGTCTTCCACAAAGGGCACGGCCATGGCTCTAGCAGTCAATATCTCCCTGAAGCAGAGATCTTAGACACAGACGTGAAATAGTTACAAATCTTCATTGGGTGTAGTGTCATTAATTATCTACTAGCTTCTCTACCTCCCCATCTTTCTCCCTCCCTCCCAGCTGTTAAGCTAATACGGTCTTTATGAATGTAAACTTTGACCCCCAACAATAATTTACCCCATTAAATATATCCATCCTATGACTTGTATTTATTCGTCAAGGAATGCTGGGACGGCTTAGTGGATACAGTGCCAGCCTCCAGGGACAGAAAGACCTGGGTTCAAGTCCTGCCTCTGACACATTCTGACTGTCTGACTTTGGGCAAGACACTTAAAACCTCTCGGACGACTCTGAAAAAAAAAGAGAGTGTAAATTGCAGAATTGCAATTTCCTGCTAGGATGAAATCACAGGTCACAAAAGCAAATCCCTGATTACAAAAGACAAGCCCTCCCCTCTCAAAGCCCTTAAAGGGCAAGGTTGGGTTGAGCGGGAAACAGGGGTGTAAGGCAAGGGATTCAACCGTGTGACCTCAGGCTAGACCCTTCCGTCTCTGGCTTCGTCTTTCACACGTGAAGAGGAGTGGGCTTAGAGGAGTTCTGAAGTCGCCTCTAACTCGACTCCACTCGGAGAGTGCCGACATAGACCCCCGGAGCGGGGGGCGGAGCCGGGGAGGGGAGGAGAGAGAAGAGGATAGGCTTGCCCCGCCTTTCCCTACCCTCGCGGCGCTCCCCCAGCTCGAGCTCGGTCCGCTCCCCGCCCGCCTTCCTGCCAGTCCTGGGGCCTCCGCTCTGGCCGTGACGAGTGAGCGGAGTCCCCCGGCCTTAGGGTCGGCTCCGAGCGGTCCTCTGCAGATTCTTCTCACTCCCTGCCAGCTTCTGCCTCCGCTTCGCAGCCAGAACCCGAGCCCACCGCGCCCCATCCTCACGGAATCAGTCCCAGCCCGGGTCCGGGAAACTAACTTACCGAGCCGCAGCAGCCGCCGCCGCCGCCTCCTGAGAAATCCAAACGCGGAGGCTTTCCCGCCAAAATCCTCCAGTCGCGGCACGGCTGCAAACGTGCGCGCTCCACCGCCGTAAAGCGAGGAGGCCGTGCGCGCTCCCGCGGCCTTGGAGGGCGGTGTGGGCGGGGCTGGGGGTTTGAGTTGGGAATGGGGCCGGGGGGCGATTACTGGGGGAGTAGACCGGCATGAATGGAGCCCTGGAAAAGGTGGAGTTAAAAAGAACAGAAATGAGGGAGAAGGAGACTTTTGCCTTGGATTCAAGATCAGAAAAGGAAGCTATTCCAGTTGCGAGGCAAATACAAGCACCGATGTCAAACCCATAGGTACCACAGCCTTAGCGGTCAGCTGCTTAAGCAGATGCTAAATCATGACGGCCAGGGCGTCATAAAACTAGCTTGGTGGTTGGTGATGTCCCGAAAACATCAAGTCTAGATCCTTTCTACGGAGGCCATGAAGCAGACATGTCACTATTTTTCCGTGGGTTTGATCAGTGTAAATAGCAAAGTTGTAAAAGTTGAGTGTCTCCCATTATTCAAAACAAATTTTTTCCAAAAGGATTAATCACCTCAACTCAGTCATGAGGATTTAGAATCAGAATGTCTTTGGGTTGAAATTTAAAATGCTCTAATTCAACTTCTTGGCCCAAGAAGGATTATTCTCCACAAAGTAATCTTTAAATCTTTACGATTCCATTTTACTAGTCTCAATTCTGCTACTTATTAGCTATCAACCTTTAATATAAAAAGGCCAACGTCATCCACTACGTCCTGGGCAACTGCCTCACTTAAATCCAATTCCTGAACAAGATATCACCTTTTTGGTATCATTGGTCCTCTTCAGGAACAAAGGACCACCACAACACAGAGTTTAGGAGAAGCATTCTGAGCCTGAGGGGAAACTCCCTAAGCAAGGAGACTTTGAATACCCCATCTAGAGGCTGGAGCCGAGTTAGTCCTCTCCAATGATCTCCCTCCCCTAGGGTGGATCCATAATTCTCCATAGTTTTACTGCAATTTCCGCCTGTCAAGGCTGGAAGGAATCATGGAAAAAAGGGAAAAAGAAAAAGAATGGAGAGAGAAAAGGCAAAAAAGGGAAGAAAAGGGAGAGCAGGGCTGGAAGGAAAGAAGCAAAAGAGGAAGGAAAGCTGAGTATTTATAAATGGCTTATGTAATGTTCTCTGTTGAGGTTTTCTTGGGGTCTCTGGAGACAGCCTTCGTTTCAGTTCAGAGTAATCACCACAAGAGTGTAGCCAGAGCCAGATATTAAAGTCCAAATCCTTTATTGTCTCCTTCAAAGTCTTGTCTCCTTCACTTGGGGCTCACCTAATTTTTTTGGAGGCCTATCTCTCCTTGGTTCCAAGAGCTTGAGCCTTCTCTGGCTTTTGAATCTCCCCAACTCCAAAGGTTTGTGCTTCATCCTGCAGCCACCACAAAGGTGGATGATGGAATGAATCTGCCTCAGCCTCCCAGAGCTTCTAGTGCGCTTGTCTCCTCAATTCCACTTAGTACCTTGTCTCAAGTTCTGGCCCATAACATCTCCTTGTAGGATTAAATCAAACATACTGAACCATGCTAAATTAGATAACTATTATCTCTATCAATTTCACTGACTTAGTACCTTGTAAGAACCCTTTGTTTCAAGTTCAGACTTCTGGCCCATAACAGGCTTCCTATGTGCAAAGCAGTGTAAAGCATTGGGGTATATAAACAGAAAAGAAAGGACCCTGCAGTGAAAAAGCTCATACTCTAATAGTCTAATAGGGTTTAGGTAGATAAGAGATATCAGCTGCAAGTCAGATGGAAAGGTCTCTCCTGGTTCCTAGAGGAATACAAGCAAAGTAGATGGAAAGTCCTCATCTTTCATTTAATTTCCACTGGTAAAATATCATTTTCTGTTGTTGAACCTCTTAACAATGTCAAAGATTTGGTGGCAAGAACTTTCTTTTCAGTAGTCATGGCTGCAGTACCCACAGAAACCGTTGTCAGGCTGCATCTCCAAGAGAGATCTTGCTTCCCGAGATCATGGTTGACCCCATTCTTTAACCAACTCTTACTTCCCAACTCATATCCCTTTCTGCTGAAGCCTGAGCTTCTTTGTTGGGTCAGTATCAATTTCTTTCCTGGATCTCCTGATGATAGCATTTTATCACTTCCATGTAAAGGTGCTTGTTTTGTTCAGTTATGTCCTATTCTTTGTATCCCATTTGGTGTTTTCTTGGCAAAGAAATTGTAGTGGTTTGCCATTTCCTTTTCCAGTTCATTTTACAGATTACAAATCTGCTATCTAGCAGCCTTGGACTGCCTCTAAGTTGGTGATGAGAAATCAGAATCCAAACTTTTGAAAAGGTACATTGGTTAAACTTGTATGTTACCAACTCCAGAATACCTATAGTTTTTTGGCTAATAGATGTCCAAAGGATAAATTGTTAGAAATGTACAACTGACTCATTTTATAGAGGAAAAAATTGAAGTAGAGCAATGAGATCTCTTTTGCATGGTTATATGAGGAGTAAATGGCAAAACTGAGTGAAAGAAAAAACATTTATTAAGTATATACTGTGTGCCTGTCCTATGCATTGTGAATACAAAAGTATGACAATTACTACCACCACCACCACTCCCACCCCCCACCACTCCCACCCCCAAAGTGACATTTTAATCAAGTTAACTATACACATAAAGGAGTAGTAGCCAGGGAAAAAAATTTACTTTGGGTAGTCTCAGAATTATTAACTAGTTATAGGTCAGTGATTGCATCAAGTTACTGTTCCAAGACCAAAAAGTAAGAAGCATATATGCTTAAGACTTTGATGAAGAGGTGACACATTCAGTGGCATCAGGACAGATAACAAGATGGCCTGGATGAGATATAAAATATGGTCTGGGAATAGCTATATTTAGTGAGCTAGGTGAATTTGCCTCCATATATAAGGCATTTCATCTCAGGCCCAGGATGGGAGTTCCAATCAGCAGATTAAAACTAAAGTCATTTGGACTCTTGTTAGAATCCTAGTGATAACTCAATGGAGTTGATAGAAACAATGCTTAAATTAACACCTTTGAGAGTTCACACATTAGCTCACGCATTAGTTCATATGTTTGGGAGATTTCAGGGTTCAGTATGAGATATCCAAATTCACACCTCCCATAATCCCACTCTCAGAGGAGAAGTCAATCTTTGAGTTTACACCTCTAAAAGAGCATAAAAATAGCTGAGCTCAGTCAGGAGAGTTCAGTTGAAAAAAGATTGAGAGGGGAGCATCAGTTGGAGAGTGAGAAGCCACGAGTCAGTGTTGAGCTAAAGGCAGAAGCTGGAAGAGCTCTTGGAACCAAGGAGGGAGAAAAGCCTCTAAGAAAGCTAACAGGGCCCAAGGAAAAAGACAAAACTCGGGAAGGAGAAAATAAACATTTGGATTTTATCAGCTAGCTGTATTTGAGGTGATATTACTCTGAACTGAAACTAAGGCTGCCTCCAGAAACCTCCCCAAGAAACCTGCTTCCAGAGAGAACAATCATATTTTAGAAAAAGAAGAGAACACTACAAACTCTTAAAGCAAGAACAATACTTTTCCTTCTACATCACACTATTTTTCCAATACAAGTTTTCTGAGCTCATTTTCTTACCTGTAAAATGGGGATAAATAACATTTTCATTATCTTCCTAAAGCACAGCTCTGATAATTACATCTCCCTATTCAATAAACTTCATTTACTCCTTATTACCTCCAAAATAAAATATAAAGTTTTCTGGCTTTTAAAGTCCTTCAAAACCTGCCTTCTTCCTAACTGCCCAGGCTTTTTATACTTTATTCCTTTGCTTTTACTCTCTCATCCAGTGACACTGGTCTCATTGCTGTTCCTCGAAAAAAAAAATACTGTCTTCCAACTCTATGTATGTATGTATGTATGCCTGAAATTTTCTCCCTTCTTGCTTCTTCCTCCTACCTTCTTTAGTTTCATTAATGTCTCAGCTAAAAGCTTACCTTCTTTAAGAAACCTTTCCCAGCCTGCTTTAATATTAGCATGTTTCCTCTTTGATTATTTCCAATTTATTCTTGTATAAATTTTGTTTGTTTAAATATTATCTACTCAGTTAGATCATGAACTCCTTAGAGAATGTTTTTTGGTCTTTCTTTGTATCCCCAGTGTTTCACATATTGTCTTACATACAGCAGATGCTTACTAATGCTTGTTGATTAAACTTCTGTCAGTCAGTAAACATTTATTAGCAGAAGGGAATAAGCATTCTTCTAGCACTGACTACGTGCTAGTCACTGTATTAAATGCTTTACAAACGTTCTCATTTAATTCTTATAACAATCCTGCAAAACTATGGCACAGATTAAGTGACTTGCACAGTCATACAGCTAATAAGCATCTGAGGCCAAAAATGAACTCCAGGACCAACATTCAATCCACTATGTCACCTAAGCTACCCATAAGCACTGTGTGCCAGGCACTGTGTTAATCACTGGAAATATAGAGAAAAGTAAGACAGTCCCTGCCTTCAAGTAACTCAGGATTTGAAGAGGAAAAAAATATTCCAACAATTAGGTACAAACAAGACATGTATAAATAATCAACAGAGGGCACTAGAATTAAGGGGTAAATCAGGAGAGTCTTCCAGCAAAAGACAGGGCTTTGGATGAGATTTGACGGAAGCGAGGGGAGCTAGAAAGTAGAACGAGGGAGGTAGAGAATTCTAGGCATTCTAGGCATATCTAATGGATATGCATGGAGGCAGAAGATTGTGAATTTTTTGAGGAACGATAAGACCAGTGTCACTGGATTACAATGTATGTGGCAGATGTTCGATATAAGAGGTGGGGAGCCAGGTTATTAGGGGCTTTGAATGTCAAAGAGGTGTTATATTTGATCCTACAAATATGAAGCCACTTGAGTCACTGGGGATGGGAGTGAGGAATGACATGGTCAACCTGTACTTTAAAAAGATCATTTTATATAGTAGATGGGCTGGACTGGGGAGATTTGTGTCAAGGACAACAATCTGTGGGCTTTTGCAGTAGTCAAGACTTGAGCAGAAGAGGGCCAGCACCAGGATGGTGGCAGTGACAAAGACAAGGGGATGAAGGTAAGAGATTTTACAAAAATAAAGTTGACAGGACTTGGATCAAAGATGACGACACCAAAATTGTAAGCTTTGATAATTGGAAAGAAGTTATTACCCTTGACATAAATAAGGAAGTTAGAGAACTGAGGGCTTGGGAGTGGGAGGAGATAAGTTCAGTTTTGAACATCTTGAATTTAAAATATTTATGAGACATGCATTTAGAGACGTCAATTTAGTTAATTAAACTGGTAAAGATTTTAGGGCTGAATAAGTGATTTGAGAATCATTAGCAGATATTAGAGATTATAATTATTAGAGAATTTTATAATTAGAAAAATAGAAATTATTATTATTGAGTTTACTGAATTACAATTATTATAAATTGTTATTTTTATTAGAGATCATTGAATTTATGGATGTTTATGAGATCACCAAATGAAATCATATAAAGAGAGAAAAGAAGAGGGCAAGGATAGAGCTCTCTAAGACAGCTATGGTTAGCTGGACAAAGATCTAGCAAAGGGGAGGATAATGAAATAGGAAGGAGAACTAAGAGTCAAGAAAATCCAGAGAAAAAGAAGTATCAAGGAGAAAGTATTGAACAGTATTAAAGGTTATAGAGAAATCAAGAAGGGTAAGAATTGAGAAAAGGTCATTAGATATGGCACTTAAGAGTTCATTAGTAATTTTGAAGAGAACAGTTTCAACTGAATAATGAGAAGAGAGTAAGTAGAAAGAAGAGGAGACACCTATTTTAGATGACCTTTTTGAGGAGTTTTGCCACAAAAGGAAGAATAGATTTTGTATAATACTTATGAGGGATGGATGGATCAAGTATTTTTTGAAAATGGAAGAGAAATGGATATATTTCTAGGCAATAGAGAAGTAGAGAGAGAAATATGTAAGAAAACAGGAATGAAAGATGGGATAATGTACTGGAGAAGCTGGGTTTGAATAGGATCATATGTATGTGTCAAGGGTTGCTTTGACAAAATGAAGATGGGTAGAGGAGATAGTAGTAGAAGGCATCTGAAAGATGTGGGGAGGAGGAGAGAAAAGCAAGCTCTCTGTGAATGGCCACAAAATTTTTCAGTGAGATAGAAAGCAAGATTTTCAGCTGAGAAGATAAGGAAAGGAGAAGTTATGGAAGGTTAGAGAAGGGATCAAATTTTTTAGAAAAGTCACACAGTGTTGAATGGGAGAATGAATTAGGGAAAAACCAAAAAGACTGCCTTGAAGCAGGGAGGATCTAATTAACAAAACTTTATAAGCTCTTTGAGAGCAAAAACTTTCATTCTTGTGTTTGTATGCACAACAGAATTCTTGGTATCTTGGTGGATACTTAATGTTCAAATAAATTGAATTGGGAAACAACTATCAGTGAAGGCTGAAGGTCTCAGGTCTTAGGAGAAAATGCAACAAGAATACAGTACACATCCAGTTCAAATCTGGCTTCAGAGAGTTAACACTGTGTTCCTGGGCAAGTCACTTAATTCCAATAGCCTTTCAAAAAAATTAAAAATTTATTGAATGAAATAATATTTTTAAAATAGTACCAAAGATGAGTGAAAGATAATTTAAACCTTAAAAAAATATTTTTTAAACAATTTTCTTTGCAAATGTTCTAATTATTGGCCAACAATCTAACTTCTGAGCAAGGAAGCCCAATATAGAATAATAGCATGCCCTTACCTTGCATTCATCTTCTGAATTACTATCTTATTCTGAGTCTTACATGAAGATTTGGAAAGTGAGAAGGAGTATCTGATTGCCCTTTCAACTTCATTGAGAGTCACTCATAATCAACAGGGAATTGCATAATGAGAAAGAACACGAATTTTGTGCTAGCACCCAAAATTAGCCAACTTTTTCTCCTTTTGGCCTTGAGATTTCAACTTCTCAGTTATAATGATGGCATTCAGGGTGTTAGGCAATTGCAATATATTGCAATATATATAGGTTTTTATTAAATTCCCATGAGTTAGACCAGAATGGCCTGAGATTCTATTGGCTGATGACAAGACTGCCAGAGACCATCATTATAGGAAGATTTTGGCCCTGCATCAAATATGTAGGTGAAGCCCATTACAAAAAGAGATTTCAATTACTGAAACTGTCAAGTATTATGAATCTAGTTGGACTACTGAGAAGGGAAAGGGAGATTCCAAAGCTCTCTCTCTCTCTTTTTCTCCTATATTCTGGGATCTAGAGACAAGTTCTGTATATCTACACTATTCCCTTATTTCCTTATTACTTTCCATGAGTTATGAATAATAGCAAAGAGCAAGATGTTTATAAGTTGGCTAGAAGAGAATGGCTCCATATAGAAATACACAATCCATTTCCTTTCTGTTTTACTATGTTCAATAAAGGGAAAAAAATTAAGGAAAAGTACTGATTCTAGAGTCAGAGGGCCTCTCTGGTGACTTACTACCTATATGACCTTGAATAAGTTATTTGATCACTTTAGATCTTAGTTTTCTAATCTCTAAAATAACTAGATGATCTCTGAGGTTCCTTCTAATTCTAGATTTATTATCCGATTATCCTATGGGATCACAATATGCTTGGTATCTGAGTCCTATGGATAGATATAAGGGTGGGTGGAGAGACTCAGTGCTCAAAGAAAGGAGAATACAGAGTGGGATGTGGGCTCTAGAGTTATGTACAGACCATAAACTCCACAATTTTTGACTTAATATTCTATTTCATCACCTAGCTGAATTCCAAACTCAGCCTGTTGAAGTCTTGGGTTCAGTAACGGGGGAGAAGGTACATCATGGAAGAGGAAGAGTGGGCAATATAGACATTGGCAGACTAAGTTCCTTCTGATGGCCAATGAAGAATGCTACAACCTTTTTAAAATATACTATTATTCACCAGAGATTCAACTAAAACTACTCTCTGGTGATTTAAGTAGAGCTCTACCTGGTGGGCAATTTATATATTGCATGCCCTTATTAGATAATTAATTATTTCAATAGGCTTAAAAAAGGCATCACTCAAGCCACATAATTTAATTGTAATTGTTTAAATTACCACAAATATCACAAATAGACTTAAAGATATTCTCTTTTACCCCTCACCAAACCGCATCTGTTATGACCACAGAGTTACTTGATATGAAGAGAGAGCAGGAATTACTTTCAGAAACCAGAATCCAACAATAAGTAGTTTTCAAGAAATACACTTGAAACCAATAGACACAGAGTAAAGGTAAAAGGCTGCAGCAGAATCTATTATGCTCCAGCTGAAGTGGAAAAAGAAGGAGGAGAAGTAGAAGGAAAAGGAGAAGAAGGGGGAGGAAGAAGAGAAGGAAGAAGAAGAAATAAAACTTAATTCAAAGAAATAAGCAGAGACACTACATTTTACGAAAAGGTACTGTAGACATCAAAGTAATATTAATACTAAATGTATTAAATGCAGCAAATGGGATAGCATCTAAATTCTTAAAGCAAAAATTAAATGAGTTACAGGATTAAATAGTAAAACTATACTAGTAGGACAACGACTTTCCTCTCTCAGAACTAGATATCTAATTACAAAATAAGAAATTAAGGAGGTGAATAGAATTTTTGAAAAGGTGGAAAATTTGGATAGGAACAGAAAGGAATTATTTATCTTTTTCTCATCATTACAATGACACCTTCACAAAAATTGACCACATATTAGGACATAAAACCCTCACATCATTAAAAATTTCAGAATCAAATTCAGAAAAGCAGAAATATTAAATGTGTCCTTTCCATAATATAATGCAATAAAAATTATATTCAATAAAAGGTTACAGAAAAATAGATTTTAAATGATTTGGAAATTAAATAATCTAATCTTAAGGAATGAGTAGGTCAAAGAATAAATCATAGAAACAATAAATAACTTCATTAAAGAAAAGGAAAATTATAAAACAATATTCCAAAATTTATGGGTTATAGCCAAAGGAGTATTTAGGAGAAAATTTATATTTCTAAACTTTTATGTTAATAAAAGAGAAAATACAGATCAATGAGTTGTTCCGGCAGCTAAAGAAAAAACCTAGAAAAAAAAGAACTTATTTAAAATTCCCCATTAGGCACTAAAGTAGACACCTTGAAAAATCTAAAGAAATATCTAAAAAAAATTGAAAGAAAACCACTGAACTAATAAATAAAATTGGAGCTAGTTTATTAAAAACAAAAACAATGAGATAGATAACCCATTTGGTAAGTTGATTAAAATTATGAAAACCAAATAAAAAGGATGAATTCACCACCAATGGCAAGGATGTTAAAGCAATTATTCAGTTATTTTGATCAATTAAATGCCAATAAATTTGATGACCTAAGTGAAATGGATAAATGTTTACAAAAATCAAAAAAGCCATAAATGAGCTCAGCAAGAAAAAAATCCCCAGAATTAAATGGATTCATAAGTGAATTCTCCCAAACATTTCAAAAACAATTTCAAAATTATTTAACTTATTTGGGGCAGATAGATGGCACAATTGATAAAGCACTGGGCTTGAAATCAAAAAGATTTATCTTCCTTTATTCATATCTGGCTTCAAGCACTAATTATCTGTGTGACCCTCAGCAAGTCTGAGCTAGAGAAAAAAATGGCAAACTACTTCAATATCTTTACCAAAAAAATTCCAAAACGGGATCATAAAGTTAGACAGGACTGAAATAACTCAACACAAACAACAAAATAGTCTCTTTAGAAAAATATGCAAAAGAGTCCTACCAAATTCCATTTGAAATACAAATATGGTGCCCTAAAAATGGAATAATTCAGTAAATTTGCTTGAGTTCCCTTATTATTCAGGAGAGACTGAAATAACCTTAGAATCAAAATAAGCCAATGAGGAAGCAGAATAATTTGTTGCTTGAGTTTGACAGTGATTCTTTGTGGTGTTCTTTGGGAGAACCTAGGGCACTTCTGCTATGCCAGCAACCACAGGACTAGCTCAAACTTGTTCACACTAACCCCCAAAAGACAGAACTTGCACAAACATTTTGATTCCAGGTACTCTGTGCTCTCTCCAGCTTCCCTTTGTTGTAAAACTATGTAGACCACTCTTTAAACCCTCAATCAAGTAGAAGACTAAATTCTTCATAGTGATGTGAGGTGAGAAAGCCAGTTAACCTATGCATCTGATAAAACCACCATTTTGTTTCAATTATGGATATGTATTAGGTATGTTATTTATGGCAAATTTTATCTCTGCCCAGTTTTCTCATTTGTAAAACAAATAATTGTTGTGAAACTCATGATTCCAAAAATGCTTAGCATAAAACATACTACATAAATGTGAACTGCTTTATTGGATATAATTGCTTCATATTTGATAACTTTATGGGTTTTTTAGATGTGGCCAAGAGATAAATGATTCCTATGGGTGTGTAAAATAATTTGGAAATTTGTCTGAGATATGATAGTAAAAGTATTTTTAAAGTAAAAGTAAAAGAGCTCTAATTAAAGCTCACTAAAAGGATATATAAATTGTAATCCATTTGCACTGCTACTGTTAACAGAAGAGTTTGAAAACTTTAGGAAAAACAGAAAAGCAGTTTGCTACTACTCTAAAAACTCTAGTTTTCTAGAGTCAGACTTCTGAGGGCCCTGTCAGTAAAAACTGGCACCTTAACCCTTTTCCTGGCTCAGAATAAAGAGAAATGATTTGTGTAAATTGGAAAATAACCAAGTGGTAATTCAGTTGTCTAGAACGTTTAATTAGAATCTCATTAACTAAAGTTACGTCAATTTTAAAATCTGTTCTCTTTCAATTTTAAGAATTGTCTTATCTTCTCCCTAAAACAAAAGGGAAACTTATTTAAGGGAATAGAAACTACAGCTAAGACTATTTGGCTATTAGGAAAATTCTAAAATTGTTAAACTAAGTTATCTGGAGTTACTGTCATCATGCTAAACCTAAAAATGATAATTACTATGTGTGGAACAAGAGGGATGAGGTGAAAGCCTTATCAGTTCACCTCTAAGTATGAAGTGTGCAACACCTTTTTCCCCTGCACAGAGTGGGAGAGGTATCAAACAGCACAACCAAAAAAATACTAGAATAGTTAGGATGGGCAACAGCAAGTTCAGCCCCTTCCCAGGGGTCTCTGTCAACTTCCCTAAATTTATAAGCTTGCCAGTTTTCTTGAAACTATCAGGATAAGTAAAGTCATCAGTCTTAAGAAATGAATCTGTTTAGGAGTTATAGTTTACTAAGAGTTTATAATTCTGTATAATGATTGGTCTTTTGCACCAGAATAAGTTTAAATATATAAAACATATTAAATAAAATCTCCCATGTATGTAAGTCCTGACAAATTTTTCAAATCACATATCTAGCCCTGAGCTGCAATTGATAGCATTTATTATTAGAGATAAAATCTCTTCGGACTATAAGTGATATTCTTTTGAGTTCTGAATTTGATTGTCTGATCATTAAGTTAGTAGTCCACCATTAGAAAGAATTGCCATAAGTTATTCAGAGGAATGGTTTCCCGGACATTTTATCTGGGCAAGAGTTAGGAGGATAACTTTGGCCTCTGCTTAAGGTAGGATCCTTCTGACTTTGTTTCCCATTTCTGTTTCTTTGCTTCCCACCTGATTATTCCTGAGTCTGGCTATGAAGTGGAATTATTACAGCATAATCAGCTGTCAAACAGATATAAGGATACTTTATCCTGTCATGTGTGTGCTGTCAGGCTGAGGTCTGAAGGACCTGTTTTGATGCTATTATAATCAAGTCCCTGCTTTTTCCTCTGATAGCAAATTTCTATAATCAGAGCAAATGATCATTAGAAGCCATGAATCCAATACAAGTATCCCAGGGGACACAATGGTTTTCCACCTTAGTTCTTAAAGATGCTTTCTTTTGCCTATCATTGTTTAAGAGTCACAATTACTTCTTGAAGACAAATCCAGGGGAATGTAATTCCCCACCAATTAATATGGATAGTCATGTCCATAACATGGAGGTAGCTCAAGGCTTCTGTGACAGCCCCCACATATTTGGACAGGCCCTGGCTATCCAGTATGTAAATGATTATCTTCATCTGCCGTCCCTCCTGGAGGCTTCTCTAGCTGCAGCAATACAAAATCCTAACTTCTAGCCCCTCTCCCCTACTCAGGGCTATGAAGTTTCTTTTTCTAAAGGTCCATACAGTCTTATCAGTTTGTTAAGACCCTAAAAGCTAAACTAATCTCTTGCCCCAGCTTTAGCCCTACCTAAAATCTTTCACACTGTACATTGATAGTGAGAAGGCAGGTTATTCTGTGTTGACTCTCAGTAGGAGCTTGGAAGCTAAATTACTCCTCCCCTCTGCCCCCGCCCTCCCTTTAGTAGGGCTTTGGAACTGAGGAAAGGAATGAAAGTGGACATCTATATAGACTCCAAATATACTTTTCATATTTTGCACACTCATGGAGTTATATGGAAAGAGAGGGGACTTTTGATAGCTAAAAATTCTCCTATTACACCCTACACCCTCAGGCCAGCTTCTAATCCCACAGGCAAGCCAGTGGTAACTTCTTTTTGGCTTGCCCAGCTCTTTGCTGAGCAACAACAGTCCAGCCTTCACTTCTCAAATAATTCAAAAGGTGGCTGAGGCACTTAAGATTGCTTATCATTTTCACCCTGCCTGGTGGCCTAAGTCTTCTGGGAAGGTGGAGAAAATGAATCACATCCTCAAGAGAATCTTTACTAAACACTGCCTGGAGACTCCAGAGAATTGGATGAAGATTTCTCCCCTTCTTCTCCCAATTAGGAAGGACCATATAAGGTTACTCTGACTACTCCAACTCAAAAGTTTTCCTAGCTAGATTCATGTTTCTAGAATTAAAAGTCCTACTCTTGTTACTTCTTCTCCTCAGATATTCCTGAATATTCCTGTGAACCCACAGAGGACCTGAAACTACTTTTCCAAGGACTCCTGGAAACACACTGAATAAAGAAGGGTGAAATTGCCTGCCCTTTTCTCCCTCACTCTAGTTTGCTTGCTTTCTTGTTATTTTCCACTTTTCAGGTGTGCCTTTAACAACACTCCGAGGATGAGAGCTTTGCTCCTAGTATTTTCTCTCCCAATTCTCTTGGTGTCACTCTGTGAGAGCCCCCGCTAGTGGGGAGATAACTCCTTAGTCCTTAGACAAGCAAGGGAACTCTATGAGCAGCTGAGGGCATTCAGGATTGTTGGGTGGGCCCTCGGCATCCTCAAGGCAGTCCACATAATTGATTTGATGCATTATTTGCAAAGGCTCCATTCCCAAATGTCACCATTCCCACCTTGGATGCTACCCCATTTGTACTAGCTACTGCCCCAGGGGAAGACAGTAACTTCACTATCCCCTGTTTTCTTATCAGAAAGGATCTCTTACCCACATAATAATTGTAGGATATCCATTCCAAAATTATTCTGGCAAACACACTCATAATATTTCTTCTATACCACCTTCCTTGAAGCTTTTTCATAACCTCCTGAGAACTATTTGTTTCCTCCAGACTCCAAGCTATGAACTTCCAACTATTTGTTCACCTTGACTACTATCAGCTAACTGATTCTGACATCCAGCACCCCTCTGAATGCTGCTGCTGCCATCTTCAAGTCATGTGTCTATCCCTCTTCAGTCTGGACCCCACTATGCTTGGAGAACTCTATACCCCTTATCAGAATGAAGTAGCTCTAGAAGTTGACATCTCTCTTTGTCTCAAGTGAATTTGGGGTGCAAGTGCTTAAGAGGGGAAATGATGTAATATAGTTTTTAGGGGAGACAGCAATACTTTTAAGGTCTTCTGACCTTAAGGGGCTTCTGTTCTAACAATAAGTCAGTAATTCTAAATTCTCTGGCTTTGGAATATGTGACCCAAGGCTCCCCACACCCAACCGAGAATTCTTCTGGCCTCAGGATAGTCCCACAAATCAAACTCCTGAGACAATAGTGAATAGACCACTCCTCAATTCATTGCTGATTGTCAGATGGCTAATCTGTTGGTCAGTGATAACCAAATTCCAGAGACCACTCCTTGGTCCTACCTCTGGGCCATAAAATTAGCATATCTATTAACATGAAGAACTAAATAAATGTGTCTCTTTGCTTCTGTTTCTCTGCTAAATTCTCTTGGAATCTAGACCGCTTCCAATTGGCATTACAATTACAATAAACTTTGCTCCTTGATTTGGAATGGGTTCGAGCCTGCAAATTCTTTTGAGACATGTGATATTGGTCTGTGACCCCAACTTTTTGGGGGTCCCTTTCCAACCTCAACACTATGACCTGGTAGGATTTATACCAGGAATGAAAGACTGGTTCAATATTAGGAAAACCATAAGCATAATTGACCAAATCTATAACAAAACCCAATATAATTATTTCAAAAGATATAGAAAAAACTTCTTAAAATTATAAATAGTATCTATCTAAAACCACCAGCAAGTGTTATCTTTTTCAGGAAAAAGCTTTTACAACCCAATCAGGGATGAAGCAAGTTTATCTATTATCACCACTATTATTTAATATTTTTCTAGAAATTTCTATAGCAATAAAACAAGAAAAAAGAAATTGAAGGAATTAGAAGAGGCAATGAGGAAACAAAATTACCATTCTTTGCAGATGATTTAGATGTTTAGAGAATTCTAGATAAACAAATAGAAACTTAATTGAAATAAAAACTTCATCAAAGTTGCAGTATATTAAATACACCCACCTAAATTAAAAATATTTATGTTACCAACAAAGTCCATAGCAAGAAATAGAAAGAAAAATTCTATTTAAAATAACTGTAGCCACTGTAAAATATTTGGGAATCTATTTGCCAAGAAAAAGCCAGGATATATATGAACACAATTAAAAAACATTTTTCACACAAATAAAGTCAGATCTTAACATCTGCAGAAATATTAATTGCTCATGGATAAGCCAAGCCAATATAATAAAATAACAATATTATCTATATTAACATTTCTTATTTAGTGTCATACCAATCAAATTACCAAAAAAAATTATTTTACAGCTAGAAAAAACAAAAACAAAATTCATCTGGAAGAATAAAAAATCAATGAAAAATTATCCATGCATGTTTTGAAAATAAAAAGCTTTAAAAAAAAAAAAAAAAGAATAAAAGACCAAGAATATCAAGGGAATCAATATATATATATATGTAGAACTAAGTAGAACTGATAGAAACAATGCTTATGTTCACACCTTTAGAGAGTTCATATAAGCAAGAAGCTCTTAGGGCCAGAGAGCACTCTGGGAGGAAACCCATAATCCCACTCTCAGATCCCACAATCCCACTCTCGGAGAAGGAGCATAAACAGAGCTTCAGTAAGCCAGTCAAGTTAGTTCAGCTGAAAAGATTGAGAGGGGAGCGTCAAGTGAGTTCAGAGAGAAGCGCTTTCTTGGAGGCAAGAGAGATTCATTCCATCTTCCATGTTTGTGTTGGCTGGAGGCTGAAGGAAGCAGAGGCAGAAGCAAAGGACAAAGCTGCAAGAGCTCTTAGAACCAAGGAGAGAGAGAGAGAGAGGCCTCTAAGAAAACTAACAGGGCTTGGAAAGAGATAAGAAATAAACGTTTGAACTTTTATCACCTGGCTGCGTTTGGGATGATTATTACTTTTAACTGAAACTAAGGCTGCCTCCAAAGAACCTCCCCGAGAAACCTGCTCCCAGAGAACCATCCTTTATACTTTAAAGAAGAAAAATATCACAATAAAAGTCTCATTTCTCAAATACAGAGAGAACTGAATCAAATTTATAACAATACAAGTTATTCCCCAATTAATAAGTGATCAAATGATATGAATAGTCAGTTTTCAGACAAAGAAGTCAAAGCTATCTATGGTAATATGAAAAAATGCTCCAAATTATTATTGATTAGAGAAATGCAAATTAAACAACTCTGAGATACCACCTCACATTTATCAGATTGGCTAATATGACAGTAAAGTAAACAATAAGTGTTGGAGGTGTTATGAAAAAACTGTGACAATATAGCACTGATAGTAGAATTGTAATCCATTCTGGAGGGCAATTGAGCAATACCACTATTAGCACTGTATTCCAAAGAGATTTTTTTTAAAAGTCAGGGGTGAAACATATGTTGTATCTAGGATATACTGTGACATATTTAACATGTATAGGACTGCTTGCCATCTGGGGGAGAGGGTGGAGGGAGGGAGAGGGAAAGTCAGAACAGAAGTGAGTGCAAGGGATAATGTAAAAAATTACCTAGGCATGTGCTCTGTCAATAAAAAGTTATAATTATTAAAAAAAAAAAAAAGTCAGGGGTGAAAGGAATTATCTATTTGTATAAAAATATTTATAGCTGCTCTTTTTGTGGTACCTGAGAACCACAAAAAGAGCTGCTATAAATATTTTTATACAAATAGATAATTCCTTTTTATTAAGAAATTAAGAGAATGGCCCATTAATTGGGGAATAGCTGAACAAGTTATAGTATATAACTAGTGGAATACCATTATAAGAAATGATGATTTCAGAAAAACTTGGAAAGACTTATAATATTATATAATGATCATATGTGAAAGACTTAGCTATTTTCAGTAATATAACAATCCAAGGCAATTCCAAATGATTTTAATGAAAAATGCTATCCTGTGAGGGAAACCTGGGATAGTAATGCATTGTTGGTGGAATTGTAAGAGATGATCCAACCATTCTGGAGAGTAATCTGGAACCATAACCTAAAAGCTATAAAACTGTGCATGCTCTTTGATCCAGCAGTGGCTCTATTGGGTCTTCAAAGGGATATTTACTTCAAAAGTACAAATATTTCCCAGTTTAGACAAAATTCTTACACTTTCAGATCTTACACTTACTTAAGAAAGTAGGTTCTTTAACTTCTTACACTTGGGCAATTTCATCAGGAATACTCTGTGCATAAATAAAAAGGAATTAAGTCTTGCTTAATTGACTTTTTGAAAATCACAAGTTTGTACTCTCCTATTCCTTTACCTACAACAAAAGAAATGCCGAGATAGGCTGATGTGTGGAATGGAGAAATAAGGTGAAGAACTTATAAGAATGTGTGAATTCTTTTTCTATATTTTATTTCTGTGTCTCCCTATGACCTGCATAAATACAACATGTGCAGGTCTATATTTACTTAACCTAAGTTGGTGACATTTATCAGTATTTGACATTTATTGATAGTCTATTAGCTGGACCACTGTCTGCTTGGTTATCTGAAGCTTGAAGGCCTGATTTTCTGTTTCCTAGAGATCAAGTGATTTCAGGGAAACAGAAACCTTCTATTCCAATCTCTCCAGATAGCAACAACCAATTAGATACCTCCCCCTACCACTCCAATGCTCTCTTACTTGTGATGTAATCTCTTGTATAAAAGCTGTGTATCTTTACTACTTCTTTAGCCCTCCTACCACGAGCTTTCTATTTCCCTTATCTCATGGTTGGACTGCTCATCCTCATGAGGATTAATAAACAATCTTTCTGCTTTCTACTTTGAGTGATCTCTGAGTAGACATTTTGGGTAAAGGTCTTTTTACATCCGACACACTGAGAATCAAAGTCAGTGTTGCGGAGGCCATGTGTCAGCCTCTGCTGTGTGCCCAACAATTCTCCCCTTACAGCACTGTTGCTTAGATGATGCCAATGAAGGAGTGAATCCAAGAACAGGGATTCCAACAAGAGACAGAAATAGAGAGGGGTAGAAGGGTGGGAGTAGGAGAGGGAGAGGTTGCAACAAAGGAGTTTTGAAGGCACCTCCAGTTTGTTTCACAACTGAAAAGGCTGCTATCCACTATATGGTTAATAGACTGGAACCAGATACAGAATGTATAGACATATATCCTCCATAAATGTATATGTCTCCCCAAAGTCATTCCTATTCCACATAACTCTTTAAGAAAGTAGGTTCTTTAATTTCTTACACTTGGGCAATTTCATCAGGAATACTCTGTGCATGCTCATAGGGCTTGGGGTCTTTGACTAGTATTCCACCAAGTAGAAGGACTAAGGCTGAAAAGGGAGGGCTACATGTGAAATATAGAAGAAAAATTGTAAAAGACTCAAGAGGTTAGTTGAGGGGATAGGGAGATCAGGCTGACTTGTGGTTAAACATACCCAGCCCATCCCTGTTCCCTCTTAAAAACATTTTTTCTCAGTGAATTTATCTGAAGTACTTGGATTAATTTGAATGAGAAATTTCATAAGCTGTTCTTTCAATATATACTATTATGCACTGCAATCTTTTTACATCATTCTTTTTTTAAAATTTCATAGCTTTTTATTTACAAGTTATATGTATGGGTAATTTTACAACATTGACAATTGCCAAACCTTTTGTTCCAATTTTTCCCCTCCTTCTCCCCACCCCCTACCCTAAATGGCAGGATGACCAGTAGATGTTAAATATATTAGAGTTTTTACATCATTCTTAACAAAAACCCAACTAGTTTCTAAAAGGAGAGGCCTGAATAGCTCAGGAAAACTCCTTGAAATTAGTGATAAGCACATTAAGAGGAAGAATGTCCTTAATTCATTTAATAGCAATATCTCATAGTCATTGTATCTTTAGAAAGAGGCTTTAGGGAGATGATTATTTGGGGTGTACTGAAAGTTGTTCTTTTAGATGAATCAGAAACTAGCTAAAATTCCCCTCCCCATTTCATCTTGATTATGCAATTCTGCTTCTATTTTGGAACCCTATGAATTGTATGTGGAAAATAGTTTGGACAGAAAGATTTCCAAAAGTGATGTGGATCTTTGTTAGAATTTCTAAGTAAAGACGCTTAGGATAATTTAATTAATAAACTTTTTCAGGCAGATTTAAATAAAAAAATGTAAAATACTCCATTTTTAAACTACTGCAAATTTATAGATTGGAAGAATGGTAGTATTTTTTTAAATAAAAATAAAAGTTTAAAGAGAGAAGGGGAGGAATGAGATAAGTTATAAAATGTTAGAATTTTATTAGAATTACATACTACTTACTGGAGGCCTCTAGAAAGGTATTTCCGAAATCAAAACCTGGTAAACCTGGTGTTCCGCACTACATAGAGCAAAATAGATCTTACCACTCCCACTCCAAATGACTGTTTGCAGCAAGGATTTTGGGGCCAAAACTTGGAGGTTTTTTTAGATGTGTGAATGTGCAACTTAAGAGAGATGTCTAGAAATGGAATTTTTCCAGGTGAAGAACAAAGAAATAGCAGACAGTCTCTTTCTATCCCCATGCTTTTTGTGCTTACCTAATAATCTGGCTTGTCACTAGCAGAGATGCCAGGACCCATGAACAACAGGTACAAGTGGAATTTTGTGCAGTATGAGTGACTAGTGTGAAGAGAAGGGGGGGGCAGAATGGAGTGGAGAAGGATATGGAATTGCACATACAATAGTTTTTAAAAACAGTGACTAAAATGTCTAATTTCCAGCATAAATAATCTGGCTTCAAATTCTGCCTCAGAGGTTTACTAGCTATATAACTAAGCAAACCACTTACCCTAAGCCTGTTTCCTTATTTGTAAAATGAGAAAAGTTTAATTCCATGTGTATACATGCTTTTTTGAGGTGCTGTAGCCATTTGTTCCCTATAGATGCTCCATGAATAATTGCTATGAAGATTTAACTTTTCCTATGAAGTGTTTATTCATGGGTTAACGAGCTATGTATGTTATTATTTTCTCAATAAATGCCTTTGTTTTGAATTGAATATATCATTACCTGCCAATAAAAATATTCATATTGCCAAAAGCAAGCTAGAGTTTGGGAAGATTCACACCCTTCCCCCAAATAGCTAACACTTTGGATAGTAAATTGAACACCCATAGGGAAAGGGATTCATGAGCTGCATTTTATTACATTGCTATGGTTACTGTATATATTGATATTCAGGTTCTGTTTATTTATCTGCATCAATTCATGTCAAATCTTCCCAGGCATCTCTAGAGTCCTTAAATTCCTAACTTCTGACTAATGACATTCCACTATATTCATATATATGACAGTGTGTTTAATAACTTCATTTCTAGTACTTGGGAAGTCCCATTCAATTTTAGTTCTTTGCTTCCAAAAAAAAGTGATGTTCTAAACATTTTTATAGGTAATGGACCTTTGTCTCTGACTTGGGCAAAGCACGGGAGTGTGATTGCTGGGTCAAAGAGTATAAAAAATTCAGTCACTTTTTTTTTTTTTTGGCCTAATTCCAAATTATTGAAAAGAGTTGACACAATTCTCAGTGTGAGGAATTCTGTCTCAGCCTGGAATCTCTAAAATTAAGAAAGGAATCCTTCTTGTTGGGGCAGTTTAAATAGTCCTGCATTAAGCAGTAGAATAGAATTAACAAATTAAAGCAACTATATACAATAGGAGTTCTAGAATATTTAATAGTACTTCTAATCTTCATTTCCATTAGCATCTCTGCTTAGGCTCCAGAGAACATCATGACTGACATAGGACAAGCTATCACCTAAAATCTTATCACCATGTTGATTCAGTTTTTTTTTTTTTTAATAACTTTTTATTGACAGAACCCATGCCAGGCTAATTTTTTACATCATTATCCCTTGCATTTACTTCTGTTCCGATTTTTCCCCTCCCTCCTTCCAATCCCTCCCCGAGATGGCAAGCAGTCCTATACATGTTAAATAGGTTACGGTATATCCTAAATACAATATATGTGTGCAGAACCGAGCAATTCTCGATTGACTCAGTTTTTGATACTAAACATCTTTTTTCAACTCCCTCAGTTGCCTCTTACCTCTAACTGGAGGGCCAGAGGGTGTAGAAGCAAACTCCCCTTTAAGTCTTTTATAGAGAACTCTGAACTTTCCAAACTTTTTTAGGTAACTCTCCATTTTCCACCAGCAGTTCTACTTGGTTTTGACTCTATAGAACATTATGTGTGCACTCTTCTCTGGTCACCTAGCACCACTTTCAAATTCCTTTACTATCTTGCCTTCCTCCATTAGATGTAAGATTCTTGTGGACAAGTTCTCTTTCTTTTTCTTATTTGTATCCCCAGTACTTAACATACTGCCTGGCACACAGTAAATTTTTATTAATTAATGAATTGAATCCAGCAAACCAATACTTGAGTCAGTTCCAGCTTCAAAAGAATAACTAATATAAGAGTTTATACTCAATGACAGTCTTAGAGAATACCGGACTATCTTTATGCTATGATAAGGCATTAGAATAAAACTTAAGAACAGATCCAGCCATTCTGGAGAGCAATTTGTAACTATATTTAGAGTTATCAAATTGTGCATACCCTTTGACACTACTGGGCTTATATCCCAAAAAGATCTTAAAGGAAGGAAAGGGACCCTACATGTGCAAAAATGTTTGTGGCTGCTCTTTTGTAGTGGCAAGGAACTGGAAGCTGAGTGGATGCCCACCAGTGGGGGACTGGCTGAAATAAGTTATGGTATATGAATGTTATGGAATATTATTGTTCTGTAAGAAATGATCAACAGGAAGATTTCAGAGAGGTCTGGAGAGACTTACATGAACTGACACCAAGTGAAATGAGCAGAACTAGAAGATCACTGTACACAGCAACATCAGTACTATATGATGATCAATTCTGATGGATGTAACTCTTTCTAACAATGAGCTGACTGATGCCAACTCCAATGATCTTGTGATGAAGACAGCCATCTACACTCAGAGAAACAACTGTGAGAACTGAATGTGGACCATAACATTCTCACTTTTTGTGTTGTACACTTGTATTTTGTTTTCTTAATTCATTTATTTTCCTTTTTGATCTCATTTTTCTGGTGCAGCAAGAGAATTAAATATGTTTGGACATGTTTGATTTAACATATATTTTAACATGTTTAACATATATTGGATTGATTGCCATCTAGGGGAGGGAGTAGAGATAAAGAGGGAGAAATCTGAAATACAAAGCTATGCAAGGGTCAATGTTGATAAATTATCCATGCATATGTTTTGAAAATAAAAAGCTTTAAAAATTAAAAAAAAAAAAAGGGGGGGGTGGGGTTGGGCAGGCAGCTAGGTAGTGCAGTGAATAGAGCACCAGCCCCGAAGTTAGGAGGACCTGAGTTCAAATCTGATCTCAGACACTTAACACTTCCTAGCTGTGTGATCCTGGGCAAGTCACTTAACCCCAATTGCCTCAGCAAAAAAAAAGAAGGATAAAACTTTACTGGAATGGCACAAAGTATCAGTTCAATAAAACCAGTACTAGGCTGATTAGAAAAAAAAGAGAGACCATTTAATGAGTTGTGGAAAAGTTGCAATCAAACACTGAAAAGGAAACTCCCATAAAGGAATAATTAATAAATTCTTTAAGTACTTATGTAAATATTATTTTTGCTTAATGAATCATTTTCCTATTATTCACTGACATAGATATAATTTTCTATTATCATGTCTCTGTCCTTTAGTGAAGAACACAATTTTAAACATGCTGAAATGATGAAAAACTTTGAGAATGAAAGAGGAGTCAGCAACTCAAAACCTAAAAGAAAATGCATTCTTCTCTTAATGAAAATGTTTTCTGATTAAAAAATAAACAATTTCAACCTACCTTCTATCACAAGGGCGATAGTGATAATATGGTAAACTGGAACATGTAGAGATTACTTCTCATTCAAATTATTTATCAGGTAATAGTAAGAAATGATTTCACATTCTTTAAAAACACTGTAAGAAATAACTGTCTGCCTACACAACACTTGTTTATTCATCAAACGTTTATTGGATGTCTATTATGTGCAAGGACCTGTTCCTGCTTACAAGGGAGCTAACAAGCATAAAAACAACCAAAGATAGTCAAAAACACTGGTTTTAAACAATTGCAGACCCAGAAGTAAGGAGTCTGTCCAATTCCCTAACTAATACTGGGCAAGTATGGTCATACCATTCTGAGTTGTAATTTCTTCATTTCTCAAATGAATTTAAGATCCATTTATAAACTGCAAGGATATATTGTCACTAATGAAACATGGCCATCATTTGATACTAACCTATGTCATATCTTTCCCTAAAACTACGATGCCACTCTGAGCAACAGCTGAGGGAACGACACATTAAGATCATGTAGCAACTTATAGTCTAGAAAGTTTATTCTGGGAGGAGGATGCAGGACCAGGCTTCCTATGGAAAAAGTATGTATTAACCTGGAGGTGGAATGGCTTCTGGAGAAGTTCCAGTGGCCTTGTTACAATTCAGGTTCCCAGCTGGTACTCTAAATTGGAAATCCTTGTCCAAGGAAAAATATGTAAACACAATAAATGAAGAACTGAAGTATATGAATCCTGACATTCTGATTATAAATGAAATCAGGAGATAAAATGAAGTTAGGATAAAATGGAAAGATGAATCACAGATCTTCCTTGAAGAGGCAAATAAAGGAGTTCATAGAGTTGATTTAATATGTCCAAAGGACACAAGAAACATCATTTCAATAGACGCTTACTTGATTATCTCATATAGCAGTGCTCAAAATATGCATCTGCAAAAACAAAACAAACCAAAAAAAAGAAAAAACCTTGAAAATAGAGGTGCATCAATACAGAATCAAAGACAAAACTAGTTTTTCTAAAAACTCTAAGATCCATCACATGCTCTTGTTGACTGATAGATGCTATGGTGGCTGATTACATATAAAGTGCTACAATGCTGTATAATCTCCAAAACAAGAACCATAATTATTTAAAAGACTTTGGCCTATCTACACAGGAAAAACCAAGTAGATAAAGAATGTTTATTGTTTATACTAAAGCTTAAACTATTAATCACAATCCCCATATGCAGTCATGTAACAATGTTGGGGGGGGATCACAAAATTATGATTTATTAACAGTAAATGTTTCATTTGTTTACCTATTTTACATGCCTACATATTTGGGTCTTGTAAAAACTTCTCTGGCATTTTGCCAGAGAGGGTCATGAGTGAAAAAAAGTTCTGGTCTATACCATATGTAATTCAAGATACAAGAACTGGTCTATTAGGACCCATTACTTGGATTGTCACTGCAGAAATTAATAATAAACTAGGTTCAGAATTGACTAGGAAGAGGAAAATTGGCTTAATTGCATTTGGAAGTATAGTGCTTTTAATGCTATCAAGCTTCTCCTTAAAAGAAAGGCCTTCCTTTTTAACATCAATATTCTTCTGTAGTCTTGAGATGTGGAACCACTCTAACAGTATTTCGAGACCATAGTCTTGAAATTAAAAATGGGAACAATTCAGGTGGCAATGAAGAATGTGTGAGCATGATATAATACATGAAACCAAAAAAATTGAATTATAATAAAGATTATCATCAAAGGAATGTATATATGATCTAAAAAGATGGGTTGGTCACATGGAAAGTAAAATAACTAACAGATAGTTGTATGATCCATAAGTCCATAAATCCATGATGTTAGGGAAAAACTAGAAGGTCTCATTGTTAGGTAAGTCCCCTGAGGCAAACTTAAGGGAGGACATACAAGTGTAGTACAAGATAGACATGCATGGGTTCCAAACAGCTTTGTTGGAAGGAATAGCACCATGAAAAATAATAGAGCTATCTGAGTATCCTTTTTAGAACTTTCTCTGGCTATGTCCAAGCCATATCCAGTGCTTGCAGCTACATTATTCTCTTCCCTTCAGAACTTTTTGCATTATAATTGTGAATGAAGTAAGAACAGATTCTGAGTTAGGGGTTTTCCTATATTTAAAATTCATGACACTTAAGCTTATGAAATTTTTAATATCCTGAAGAGACAGGGCCCTTTTTCAGGATACTTCCTAATTTTTGGCTAGTTTCAAATAAGTAAAAATGTCATATAATCCAGTTCCAAATAGGTGAAGTATCACTATATTGGCTTCTGGATAGAGTGATTTTGTAGGGTACTCAGGTCAAGAGTTTCCTGAACTGAAAATGTTTCAGAGGAATTCATTCTAAGAATAATAAATTTATTGTCTTTATTGTGTCACAAAAATTAATGGTTTAAAACCATGATTGCCCTCCATCCTTAAATAGGGTCAAAAAGCCTCTAAGCATTGACTCAAGGCAAATTTAAGTGATGCACAAGTATTTCTAACCACTTAAAGGTTCTTCCCTAATCCTATGGAAAGGAGAGATGCTCTTCTCTTTTCACTTCCCTCTATAATAATATTGGGGCTTTACACATAGGAAATAGATATTAAATAAGTTTTTTAATTGTTTTAATGTAACTGACTACCTAGTAGATTCACAACATTGTCAACAGTTTGCAATAGCACTTTGCCACAAGAATTACCAACAACAGTAACAGAGAACTATGGACCTTCTTTCCAAAAGACATATGGGGCAGAGTAAATTTTATAATAAACTGTACAAGTATACAATGTTTATATGCACAGATCTCTCTAGTGTTGATAATGATGACAATAACAGCTAGCATTTATGTAGTACCTATTATGTGCCAGGCATCATACTAAAGACTCTACAAATATCGCAATTGATCTTCATAACCCTGGGAAGAACTATTATTATCTCCATTTTAGAATTGAGGAAACTGAGGCAGAGGTTTGCCTGTCATATATGATAGGGTCACATAGCAATTATTTAAGACCAGATTTGAACTCATCCATCTGACTCCAGATGTCCATTCACTGAACAACCTAGTTGCTTCAAGAGAAGGTAAAGGGGCCAAAGAAAACATTTGTCCACTCTCTAGGACATAGGGGAAATAACATTTCTTTCTTTCTTTCTTTTTTTTTTTTTAAGAATTGGTTTGCTGAATGTGGAAGATGAAGGGGTACATTCAGAAATGAATATAATATAAAAACAGAAAACATCAATTAAAAACATGCTACTTTATTACAAAGTAGAAAAAAAATCTGAACAAAGAAATTCTGAGTGGGTCAGAAGTAGGAAAAGTAGAACAACTTGAAATGTACGAGAACAGGAAGCACTAAGTGAAGTTTGAGACTTCTTCAGGGGATGAGTGGGAGATGGGGATGGGCAAGAAGGAATGGGAGGAGAGATGCAGGACTCTGAGGATGAAGCAGTTGTGTGCAGTCCCAAGGAATGATGGTATAAATCCACAGATGCCTAAGTTGTGGCGGCTGGTAATCCCCTAAGAAGTACCAATTTGCTGACCTGACATTAATAATAGAGGGATACACTGTCTTCTGGGAAGTATATATTGGATGAGACCAAGAATTTATGACCCCTCAAAGCACATGACAACCACTTATTTATGGTGATTAGCATGAAATGAGGATTTATATAGCTAAGTATAAACTAGGAAATAATATTATATATTTAAGCACTGGATAAAAAATTGAAGAGATAAATGTAATTTTTTTCATTCCTTTTGCCCCTTGAGGGTAAAAAAAGCCTTGTAAAAGAAAAGATCATTTAGGAAGTGAACAGTTAGTTAAGTACCTGAGAACAGGATTATGGATCATGACTTAAAAAAAGAGGATATGGGGGCTCTTGGGATGAAATGGCTCTAACAAAGGGAAACTAGTAAAAGCATATTTGCCTAGAATTTTTCAATTCTGACCAACAGAGTTTAATACTGAAAGTAAAGAAAAAGAAAGAAAAAACTATTTATATATCAAATAGCTAAAACCTAAAAATAATGTTAGAAACATCAAATAATTTGGAGCAGATAGATTCCTAGAAAAATCAGCCATAAAACTCATAACTTCAAATCTCTATACACAAATGCACAGAGTTAACAAGCAGAATGAGAGATTATAATGCAAGACAAATTTGACATCCAGGTATTACTGAGACATAGTGAAATGGAATATATGACTAGAACACAACTAAAAGAGTATATCTTAATCTGAATGAAGAGAGTAGATAAAAAGTAGGACTGAAATAGCACTGTATAGGAAACCTAGGAACAAAAGCAGAAAGATTTGAATGTGGAAAACATTTGAATGAAGATCAATGCAAAGAAAAACAGAAATGATATTTATCATGAGACTGTACTAAGATGCCACCTGAATAAAGATGGAAGTAGAAGGCAAATTTAGAGAAAAGGTCACAAGTCCCCACTAAGGCATAATAGAGTGATAGAAGTTGTCTGGACTTCTGCTCTAGTTTTACACCAAAAGTTAGTAAAGTTTTGATTTGCTTTAATAATAATGTCCTTCTTTGAAAAGGTGATAGAGAAATTAACAGGGGTATTCTATCATAAATCTCATTTTGATCAACAAGAAAGAACTAATTGCTGATGCAGAAACTATGAGGGGTAAAGAGGAGGGAAGGGAAGGAGAAGCCTAGATACTTAGAATCTGAGACAGACAAGATAACTGGATATGGTATGACAAGTATGGCAAGAGATTCATAGGACTCAAAGAAAGAAAGGGAGGATCCCATGGCCTAAAATTTTATAAGCAAGGTCAGACCAGGAAACTCTAGAAAATGAAAAATCCTGGAAAAATTGTGTCAAGGACAATAGAGTTCAAAATGAGCTTAAATTGGCAATGAATGTTAAGGGCAACAAATGTTTTTTTAAAAATTACATTTTAAATACATTCATGAGGATGATTAAAGAAGGAATAGGAATATTATTTGAAGTGGATTAGACAATGATAAGGGATGACAAAAGGTAGAATTATTTAACTGTTACTTTTTTCCCTATTTTCTCTATCAAGGATATTTTTAAATATTTAAATTAAATTGATTGTGAAGTTAACCAAAAATAGTTGAAAATAAAGTTGAATCCCAAAATAAATAAGAAAATGAGGAAGAATTCAGTTTATTTTCAAAGAGTTCAGGTTATCAGGCCCAAACAAATTATACTGCAGAATGCTGAAAGAAATGCTGTCAGTGATCTTTCAATGAATAACAGAAATGCTTACATTCCTTGAGAAAATAGGCAAATATCCCTATTTTCAAGAGGATGGATTTTGCAATGTAGACTAGTAAAGGACTTCAAATTTAGACAAAAGTCTAGACTACATTAAAGGTGTAAATGTAAAAGTTTTTAAAAGGAAACAATAGAGCCAGGTAAATGACACAGTGGAAAGTGTACTGATCCCAAAGTCAGGGAGACCTAAATTCAAATCCAGCTTCAGAGACTTACCAGCTGTATAACCCTGGCACAAGTCACTTAACCCTGACAACTTCCAAAAATATCAATTAATTTTTTAAATGATAAAAAGTAATCAATAATCACCAAGATCCAGGCTGGCTTCATTGACAACAAATTATGCCATACTAAGCATTTCTATTTCCAACAGAATTACTAGATTGATGAATAAGGAGCTGCTATAAGATATTATCTATTCAGATTTCAGCAGTTAGAAGTTTCATGTGTTCTCTTTGTAAATGAGATGGAGAAATGTAAACAAGACAATGACGTAATAGTACATTCAAAACTGGCTGAAATGACCTGACTCCAAAATTTTCCTTAATAGCGTTTTGTCACCTTAGACAGAGTTCTCTAGTGGAATGTTTCAAAGACTTTTTTATTGGCTTATCTTGTTAACTTTTTTCTCTATGACTTAAATGAAGGTATAGATGGCACGATCAAATTCACAGAAGACACAAAGTTAGTAGGAACAGCTAATGGATAAGAGATTCAGGATAGAAAAAGATCTCAATAGGTGAGAATGACCAACTGAACGAAATAAAATGAAATTCATTAGATATAAAACTAAAATATTAAACTTGAGGTTTAAAAAAATCACCTTCACAAATATAGGACATGAGGGACAAGGCTAGCCAACAATTTGTGTGCAAAAGATCTGGGGATAAACTCAATATGAGTCAACAGTATGACAAGGCAGCCACAAAAGCGAATCTGACCTCACATTGCATTATAACAAAGTATCTAAAACTGGAAAGAAAGGCAAGAGTCTTGTTGAATTCTTGATTTAGTCACATTAGAACCATAACACTATGCTCAATTCTGGACAACATTTAAGGACTTTGGGATCCAGCTGGAGAATGTCCGAAAGCAGAGAACCAAGATTCTGAATACCCATTACAGGATCAATTGAAGGAACTGGGGATATTTAACTTGGAGAACAAATGATTTAGAAGAAACATCATTCACTTCAAAAACTTGAAGGCCTGTATTACGGAAGAGGGATTAGAATTATTTTTCTTAGTCCTAGAGAACAAAACGTAAAAAAAATGGGTTACAGAAAAGCCAATTTAGGCTCAAAGTTAAGAAAAACTTCCTTACAATTAGAGCTAGCCAAAAGTAGAATGGACTGCCTTAGGAGGTAGTTTGTTTCCGCTTACTAATTAGGTCTTCAAGCGAAGGAAAGTTAGATGATTACTTGCTGGGGATTTAAAGAGGGAATTTCTGTACATGTGCACATTTTGGACTAGATGGCCTCTGAGGTCTTCCAACTCTTGGATCCTGTGAAGCACCCGATCCAGTCCATGGCAGTTTGGCTGACTTGAGAGAGAAGGCAATGGCTTTACCCTCAATTTATTTAGGAGAGGGATCTCTGTGCAAATATCAGGCCTGACATCTTCCCTTATTTCAAAGCAATGAGAACACCTGCTTACTATGTGTCATTTACATTAAGTCAAATAAAATAAGACACATTTAAAAATTTTTCTTCCCCCTTTAATTGACCACGGTAAAGCCATGACATTTCATTTGGTAACCTGCTTATAATTATAAAAATCATTCCACCTGGCCCGGCCTATATTGCCCTGGGCAAAACTTCCAGGCAATTCCAATCCCATTCTGCCCTGTTCTTACAAACTGCATATAAAAACAACGTCTGCGGCATTCTAGGTGAAGACAAATTCAGTGCGATGCATATTGGAGGTGAAGATGATGATTATGTCCTTGACAAGCCTCTATTGTCCAGATCCTTTACCTGCAAGACAAATTTGCTGTTTTAGCCCTTTGCAAGACCCTTTAAAATCAGGAAACATCGTTATTCAACAAAATCTGTTAAGAAAACTAAAAAATTGTCTAGCACAACTAGACCATTAACATATCATACATATACACCAAAATAAACTTCAAACAATATAGACTTAAAAGGTGACATATAAACAAAAAAGAGAAGAATGGAAGAAATTACCTATAGATAATAAATCTGTGATAAGGGAAGAGTACATGATCAAGAAAGATATCAAGAGGTTCACAGTAGGGAAAAAGACAACTGTGATTACATAAAATTAAAAAGTTTCTGTATAAACAAAATCAATGTAGCTAAAATTTTTAAGAATAAGAGCCATTTCCCAAGCTATCATAGCACTAAAAAAAAAAAAAAGTTCTAAATCACTAATAAGAGAAATGAAAATTAAAGCAAATCTGAGGTACCATCTTACATATATCAAATTGGCAAAACTGACTTTTAAAAAAGAGGAAAATGACAAATGCTAGCAGGTCTATTTAAAGAGCTGTGAATTGGTTCAATCATTTTGGGAAGAAATGTCGAACTATTAGGACTATACCCCAAAGCAACTAAAGAAAGAGTAAAAAGATCCATGTATTCAAAAATACTTCTAGCAGATTTCTTTGTGGTAGCTGGAAAACTCAAAACTGAGAAAGTATCCACATCAATCGAGAAATGGCTATTGTGCTGTAAGAAATGTTGAAAGGGACATTTTCAGAAAACCTGGAAAGACCTGAATGAACTAATATAAAATGAGCAGAACCAGGAAAATAATTTATACAATAACAAAACCATAAAGACAAATAACTTTAAAAGACTAAAAATTCTCAACACAATCATAATTCTAAAGATTCACGGTAAAACATGCTAGGAACTCAGCAGATTGAAGCATTTTTTTGGACATCACTATCAAAGTTGTTTTGCTTGATTAAACATATATAACAAAATTTGTTTTTCTTGCTTTCTCAATTGGGTAGAAAGAATAAATTTAGAGCTGAAAATGAAATATTGAATTTGTAAAAAAAATCAGGAAACAAATCCCCCCTCTTTTAGTACTAAGTGTGGTTTACCCAAAAGTAAAGTGAGTTGCATGTTGATGACCAATGTGACTTTGATATCAAGCAAAAATGTTATTTTAATCAGAGAAAATGACTTACCATTCCTTATTTTTGAGAATATCTAAGACTAAGTTTAAAATCAACATCCTTTAATATATAATAACAATCTCTCAGAATATAAATAAACCTAATTAGAAAACTAATGCTACAAGAAATCCTTAAAGCACATATATTCTTTCTATTCAAATCCAAAATAAAATTATATACACAAATATGTAAAATACAAACACACATTCTGATTCAATTACAAGTTTTGCTGAGTTACTTATGGAAATTTTCCTAAATGAGAAAATCAAAGGATTAATTAAAGAAAACACAGAAATTAGTACTGACAGAGAAAATACAAAATTCACAACTAGAAAAGAACTAGAGATGATATAGTCCAACTTTCTCATTTTACAGAGGAGGAAAGTGAAGTCTAGAAAATAAGTTTAAGGAGGCAACTAGATGGCACAATGAAAAGAGCACTGGTTCTGAAGGCAGAAGGACTTGAGTTCAAATTCAGTTTCAGACATTTAACACTTACTAGTTGTATGACCCTGGGCAAGTCACTTAACCCCAAATGCCTCACCAAAAAAAGAAAAAAGAAAAAAAGCTTAAGTCAACTAGCCCCAAATCATGTAAGTAGAAAACACTGGTGCCAAGAATTCAATCTCAAGTTTTTTAAATTTGAAGATAATTCCAGTGCTTTTCCCAAAAATACAGCAGAGCAGCATATACTACTAACCTTGTATATCCTGACCAGCCAATGTTCTGTGGTGTATGCTTCTTCTAGGACATCAAGCTCAAAGTCTTTGTTACCAATCTCAGCATTTCTTACTCTGTCATATCCTGGTGGACGCTCTAGGAAGAGGGCAGAAAGAGACACACTATTATCTGCATCTGAACATATTTACTAGAGTGTATGTTAATAAAGTTGTGATAAAGAAATGGATATTACATAAAATATTCACTCTACAAAAGGATGCCTAGCAGAATGTTGAGTTCATCTTTTCAGACTGGCCTTCAGCCCCCTTGAAGAATTATGAAGATGATGAAAGATCCAATTGACTAGGGAGGAAGAACATGCAAACATTCCAAAAAAGTTCATGAAAAACTTAGAAAAAGGTAATGACATTTTTAGCACACAGGTTCCCTCAAATCAAAAAAGTAATTTCAGATTTCAGGTCTCAATGTGACACCATTGGGGAACTTTTTGCTAGCAAAGCACTATGATATGCCAAGTCAACAGATGGCTTTATTGGCTAAAACAGATTTCCCTCAAAGTAGCAGACTTGAGAAGTTAGAGCCCTTGTTCTACTCCAGCCCGTATCATTCCCGATCTTTACCACATTGTCATTCACTCACTGGCTTCTGTGTAGACCTGTCCAAAGCGATAGTAACACATCTTGTACATGAGACAGTTGAGTAGCACTGGGGAACCTTCCCGGTCAACACGGAATTCTCCAGTTGGGGTATAGTAATCATGCTCTTTGATGTGCTTGCCTGTGTCTGTACTTCCCCCGATTCGGACCATCCATAGAAACTTGTTAATGTCTATGAAACAAAAGGAAACCAATTTTTTCACACTGAGATCAAAACTAGACTTATTCTCACAAATGTCACTATTTCCAAGGAAATTTCCTCTTGAAATCAAAAGTTTTTCCCCCGTGGAAGAAGTATCTAATTCTAACAATATTCCAAATGGTAGAAGAGGGGAGGGAGAGATAAAATATTTTGTTTAGCATTCTATCATAAGACCTCCTCCACAGCATTTGAGGCAATAAATTACAAACATAACATCTTTAAACTGGCATTCAGGAAAAATTTATAATGGTTTTAAGCTGGGGAAAATGTAACTACAAGCCCCATAGGAGGTACAGAACAAACAATAGGATAAATCCATCTTTGTCTTACCAGCCACAAAACCTGGAACTAGATTCATAAATATACATGTATGATGACTATTGATACAGTAAAAACCATTCCCAACTTCTTACCCTATGCTACTAATCAAGTGTGGCTACTTTTGTCACTCTCGATGTCGCCCCTTTCACCAGAAACACCAAACACATATTTGAAGAGTTCAACAAATGAACTTTGACTAGATGGTTAGTTTGAAAATGCTCTACTGGCACATTAAAAAAAATTGTGCTATTTCCCATGCACATGCTTTCAATTAGCCAATATATCATTCAAGTCTACATTATCATCTCTATCTAACAGATGGAAAAACTAAGATACAAGATAACAAAATACAAAAAAGACTAAAAAGATCCATGTGTTCATACAGTTCATAAAGTCAGGTAGCAGCAAAACTAAATATAGAATTCTAGAGTCCTGAATCCCACTCTTTAGGTTATTAGACCAGTTATCCATAGAAACTGGAGTTGTGACTACCTGTCTGGTAGTAGAATGTACAATGTAGAATTGTAGAAGCCTGAGATTATTTAGGGATGGAAAGTATACAGGATCAGGGGCAATATAGAGGATAGTCCACTACTCAAAAATGAACTTTCCAGTATTCTACAAAATAGAAAAAGTGTGAAATGTGATATATCACACTATCTCACATTGCTCAGAGAATATAGACTCTGATCACATTTTTACTTTGTCTTGTGACCTGTAGGTCAACTAGAAAGTATGTATTTAATAGGAAACGAACTAAACTGAGGGATAATATAGCTTGCACAATTTCAATATTTTTCATGATAAGACACTGACAGGGACTAAAATTAAGACTATTTAAATATTCTAAACCTAATATCATAATAAACATTATACAACCCATCAGGATTTAAACACTTGAATGATTATTATTCCCTTTAAAAAGAAGTTCTCTTGGGGATGATACACATTTATTCCAATAATGTACAAATAGTCAAAATATCTCTGAAACTTCTTTATGTTTACAGAGTATCTACAGAAACTATGACTTCCGTGAAGAACTTCAGTGGGAATGAATCTTAATCCCAAGAGTGAAATTGATTTTCTTTCTTTTTTGCTAAGGCAATTGAGATTAAGTGACTTGCCCAGGATCACACAGCTAGAAAGCGTTAAGTGTCTGAACTTGGATTCTCCTAACTGCAGGGCTGGTGCTCTCTCCACTGTGTCACCTACCTGCCCTCTGATTTTTTAAACAATAAAAAAATCATATAATGTTGAGTCTGATGAATAAGGCAGGTAGTCAAATGAAATAAAAATCCATTTGGTCAAAAATTTTTATAGAACATACACCAAGCTGGAATACTGTTATGATGAAAAATCCTTTAAGTTGTTTTTGTTTTTTTTTTTTTTTTTTAACATTCCCCCAGACTCATTCAAATCCTTTGTAATATCTACATAATAAATTTAACTGGCTACAAAAGACAAAATCTGCCTGAATAATGCTAGCAAAATTAAACAAACAAAACTATGATGTCATCCCCTAGGATTCTGACCTGGATACTTCCTGAATCCAATGGCTGTTGGGATTTTCCACAGCAGACTTTGATACTACTTTTAGGTTGTACTAAACATTTTGTTTTATCATCAGTTATTATTATAATATCAAACTTCCCTTTGAAAGACTAGTTCATTGTTTCTGTTCATCAATCCAAATACACAGCATAACCTGCAGAAATATTCTTGCAAAAGTATGTTTCTTTAACTAAAGATAATTTTGTAGCTATTATTCTCACTGTTAATCATTTATTTGAAAACCACACCTTTCACTTTTTTTGATATTCCTTTAAGTCCTATAAGAATGACTGCTTCATGTAGCACCACATTTTCCTCACCTTTTCTAAACCTTTTATGCGAGTCATAGGCACTTGGTCTGGACCTTCGATCTCCATGGTTTCTTTTACAGTATTCAGTATCTTATTTACAGATATTTTAATATGTTTTGTATTAAACAAGATACTCCTTTTAAAGACATAAATCTTTATGTCTTTCTATTTCTATTTGGAAAGAAAAGCCCAGTTATGATTTACTGAAAATTCTTAAGTACTGCTGTTACAAATTGCAATATCCCTGCTATGATCTTTCCCCTACTTCTACACACTCCACACAAAATCTCACTACTTATAGTCACACCTAATATAAAACCTGAAGAACAAAAAGCTGATTCCCTAAGACTCAACCGGGCACTACATCTGATCCTGTGTTCTTTGTCAGCGTCATGTGTAAGAGGAAGCAGAGATGACCAAAAATGTGAACTATCTTAAGAAAACAGCACATAGTCTGATAATGTGAAATCATAAGTAAATCTTAAATAAAACAGGATAATCCCAAAGGGTATATAATCTCTGACAAAAAATACAAGGGACATACAAATATACATACCAGTTGTTACCCATGGAAAAAGGCATAACTCCCTCTAAGATAGCAAAAATCTATGATCAAGAATAGAGTTTGTTGTTTAGAGGCACAAAACTAATCATTTATTCCACTCCCATAAGGCATCTGAGTAATTTGGGAGTGTGAAACTATAACCAGTTAGGTAGCTAATTTCAACATAAAAATCCTAAAACTCATTCAGCACACATCTCACCATATCCTTGTTGATTATTTATTTTCTAAACTGAGGCAAATACTGAGCATTGAGCTTCTGGCAGCAAATATCAGCCTTTTGTCTAAGCAGAAGAGTGCCAAGAAGAAGCATTAGTGAGAAACAAAAGAATAGAAGTTTGAATTTTAAAAGTCCTCTTTATGAGTTATTTACTGAGTGCCCAGTGAAACCATACAGAAGAAAATCATTCACAGAGACATTACCATCAGAAGAATATCCAGTGAGGCCTCCAAATATGACTAGAACATAGCTGACATCAAGCTCCCTCATGATCTCATAGGCCTTCTCTTCTGTGGATGCCATAGCCTAGAAAAATAAAGAACACACCAGTTTCAGATCAAGGTCTTATTGTTCCCTCTAAAAAGAAGTATTTCCTACTGGGATTCATATTTAGAATGTGTGAAAAGTCCTTCCACCTACCTGCCCAACTCGAGAAATGTGAGTATTATTCCAAGTATTATTGTCCACTAGGATTGTCCTGTTTGCCATAGCTGTGATCTGGTAGCCATAATCCCACCATGACATGATTTTTGCATCCTAAAAAGTTAAGAATGGAAGATTAGAAATTCTAAATTGCTGTTTTCACATATGCTATTATGTATGTAGGGAAGTTAAAAGAGGACATATAAGTAAAAGGTTACTCAATAATCTTGGACAATTAACTCAGCATTTTCATGTAACTATTCACATATCAGTATATAATATCCTCTCTCTTACAAAACTACACCCAAACTCATTTTCTGCAAGAGATGACAGAGAAATAATTTATTAAATAAACATGTATGACAATGGCAGCATTGTTACAAAGAAAACCAAGCAGTTAAAAATCAGGGGTTGAATGTTTGACAAGATGAAGAATATGGAAATTAAACATTTACCAAGTGTTTAGGTAAAGCTAGGCACTGTGCTAGATGCTGAGAATACACAAAATTAATAATAAAATATGATCTTGACCTCAAAAAGGTCATGGAAACAAAAGTCAAGGACCACAAATAACAACTGTTACTTTCACCTATTTAGGACTTACATGTTCAAATTAGAATATGGCAGTTCAATGGAAAAGATATGTGTTGTGAGAAAACAAGTTATTAAAAAAAAGAAAGAAAGAAAAATTGAAAAACTGGAGATATTTAGTATGGAAAAGAGACCCTGGAGAATAAGAATGTTAGTGGAAGGGCGGTGTGTGGAAGAAACAAAACTTATTTTATGGGATTATCTCACAGTATGACCAAGATCTCATAATTTAATTCATTTTTTTTTTCATTTACAAAATAAACAACTGGCCCAGATCAGAGGCCAATCACAGCTTTTATGTGTCAGAGACCCCTTTAGCAGTCCTTTGAAGTGTACAGCCCTTCTCAAAATTACATTTTTAAATGCATAAAATAAAATAAATAGAATTGTAAAAGAAACCAATTGTATTGAAACATTCCTGATTAAGAATTCCTGTAGATAACATCTAAAATCCCTTCTAATTGTTAAGAATGGATGATTTTATTCATACAGGACTTAATCCAGCTGGAAATTGCTATATTCACCATCATGACCCACTTTACCACCTCTTTAGTTCCCCAAATCTTTACCTCTGGAGTGTTGTGCCTAAGCCAGTAGTACGCCTCTCTGAAGTCATCAAATATGATCCTGCTTCCATCTCCACCTCGTGCAGAAAGCACAATAGAAGGAGAAGAGTAGGCTTCACTAGTGACCCATGTTGAGTGGAAAGTGTAAGTGATAAGGAAAAAAGCCATGACCAAGATCATCCCACTTGCCACCTGGAAAAGAAATAAATCTCTTAAAATATGAATATTATGGAATATTATTGTTCTGTAAGAAATGACCAGCAGGATGATTTCAAAAAGGCCTGGAGAAATTTACATCAACTGATGTTGAGTGAAATGAGCAGGACCAGGAGATCATTATATACTTCAACAACGATACTATATGATGATCAATTCTGATGGACGTGGCCCTCTTCAATAATGAGATGAACCAAATCAGTTAGTAAAGCACTAGAAATGAAGTAGATTCTTATCAACTGGGAAATGGATAAACAAAATGTTGTTACATGAAAGTATTGAATTGTAATTGCATTGGGAAAGCATGGGAAAATATGTGAATTAATGCAAACTAAAGTAAGCCACATCAGGAAAGCAATATACATAATGACTGTAACAATTTAAATGAAATATAAATAACTAGATAACAATCAAAATTGAACAATTTGAAATTATAGTAACAAAGCTTAGCTCCAAAGAATAAATGAGAAGGCATCTATCCTTCTTTGCAAAGGTAGGGCATATAAGTATGAGGCATTACATATAATGTTAAATTTCTGTGATGATAGTTGTTTTTTGGTTTTTTTTTTTTTTTTTTTGCTGAGGCAATTGGGGTTAAGTGACTTGCCCAGAATCACACAGCTAGGAAGTGTTAAGTGTCTGAGGCCAGATTTGAACTCAGGTCCCCCAGATTTCAGGGCTGGTGCTCTATCCAGTGTGCACTTAGCTGCACCATGATAGTTGATTTAAAAAAAATTTTTTTTCCATTTCTTATTCTATTATAAAGGCTGACTCACAAGGAAGAAGGGAAAGGATATACTGGAAAATTTAGGTCATTTTAAAATAACAATAAAAACATTTTTAAAACTTTTAACAAATTCCATCTACCATAATCTGGAAGACATAGAAGCAACCATTTCTTAATCCTAGTTGTGATAAAAATGATAGAAACTCAAATTTATATAATACTTTAATAACAATAAGAAACCAAATTATATAGGATTTTATAATACATTTAGAACCAGACAGACTATTGGTAAAGAATGGAATGCATCAATTACATTGTCTTCCTCTGATTCCTTAAAACTAGCAATTGTGTCACTGGTAAGATAACCCTATATTACCCAGAAACCCTATCTAATCATCCCCAACATGCTTTACCCTTTGCTCACCTCATTTTTGATAGGATAGGTAGAATCCTGTTGCTTCTTGCTCTTCTTATCTGGACGACTAATGTCCAGGTTTTTCATGTAGGTGGAGAGGACCTGGGAAACCCCAATGCCAGAAAGAATACACATCACAGGAGCAAGGACTAGCATTAGACGTACCTGGGAAGAAGAAAGGAAGCACAATTGATGTCACTTTCACAGATAAGTAAAATTCTTTCTTTTTTCTTCTTTGAATTCTGAGCCTATAAACAATCCAGCAATAATTAATCAATCATCAACAATAATTTATTAAGTACTTACTATATGCCAAATATTATAAGAGCAGGGAACAGAAAGACAAAATTGAAACAGTCTCTACTTTCATGGAACTAACATTTTATTAAGGGAAATGATACATATACATATATACAAATATGTACAAAATAAATACAAGTACCTAAGAGGCACTAACAGAATGGTATGTATTGGGGAAGGAAAGCAGAGGAAAGCAGAAAGGTCTCATGTACAAGGGGAAATTTAAGCTGACCTTTGAAGGAAGCTGTATATTCTAAGAGGTGGAGGTGAGAAAGAAGCCTTGGGGGAGAGTCAGTGCAAAAACTCTGAGATGAGGAGAGATGGAATGTCACATATGAGGAACAGCAAGATCAGTTTGGCTGAATCAGCAAGTACATGAAAGGGAATAATATTTAAGTATGAAAAGGTAAAATGGAGCCCTGTTGTGAAGGACTTTAAATGTCAAACAGAGAAATTTATATTTTATACTAGCAGCAAAAGGAAGCCACTGGAACTTTTTGCTCAAAAGAATGGCATGGTCAAACTTGTACTTTTAAGAATATCACTTTGGGGTTCTGATAAAGGCCTCATTTCCAAAATATATAGAGAATTGACTCTAATTTATAAGAAATCAAGCCATTCTCCAATTGATAAATGGTCAAAGGATAGGAACACACAATTCTCAGATGAAGAAATTGAAACTATCTCTAGCCATATGAAAAGATGCTCCAAATCATTATTAATCAGAGAAATGCAAATTAAGACAACTCTGAGATACCACTACACACCTGTCAGATTGGCTAGAATGACAGGGAAAGATAATGCAGAAGGTTGGAGGGGATATGGGAAAACAAAAACACTGATACATTGTTGGTAGAATTGTGAACACATCCAGCCATTCTGGAGAGCAATTTGGAACTATGCTCAAAAAGTTATCAAACTGCGCATACCCTTTGATCCAGCAGTTTCTACTGGGCTTATATCCCAAAGAGATACTAAAGAAGGGAAAGGGACCTGTATGTGCCAAAATGTTTGTGGCAGCCCCTTTTGTAGTGGCCAGAAGCTGGAAAATGAGTGGATGCCCATCAACTGGAGAATAGTTGAGTAAATAGTGGTATATGAATTGTTATGGAATATTATTGTTCTGTAAGAAATGACCAGCAGGATGAATACAGAGACCGGCGAGTCTTATATTAACTGATGCTAAGTGAAATGAGCAGAACCAGGAGATCATTTATATACTTCAACAACGATATTATATGAGAATGTATTCTGATGGAAGTGGATCTCTTCGACAAAGAGATCTAACTCAGTTTCAATTGATCAAGGATGGACAGAAGCAGCTACACCCAAAGAAAGAACACAGGGAAATGAATGTAAACTATTTGCATTTTTGTTTTTCTTCCCGGGTTATTTATACCTTCTGAATCCAATTCTCCCTATGCAACAAGAGAACTGTTCGGTTCTGCACACATAAATTCTATCTAGGATATACTGTAACCTATTTAACATGTATAGGACTGCTTGCCATCTGGGGGAGGGGGTGGAAGGAGGGAGGGGAAAAATCGGAACAGAAGAGAGTGCAAGGGATAATGTTGTAAAAATATTTCCCAGATCATGGGTTCTATCAGTAAAAAGTTATTTAAAAAAAAAAAAAGAATATCACTTTGGGGACTGTTTCTGGGAAGTTGATGGAATATCAGAATATTTCAAACTCTTCAGATTTCTTCCACAAACAAAACAAAATTGTGTCTCGGGTGAACACAAACAGGTGAGAAACAAGTAAGATTTGGGGCAGAACAGAAGTCATCCTAGGACAACCTGAGAAGATCCAAATACATAGAACAAAAAAATCAGTTGGAAGTGAAAATATCTCCAGGCTAGCTCTACAGGAACTGTAGGCAGAGAGCCTTGGGGCTAGGTAGATTCAGAGGTAGCCTCAGGTTGAACCATAGAACTTTCACTTCAGATAGCCTGGGGAATCACAGGTCTGAGTCTTGGAAAACTGAGGGAACCTCTCCTGATAAGGAAAGCCAGGCCCAACTATGCAGCTGAGATATGGCCCTTGGTGAGAAAGAACCAGGACACCCACTAAGTGCAGAAATAGTGGGGCTTGCAAACCAGGTAGAGTTCTTGGCTTGAGGTCCCAGGTCAAAGGAGGGAGCTGAAGTGAAGCCAGAGGCAGGCAGTATCTTCCCCACTCCAGGATTACAAGTGTTACACTAATAAATTCTCATTTTAAAAAAATGAGCTGGGTCAAGAGAAATTACCCAACCAAAAAAAAACTTACTATGGGAATAGGGAAGATTAGAGGTCAGCTTCAGAGGAGGACACTGAAATAAAAAAGCCTGTCCTAGCCCAAAGAGTAATGTTAAATAGTTACCTGTCCAGAAAGAAATTATAGAAGAACTCAAAGACTTTAAAAGTCAAATGAAAAAAGACTGAAGAGATTAAAAAAAAAATCCAAGAAAACAAGATTATGAAAAGAAAGTCAACCAACTAGAAAAGGAAAAACAGTCATAAAGAAGATATATACAAATACTACAACAAATATCAGCAGTAGAATTTATTAGAATAAAAAGTAGGACTAGTAATCATTGATCTCAAAGTCAAATTTAAAGATTCAACTAAGAGAGAAATCTACATTATACACCAGCCATATTAATACTGTTTTAGATGCATGTTTACAAATGTGTAAATTCATATTATATATGTGTACATATATACATGTAGGCTTAGGTAGGTGTCTGTATATAAAAAATTAGTATGTGTGAGGTGTGTGTGCAGGTGTGAAAAAATATATATGCATACATAAATATAGCCATGCTTAACTGTAGTTTGCTTGGGGGAAGTAGGAGAAATGAAAGAGGAAAAATATGAATAAAGTAAAAAATGCACAGCAGAGAACAAAAGAATAACTGACAAGGAAGCAAAGATGATGAGTCATGAATATAAAGTCTCCTATTATTATATATGCTTTCTTGAAACAGAAATTTATTCTTACATATTTTGAATCTTCCCTGATATTCTGCTGCTAATATTTTGTTTTTGTTTTTTCTTTTTAATTTTTCTATTTTGTTTTTTCTCACTCTATATTTAGTCTTAAATAAATATATTTTTTAAAAAGGATATATATATGATGATATAGTCCATATATGATGCTAAATAACATTGTTTTCTACCATGAGTGGATTATTTTAATAAACTACTTTATATATCTATTTTAAAAAAAAAAAAGAGTATTATTTTGGGAGCAGAGTGGCGGTAAGACAAAGAAGAGTATTAAGCAAGAGATCAATTAATTAATTAAGAAATTATTACACTAGACTAGGTTAAGAGATAATGAGACTCTGACCTGGATTATGCAGCCATCAGAGTAAAATGTGGTAGTCAGATATGACACTTTTAGACTCTCTCTTTGTCACCATTTAGTCATAATTTCATCTAACAAGCTGACTTGGCTAAATTGTATTTGTGAGGTGATGCACAGTAAGGAATTGATGAGATAGGAATTTGGTACCTAAACTGATACAAAGTGAATAACCAAGAAAAGTAATATATACAATGATAACAAGATAAATGGGAAAAAAAAACCAATTAAACATGTGAAAAATTAATGTAGCAAATTACAAAGAACAAACTTGGCTCCAAAGAAGAAATAGGAAAAGATACTTCCCCTTATACCTTGGAGGAAGGAGGAAAGGGGAAAGAAGGGGATCATAGTCCATGGATATAGAACACTGGATTATTCATTGGATGAACTGCTTGAAGTATACCTACTACAGGCAGAGACAGCTCAAGTCCTAGCCTTAAATCAGAAGAAGGGTGATAAAAATGAGCAACACCATAGTCTTCCATTACTACCGATCTGGGTATGAGGAGAGAGTAATTTTTGCTTCTTGAAGAAAACTTTGAGGAAAAAATTTCCATTTCTACCTTGAAATCCTTCAGCACCAAAGGTAGCAGAGGCAAGAACTTCTCCTGCCACTGTTCCCCACTCCCTCAAGCCTATCCTACCCTAAGCCTCATCCCTCTTGAGGCCCTATTCTTCTAGAACCTCTATTCTATCATCAATAAACTTCCCTCATATTAGACTAGTTCTCATTCCTTTAGTTTTCCTACACTCACAAAAACCTAGCTCTTCCCACAGCAGAGACTCTATCTGAAGGCTACCAGTAAAGGATGTACTTTCTTTTTTCATACTCCCCAACACACTGGTCCAGGAAGGAATAGGTATACATTCTTTGCTCAATTACACTTTTAGACCCTCTCTGTGTTACCATTTAGTCATCATTTCATCTATCTATATTACACCATCTAAAGCAAATTTGCTCTTATGAATTGGCTTCCAGGCATTCTACCTCCTCTCAAGGAATTCAGCAACTAGAACATGGTCTTCCTCTACACCACAACTTTTACCCTCATATAATACATATGTTACTGTCACCTCAAACACACTGGTCTCCCAGTTCATCAATCATCCCAAATTCCATAACCCACACCTTCACTTCATCTTAGTCACACACAGAACAGTCATACTCTTCATCTCACTATCACCCATAACTGTTCAATTACCATGATTCAGGAATCTGATATTCCTCGCTTTCCATCTCTTCCTCTCAATCACTCCTAAACCTGTCCTTCATCCTCATCATATACTTTAGGTGTTTCACTATTTATTGTTCTTTCTTCTTTTCCATTCATGCTTTAGCTTCATTTTTTCCTTTTGGAATATTAATGCTATAGACTAGACAGTTCAACTTCATACTGTCCTCTAATCTCAAATGAACTCCATCCTTAGATTACTACCACTCATGCCTTATCAATATCAATTCCCAATTTTCTCTATTTTTAAAAAAAACCTTTATTTGACCAGCTCCATCTCTCATACTCCTGTGGACTCCTTCTTTTATTGTTGAGTTCTTCTCAGAACTTTCATTTTGGGAAAGGATCTCAGACTAATCGTCCCTCATTCTCCAATCTTAGCCACCATATGCCTGCCCACGTATAGCCTCCTACTTGTATCTCCCACTTCTCACATTTCAGCTCCCCTTTAGAGCTAATTCTCCCATTAGAATGTAAGCTCCTTATTGGGTTTGTATCCCAAAGAGATCATAAAAGAGAGAAAAGGACCCACATGTGCAAAAAATGTTTGTAGTAGCTTTTTTTTGTGATGACAAGGAATTGGAAATCGAGTGGATGTCCATCAATTGGGAATGGCTAAATCAGTTATAGTATATGAATGTAATGGGATATTATTGTTCTATAAGAAATGATAAGCAGGCTGATTTCAGAAAATTCATTAAAGACTTACATTAACTGATACTGAATGAAGTGAGCAGAATCAGGAAAACAATGTATACAACAAAAGCAAGACTGCATGATGATAAACTATGATAGAATTAACACTTTTCAGCAATACAGTGATCTAAGACAATCCCAATAGACTTGGGATAGAAAATGCCATTCACAAACAGAAAAAGAACTCTGGAAACTGATTATGGATCAAAGCATTCTATTTTCACCTTTAAATTTTTTTTTCTTTCTGGTGGTTTTTTCCTTTTATTCTGATTTTTCTTTCCCAATATGTCTAATATAGAAATATGTTAAAAATGATTATACAAGTATAACCTATATCAGAACGCTTTCTGTCTTGAGGGGGAAGGTAAGAGAGGAAAAAAAATTTGGAACTCAAAATCTTACAAAAATAAATGTTGAAAAGTATCTTTACATGTAATTGGAAAAATAAAATGTTATTAAGTTAAAAAAAAAAAAAAAGGTAAAGAATGGGACTGGTTTTGTTTTTTGGTGTGGGCTGGTGAAGGGAAAGGAGAGTAGAATTTGGTTTCTATTTGCATTCGTAGAACTTAGCACAGCACCTGGCACATGGTAAATGCTTAATAAATGCTTTTTGAATGACTGACCCATCGTTCCCTTAATCTATTATCCAATAGCTTAGCCAAACTCTTAAGAAAAGATGTCTACCCTAATTGCTTCTATTTTCCTCCACCCACTTTTCAGTTCCTAGTAATAACTTCTGACTCACCAGTCAACCAAAACTGTCTCCTTCAAGGTTACCAACCATCTTAGTGGCTAGATCCAAGAGCCTTTTCTCAATCCTCATAATTCTTGATGGCTTTAGAGCACTGGACACTATCAACCATCCTTCACTCCCATCTCAATACTTTTCCCTCTTCTAGTTTCATGACATTGTTCTTTAAGAGTTCTCTGCCTACTTCTGTGATGATTCCAATTCTCAGTCTCTGTGGAATCTTCATTAACACTCTCACTCCCAAGCAAAAGTATGTTCCTCGGTTCTGTCCTGGGCCCTCTTCTCTCTCTGTAATCTTTTATATATGTTTGTTGTTGCCTCCGTTAGAACCTAAGTTCACTGGGAACAGGAATTATTTCATCCTTTATATTTGTATTCCCAGAACAGTAGCTGGCACATAGTAGCCACTTAATAAAGCTTTGTTGATTAATTATTCATTTATTTTTGTGCATATTAAATATCTAGCTTTCATCTCTCAAGCTCTAGTTCTTTAGCACAACTATCTTAATTTACATCTACATTAGATTCCAATAGATATCTCAAATTTAGTACATCTAAAACAAAAAAAAAATTGCTTTCTCTCTAAACTTCCCCCTTCTCCAACTCTGAGATACCAACCCCTCAGATTGGCTAACATGACAGGAATGAGAAGTGTCAGAGGGGATGTGGAAAAAGTGGGACACTAATATATTGTTGGTGAAATTGTGAAATGATTCAACCATTCTAGAGAGTAATCTGGAGCTATGCCCAAAGGGCTATCAATTACTGTGCATACATACCCTTTGATCCAGCAGTGTCTCTACTGGGTCTGTATCTCAAAAAGATCATTTAAAAAAAGGGAAAAGAACCCATATATGCAAAATGTTTGTAGCAACTCTTTTTCTAAGTGGCAAGAAACTGGAAACTAAGTGGATGCCCATCAATTGGGGCTAAATTAAATTATGGTATATAAATATCATGGAATATTATTATTCTATAAGAAATGATCAGCATGATAATTTCAGAAAGGCCTGGAGAGACTTACATGAACTGATGCTAAGTGAAGTAAGTAGAACCAAGAGAACACTGTATACAGAAACAACAAGATGATCAATTGTGATGGACTTGGATCATTTCAACAGTGAGATGACTTAGACCAGTTACAATGGTCTTGTGATGAAGAGAGTCATCTGCATCCAGTAAGAGAACTACAGGGAATGAATGTGGATCACAACATAGTATTTTCACTTTTTTTGTTATTGTTTGCTGGTTTCTTTTTTTTTCTCATTTTTTTTCCTTTTTAATCTGACTTTTCTTGTGCAACATGATAAATGTGGATATGTTTGGAAGAACTGCACATGTTTAACCTATAGATATTGGATTACTTGTTGTCTAGGGGAGGGAAGTGGGGGAAAGGGAGAAAAATTTGGAACACGAGGTTTTGCAAGAGGGAATACTAAAAACTATCTTTGCACATATTTTAAAAACAAACAAAAAAAAAAATTTCTCCCTTTTTCCTAATTACCCTGCCAAGGATACCCCACTGTTCCAATCACCTACGTTTACCTTAGCCTCTTTCAACTCTTTATTCACTCTCCCTCATCCATTCAATTGCTCATATCTGTCCTCTTATCTCTAATCATCCTAATATGTGGCCTTAGCATCTCTAACCTGGATAAATGCAAGAGAATCCTAGGTAGTCTTGCTGTTTCCATTCACCTTTACATTGCTGCCAAAACAACCCTTCAAAATACAAGTCTGAATAGGTCATTCCCCTAGCAAGAAAATTAACCTTCCCATTATCTCTAGCATCCAATACAAATGTCTTTGTTTAGCAATGAAAATCCTTTGGTCTTTCCAGATTTACTTCACCTTCCACCTCCCACCCCACATGCACCTTATGTTTCAGTCAAAGTGACCTTTTTGTTCTCTGTGACATTCCTCCCTACCTTTGAAACTTAATCAAGATTTCATCCATAGAAGAATGCTCTCTATCCCATCACCCTTGTCTAATGTACCTTGAACTTCTTTCAAGGATCACTTCAGATATCACACAGATTAAAAGATATATCTTTCCTGATCCCTCCAGCTTTGAGTTCTCCAAACAACCTCTAAGCCCCCATGGCTAAAATTATTCTATCACTGTATTAACTTATTTTTGCACGTGCATTTTGTCTTGAAAGCAGGAACTGTTGTGTTCTTGTATGCTCAGTGCCTCGTGCAATATCTTGTGTGATTAATGAACATGCTGAATTGAATCATAAATCCAAGAAAACTGAATGAGAACACTGAGAAGTGTTGATGCTTGTGGGACCATTACTAGACAGGAGCACTACTAATAAGAATTTACCCACCTTAGCTTCCTTAAAGAGGTTTATAGTTAAGGTCCTTAAATTCTTAGCGAAGGCACTTTCTCACCACCACTTAGCCAAAAATCTCTGAATATTTTGAATGTCACCAAGCAGAATAGAAAACATCAAGAAAATGGGAGGAAAGGTACAGAAGATATTTCTCACCATGACAGCTGAGAAGTACATACTGGTCACACCATACATGATGATAAAGATCCGGGCATCAGACAAGTTGCTAAAGCAGTAATAGAGACCAACTGCAAAAAAAAAATTTAAAAAAAAAAAAAAAAAAAAAAGGAAGAAGAAAAATGCTGTTGAGTCCCCAAGAACTGGACAAATAGTCATATCCACTATACCAAAAAATATCTCAGAATGTGCCTCTAGAGAGGAAAATAACACTAAGCTCAGCCTAAAAATATACTAAGGTCTTCAAAGTAATTACCATAAAAAGCAGCTTAGCAGATAACCAAACTTCCTTGTAAAAACGCCTTTAGACAGGGGCATAGAATTGTGACAATTTTAAACAAACAAACCTAATGAGTTTGGAGAAAAAGTCAGAAGATATCTTCTGCAGGGCCTTTGTGAAACAAGAATAAAAGTTTATACTCTGTTTTGGATACCTATCCCAACAAACTTGCCAGTGTCATTCCCACCCTTCTTTTTTTCTTTCTCTTCATTTCTATTCTTCAGGTATTTAACAAATATTTTTAAACATTCTCTGTGCAACATAAGAAAAAGAAACCGTGTCTCTTGGATACTTTATAGATTTTATTTGATGTAGTAACTTCTGCCAAGGAGACCAAGTCAAAGATTTCAAGATAAACAGACCTGGGAACATGAAGACTAAGAGCTGCAGGTCAAAGTAGTAAGAAGACCAGGTGGTAGGTTGATGCTCAGACACAGAGGCAATAATAGGGATGTTGTTCTTAGCATATGAAGGATCCAGCAGAGAATAGAAACGTCCCGTCCAGGGAGAAATTTTTCCTGGTAGGAAAATTAAATGTTAGGATTTCATAACAACTCCCAAGACATTAAATATCTAATTCTACTCAACCATATCTATTTTCTCATCCAAGAAATTGATCTAAAGAGTCACCCAATACTTAAAATCAAAATGCTATCAGTTTCTCATATTTTGCTTCCGATTTTTCGTGTTCTTCTCTCCACTTAAGACCAGAATGAGAATGCTCCTGTCAGCATGCACAGAAAACAAAGAAAGACTACATGAATAAAATGCTGAGGAAAATGGAATAAGTGTCCATTTGTCTGGCTTATCACCTTCCTAAATTTGGACGTGAGACTGAACCAAGACTCTCTGAAGAAGAGGTAATACAGCAAACCTGACCACTGTGCTCAATTACCCTGAACAGGACAGTAGTACTAGGGATAGGCCACAATCAACCTTTGAAATATATACTATATACATTCCAAAACATACAGAGGAAGCATATAGAAGGAATTGGGGATATTGTATAAAACAGCTGGTCTATGTTAAATGGAACAATATATAGGTCCCACCTAATCATGAATGAGAGGAAGATAACCCAGTAGGTACATAGGGTATAAAAGATAAGGCTAAGATTCATCCCACTCCCCACCAATAAAAATGAAAAGAAAAAAGAAAGTGGGAAAATAAGTAGACTCATTTAACCAGCTATAATTTTCCAGACATCAGTAAACAGCCTGACAGGCCATTTTCAGGTATATTCAATCCTCAGACTGTAAAAGGAGGTAGACTTTGGTATGTTTGGAACCAAATCCAAGCAAGTAATCAAAACAATCCTACTTCTCAAAAAAAAAAAAAAAAAAAAAAAAAAAAAAAAAAAAAAGGTTAAGTGGAGAATGAGGAAAGCAAGATGGGGTATGTGGAAAGAATCTTCCTTGGACAAGGAAAGGTCATTCTCCACATATCCAATCTCCTTAAAGCTTATTATATTTTTATACCCAAAGGGGTAAATTTCTTATTGAGTATAACAGAAATCCTTGCCTATCTATGGTCAGGGGTGTTTCCTACCTGTCAGCATGAGGACAGCTCCTAGAGTGAGGAGGACGAAACCAACCAAGGAGATGACACTTCGGAAGAGGACTTCAAATTGTTGAGGATTCAGCTTGCTACGCAGGTAATCCACAAAGGCGTGGATCTGGCAGAGACCAAAGACCCCAAAAGCTGCCATATGCTCTGATGAAAGGACAGGCTGTGAGAAAGAAGCACTGTGAATTATAATCAAGGCATAAGGTAGGGATGGATATAGTCCCGGAGCTTCAATTCATACCTACATCAAAATCAATCCAGAAGGCTGGGTATAGATAAAGAAACTAAGCTCCAAGGTTACCTGCTCTGACAATTCCAGAGATGACAACTCATCATTCATCTTAAAGTTTTTTAAATAGTTTCTTATGCACATGGGAAAACAAACTCAGAAACAAAATATTTATTTGTCTTAGCAGTTGATCATTACCAAGGATAGACCATATACATTTATTGGAGGACTTGGGCTTTGATCTCTTAAAAACTTGTGTCTAGGTCCCAGAAGGTGGTCAGGAATTCTTTATTATTAAGTAAAACCATCAACAGCTAATAAGAGAGGAAGAATAGCTTTTATCTTATTTCCATCAACTCAAATCTCTTCAAAATCCACCTCCAAACTTTACGCAGGTCAAATTAAGGCTAAACTAGCCTAAATAAAGGTGACAGAAAAAACAGCCCATCCACAAACTGCCCTAACCAAACCTTAGGCATAAAGTCAGATTCCTGAGGATAATAAAGTTGACATACAACACAAAATTATACAACTATTACTTCACTCCCATCATTAGAAATTGTTAGGTTATTCTTCTAGACAGAGTCATCTAAGAAAAGGATTAAATGCTGATATTCCCACAAAGCCTCAGGCTCACCTGGAAGCCCACAAAGGAAATCTGCATAGAAAGGATGGTGCCCAAGCAGTATACAGTACAGTAAGCCACATAGATCCGGTGGGAGAATCTCCCCGTCAGCATCAGTACCAGTACATGAAGAGGGATCAAGTTGATCAGAAACACATAACCTCCCCATGAGGAGACCTGAGCAAGGACAGAAAAGGACAATTTCTTTAAGTTTCTACCCTTGATTCATGAACTACCTGCTCTCAAAAAGTAATTGCTATTGTCTTTCAAAAGGAATTATAACAAATATTACCTTTCTTCCAAAGAGATTAATTATTACAAATGATGCCTGAAATCGTTGGTGGGGATGCTAAATTCTTATCTATCACCATTAATCACCACCGTGTTTTTTTGAGGTTATGAAAGACAAGGCCATATTCTTCAACTATTTCCCACCCATCCCATAGAGCCCCAAGGAAAACAAAAAAGCAAAAGGGAAAGAGGAGTCAACAACAATAGTAACTGATCAATTCTATGGCCTGTACCTCACCCTCAGTGCCAGCCCAGATGCTGCCTACTCTCAGGTCACATGGAGGCCCTAGGGATGTAAGGGAAAGGTATAAGAGTGGAAGACAGAGTGCATGCATATATGCTTGAATAGAATAAGTAGAGTGGGGAAGGACAGATGTAAAAGAAAAAAGGAAAAGGAACGAGCTAATCAAGCAACAAGTATCCCCAAGAGGTATAGTACAGTATCAGATGTAAAGTTATTTTAAAAAATAAAGGGGGAAAGGACTTCCCACCCATATTTACTTGTTACTAGGCTTGGCATCCACCCCTTTATTAGACCATGAGGTTAAGAGGAACTATGAAGACAATTCATATTGTCTGTCTCAACCCTAATGCACTATACAATCTAGGAGGAATATCTGATCTCTATCAGTGTCAGCTCTTGTATACTCCCTCCCACACCTGAACACAAGGCAGGAAGAAGAGTAGATGGTTACCATGTAGAAATAGGCAAGGGCACATTTGGCAGCCCAGTAGGTAGAGCCTGTCTTTACTGCCTTAATCCACATGTAATAGGTGAGCAGCATGCAGAAGATGGCAATTCCTGCAAAGAAACACACCACAATTCATTCAGGGGTGGGAGGACTGACATAGTTATTTAACCTCACAGCAACTGGGAAAATCCTTTAAACCAAAGGATTCTCATTTAAGAGATGGCATCCTTTTAAATAAAAATTTAGCCTAATACTTAGTCTCATAAACTTTATGCTAATTCCCTGAGGTTGAATAACAAAATCCTCTGAACAGTATTGTTAGTCTTATTTCCCAAAATGGGAAGAAGGGCTAACAAACATCTTCTGGGATGATTTGACAAGTGATGATCTCTGACCATCCTTATACATCCCATCAACTCTCACTTCATTTCTTCCTAATATCAGACACTACTTTAGTTCTTGATGCAGTATAATAGGCTTGGACACCATATCTTACTGTTTTTACTGAAGATACCATTAGGATGAGCAGTCTTCTTCAGCATTTTAAAAAATTTACCTTCATTGTCATAGGATCCTGCCACAGATCGAGATATATATCCAGGAACCACAGCAATCATGGCAGCAGCAAGGAGTCCAGCACCTGCATCCTGGCAGAAGAGGACAGAAACATGAAATTAATACCAACACACTACATGCTGACAGAATATGGGAACTAGGTCTCTAGGTTTCTCCCTCTGCTGGGTCCAGAAACAGTCAACAGGTATTCCAAGTAGTTTCAAAAACACATATCAGATAACCAGACATGTCCAAAACTAAAACTGCATAACTACTTTCTCAGTCTGTGGTATAATTATGGGAATAGTCAACATATATGCTAAGGACAAACAGGTCATATGAAAGCAAACATCAGGCAAGAGGATGTAAAGTGAGATGAAGTCATTTGGATCACAAAACAATCAAAAACTGGATTATATAATCCACCTAGGGTAAGGATACCAAATGATTCCGCTACTGAAACATTTGTAAATCCTTTAAAATTTTTCCCCAAAATATACTTGGTAGGAAAAATTAAATGAACTTGAGCTATATTTCAGAAGGCATGTGGTGCAGGGAAGATGAGGCAGTAAGGGTGGAGAAGTAGAAGAGAGGTGAGGCATGGATTTGGAATTATAGTTTTTGGGTCATTTTTACACAAACTGGAAACTCAGAGCAGAGCAGTAAGACTCCCACTTTACACTGCAGAAAGTTATGGGACTAATGCTCCAAGAAGCTCAAAGCTAATCTGGCCTGGCACAAGGACAGTGAAGCAGAATAAAAGTTCACACCAACCTATCATATTAATTTAGAAAAATGAAAGAGCTAGAATTTATTATTCCTCAAGTACTACCCCAAAATTATATTTTACATCAAGACAATGTAGCACAATGTCAAACAAATTAAGAACTGAAAGCCACTATCAGCAACACTGAAATCTAGAAGGGAGGTCCAACAGCAAGAGACTCAATACAGAAAATTAATATTTTATAAATAAAATCAATGAACCTACATATATTTCAGTGTCTGCTACACGACAAACACAGTTGTAAGAGGTTAACCAAATTAACCAGAAAGTGAAGAAATCCACTCAGGAAGACATCAAAGACTCAGCGGGGCCAGTAACTTAATCTTTCCTAGCCTAAGGCAACTCTAAGACTAGGAGGAGCTGATCAATAATAACAGAGGAAGGTTCTCATCCAGAGCTCCCAATACTGGTGAAATCATAGGTTTCTTTGTTTGGGGTTTTTTTAAGTACATTTTTTAAATATATAAATAATCAAATGTCCTGTTTTATAGAAAAGGATATAGGCTCACCAATGGTTGGAAGCAGCATATCCAAGGGAATAGTGGGAAAGAACTCACCAATGCCAGTTTCTAATTATTAGCCACCCTTCTTCCCTTTAGCCATGACCAAACATAACCAATACCATTCCCAATGTCACCTCCTAATCTTTCACCTTAAGCTCTTTGGTAAGGTGGTATGTGACGATGGTGGTGAAGGAAGAGAAGAGGGGGGCCAGGAAAACGCAGACATTCCTAATGTCAATAGTGATGTGGAAAAAATGTAGCACGTGGTATATTGTAGCAGAAGTAATCATTAAACCTGTAATGAGCAGAAGAAACTTAATTAGATAGTTCAAATTGGTTAGGGGGGTTAAGAGGTAGAAAAAGGGAATTCTGGTAGTATCAACTGATTGGCTAAGGAAATTGTGAGACTCAGAAGTATTACTTTATCAAGGTTTAATAGGTTCATTTTTCTCTCTTCAAGATTTAATCATACAAGTCAAAAACATGAAAGACCCTGCAATATTCTATTTGTCTTTATAGAATCTACATTTAGGAATACACAATCATAATGAAATTAATGAAACTCATGAAATAAATGTTAAAATTTAAAAGAGGAATTCCAAATTGAAACATGCAAATTCCTTATTTGGGATTTCATGTGCACCTGGATAAATCGTTCCTCCGATGATTCTTCCCAGAGGGTACCAGGCCCGGTCATCAAACCAATTGTGGAATTTATAAAATCCCTCTTCAGTCAGGAACCGGGTAGTTCGATAATTAAAATACCTAAAGCAAGAAAAAGCAACTTATTATCTTTACTTCTTATACACAAATTCCTGTCACTTTTTGAATAACAAAACAAAAAGTTTCACTTTTCACAACATTAATGAAAACATTATTGGTTCAATAAAAGTTGGCTTAATGCCACAAATGAACTTAACTATGAAAATCACATTACATCTTATTCTTATTTTCTAGCTGCTCACATATAAAGTACTACTTCTTCATGAAGAAAAAACAAAAAGAAAGTAATCATGCAAGCAATCTTAAATATGCCTATCTACCAGACTCATGCTTTGCCTGGCAGCTACCAATGCCAGCCAGGGAAGTCCAGGAACTCACCGAATAACTGAACTAAGATAAGGATTGTCAATACCTCATAGTAGCCACTATAGCAATTTTCAAATGGCAGGATCCTACAAAATAGATATCTTGCTAATACCAGATGCTATCAATGGTGAGAAACAACTTTAGCAGGATGGCTGCTCCAAGATAATTTGCAATTTCAAAAGAAATGTATAAAAATTTTAATCCTATTCATAAAACACTTCCCACTGTACACTGAAACTTGAAAATTCAGGCCTAGTCTCACATATACTTTAAAAACTTCTGCATGGAAATTAGGCATGGACCCACACTTAACACCATATACCAAGATAAGATCAAAATGGGTCTATGACCTAGGCATAAAGAACGAGATTATAAATAAATTAGAGGAACATAGGATAGTTTATTTCTCAGACTTGTGGAGGAGAAAGAAATTTGTGACCAAAGATGAACTAGAGACCATTACTGATCACAAAATAGAAAATTTTGATTACTGTATATACTCGAGTCACTAGATAAAACATGTGTAAATATCCCTTTGAATGCCTCCCTGCTGTATAGTATATAGTGAGAGTGCCGACTGTGATAGAAGGCTAGCCGTTGCTACGGTGATGCGGCTGTTCCTGTAGTATCACAGTCGGTAACCGGACCGTATACTAATGCTGGCAACCACTCTACATATGTATACCGGCACCCGCTCTCCTCCTCTGCGGGCACCAGTGCGCTACCTAAACCTACTGATATAATAAATTTTCCCAGATTTTTGAGTTAAAATTAGGGGCCTCAGCTTATATTCGGGTTGGCTTATACTCGAGTATATACGGTATATCAAATTAAAAAGCCTTTGTACAAACAAAACTAATGCAAACAAGATTAGAAGGGAAGCAACAAACTGGAAAAACATCTTCACAATTAAAGGTTCTGATAAAGGCCTCATTTCCAAAATATATAGAAAACTGACCCTAATTTATAAGAAATCAAGCCATTCTCCAATTAATAAATGGTCAAAGGATATGAACAGACAATTTTCAGATGATGAAATTCAAACTATTACCACCCATATGAAAGAGTGTTCCAAATCACTATTGATCAGAGAAATGCAAATTAAAACAACTCTGAGATACCACTACACACCTGTCAGATTAGCTAAGATGACAGGGAAAAATAATGATGTTGGAGGGGATGCGGGAAAACTGGGACACTGATGCATTGTTGGTGGAGTTGTGAATGAATCCAACCATTCTGGAGAGCGATTTGGAACTATGCTCAAAAAGTTATCAAACTGTGCATTCCCTTTGATCCAACAGTGATACTACTGGGCTTATACCCCAAAGAGATACTAAAGAAAGGAAAGGGACCTGTATGTGCCAAAATGTTTGTGGCAGCCCCTTTTGTAGTGGCTAGAAGCTGGAAATTGAATGAAAGTCCATCAATTGGAGAATGGTGGGTAAATTGTGGTATATGAATGTTATGGAATATTATTGTTCTGTAAGAAATGAACAGCAGGATGAATACAGAGAGGCTTGGAGAGACTTACATGAACTGATGCTAAGTGAAATGAGCAGAACCAGGAGATCATAATACACTTCGACAACGATATTGTATGAGGACATATTTTGATGGAAGTGGATTTCTTTGACAAAGAGACCTAACTAAGTTTCAATTGATAAATGATGGACAGAAGCAGCTACACCCAAAGAAAGAACACTGGGAAACGAATGTGAACTATCTGCATCTTTGTTTTTCTTCCCAGGTTATTTTTACCTTCTGAATCCAATTCTCCCTGTGCAACAACAGAACTGTTTGATTCTGCAAACATATTGTATCTAGGATATACTGCAACATATCTAACATATATAGGACTGCTTGCCATCTAGGGGAGGAGGTAGAGGGAGGGAGGGGAAAAATCGGAACAGAAGCAAGTGCAAGGCATAATGTTGTAAAAAAAAATTAACCTGGCATGGATTCTGTCAATATAAAGTTATTATAAAATAAAATAAAAATAAAAATAAATAAATAAATAAATAAACAAAACTTCTGCATGCCCATAGACACATAAATATCAACCAATCAACCAATGTTTAGTAAGTCACCACATATATCTGGCCTTGTCCTAGGCTCTCCTGGATACTAAGAACGTTCAAGAATTATCAAAAACAAAATGTTTCAAGCTGTATGATGGGAATCTAAAGTCTTCAATTCAAATAAGAAACTATGACAACAAAGGAAATTTCAAATTCTCCTTTCTCTACAATTTCTATTTAACTGTAACACTTGAAGAATCTATGATTTCTTCATGGTGCTATACCTCACAGTGACAAAGGCTGCCTTAATAGAAGATTTTTAATAACTGTTCCATCCAAAAAGAAAAAGTCAGCATCCAGAAGCCAACTTTCTGATGATGAGTATCTCTGAACTTGGGCTAGTTTTTATTCAATGGACAAGAGCAAGAGGGTCCATACATAAAGCCTCTTTAGCTTGGCAGGACCAGCCTAAGCTTGTAGACAGCTACCATAAATCTTAGAAAACAAGGGGAACCATTTATGCCATACTGAAGCACCAGAACACATAACTTTAGACCTATTCTGCATCTCATAATGGGACAAAATGATGACTAACATCATCCTTCATAAACTTAGTTTGGAACTAGGACGGAGATCCAGAACTGAGAAACTTAATGATATTTTCTATGTTTTTAAGAAAAGAAAAACAGAAAAGGTTGCCAATGAATTCTAAACTTGGGTTGATATCCCAATACAATACAACAAAGTACAAGTTCATAAATAAATACACAAAAGACTTTTGCTCCTGAAAGTCCATAAGCATGATTAAGACTAATACATATAGTGCTTTAGGGTTCGCAATGCACTATTATCTCATTTAACCCTCACAGAAACCCTGACAGGTTCTATTATAATCCTCATTTTAAATATGGAGAAACTGAGGCTGGGAGACATTAGGTGGTTTTCCAAAGGACAGAGATGTTAAGAGTCTAAGGCAGGATTCTAAGTACAAGGTTCTGTCCTTGTTGCCTCTGAATTCAGATCCAAAAGGATTCATGGAAAATGAAACATTTGAGCTAGACAAGATTACAATAGGGAAAGAAGGGAGATCCTGAAAAAAACCAAAGTCTTCCAAGATCATACTAATGCTTAAAAATGACATGACACTCTATTTCAAATTGACATGATAATTTTCTTTCTTAACAAACAGATATGCATTACTAGTATTTGTACATTAAGTGTAAGAGTCTATAAGAATAACACCAAAATAAGCAAGGTACTTACGGATCAAACTCATGGATGACACTTTCAAATCTCAGAACAGCAAAAAGGCGTGTGGAAAAAGCTACAGGAATAGGAAAATTGATGCATTAATGGTCACATGTGCAGTACAGTTACACTATATCAGTATTAAGCCCACAATGGACTACAAAATTACCCTTAAAACAAAAAATTATATATCCTTTTGACCAAAATCAAATCAAAAAAAGAGGACAGACACACAAGCTATAGTTCTCTGACAATATAGCCTTTCCAGTTTCCCCCACATAAGTAGGATGCTTTAAACACAGCATTATAGGTAATACAAAAAGGTAACTGGATTTGTATTTAGAATATCTGAGTTCAAATGCCAGCACTAGCATTTATTAAGTGTGACTATGTTTCACTTAATTTTTACTTAAATTTTACAAATGAGGGAATTAAATAAATTCTAAGATTCCCTCAAATTCTACGTCTATGATCTCAAGGCTTACTGTACTGAAGAAAGAGCTTGTTTCTTTAAAAAGGAAATCTCAAATTACGAGAATTTAAAACTGGAAAGATTAGAGACTTTCTAGTTCAACCTCCTCATTTCATAGGTGTGGAAATTGAGGCTCAGAGAGGGAGAATAATTTGCCAAAGGTCATTCAAGTAGTAAATTTTAAGTATGAGATTAGAAGATAAATCTTAATTCCAAATCCAATGCTTTTTTCACTTAGATATACTTTTTTTTTTTTTTATTAAATGTAGCACTAACCATATTAAGTGTAGAGAGAAATCAGGAGACAAGGAAGATAAAATTATATTAATGCTTTCTGAGGAGCCAAGAAGTATATTCTGGAGGACAGTATACAAAGGCTTTCTAAAATGGTAACACAGATATATAAATTGAAGATAATTACTTGTCCTTTCCCCATCTTATGCATTCAATGCTCATTAATGGCCATTTCAGAATCAGTACAGAATGGATATTCCCCTATAGACCTCCATTTCTTCCAAGGACCACTAACTTTAGATTGTATTTGTCTTACCTCCTTTACAATTCAAGTAGAGGGAATAAAAAGCAAACTTCTTTTTTATTGCTATACACGTAGCTAAATTAATAAAAAGGAAGTTAGTGATAAGCTTTTTCTTTTGAGAAGGAAAACAATCAAGATTAAGTGACTTGCCTAGGGTCACACATCTAGTAGGTATATATGAGAATGAATTTGAACTGATTCTCCTGACTCCAAGACTGGTGATCTATCCACTGTGCCACCTAGTTGCCCTAGAATAATAATAGTTCATCTTACAATATTTTTAAAGTGCTTTACAACTATTATTTCATTTGATACTTGCACAATAACCCTTTGAGGTAGGTGCTCTTAGTTCGCTTTTTGAAAAGAAAACTAAGATAGTGTTAATCAACTTGTCCAGGGATACAGAACTAGCCTTGGATCTGACATGGGAATCACACCCATATCTTTCTAGAGACCTAAAATTCCATCTCACAAAAAAGACAGAGATGGGAGCAGCCTGCAAAAGAAAAGATAGAGCTTCTCTAGCTCAGAGCCAGTCTCTCTGTAAAAAAGAAGATTACTCTAGATATATGCTCACATAATACAGCAGCCATTGACAGGATAAGAAGCTTCAGAAGGGTGTCTTGCTTCTCATAGGACAACCGCAGAAATCCCAGCTTGGTCATCTTGGCATCAAAGATAATGACGGATGGCACTCAAATAGCTAAAAGAAGAAAAAAGACCAAAGACTTTTAAAACCAATTATCCAAGAATTTCCTTCTAACTTTGTCATGGCAGGAAGAAATCTCAGCAGAAAAAACAAATACTTAATACTCAAAAGAGATTCAGAATTAAGCTACAAACCTCACAAGTCTTGCCTCTATTTTTAAAAAAAAAATCTGATATAAGTTAGTGCAGGTCAGAAACTATAGTAGTATTCATATAAGGAGATTAAAGAGAAACTTGTGCTACACTATCTATACTTCCTTATATTCCAATAGCATGCTTAGACAGTTGGCTAATTAGGGTATAATAAGTATCAATAGGAGGCAAAAGAAAAGAGAAGGAATAAAGAAAATAGGTAAAGACAAGAAAAAAAGTTAAAATAAGATCACAAAAAAAGTAAGGATATGTAAAAGGAAACATTAGAGGGGATATTATAAAAAGCAGAAACTAAAAACAAGAGTTAAGTAGTGGCTACCAAGTCAGCATCATTCCTAGCTTTAAATTTAAGCTCCGATTGATGCTACCACAAAGTTTTTTCCTCTAAGTTACAGAGTTTCAGTCATCTATAGGTCATGACCAGGCAATAACCATAAAAATCCAGAAGGCGGACATTTAACCCCAAATCTCACCAAGAGAACTCCTTCAATTCTCTCAACTCTTTCACTGCTATTGTACTATTAGACCTACATCATAATTAATCCTCCTAGTTTAAGTATTTGAATCCATGATGATCATAGTAAAGAGAAGAAAAGTATTCTACTCTGAAAGAGGAAGGCAGATATATTAGTCTCATAGTAGTTCCACCAGAAAGCATCAATCTGTCTAGATGCCTTAATATTCAAACTGCATAATATATTTTCTTATGGGAAAAAAAAATGAGGTGGGTAATCAAATCAGTCCTTTGGTACTTTTAATTATCTGGGTGAGAGAATATGATTTGTGATTTCACTGGTGTAATGAATCAATGCAGTTCATTCAGCACCTTTTCTGCAACTTTTAATCTGGAGATTTGTCCAAAACATTGCAAGGTTTAAAAGATTTGTCTATGGTGACACAGACAGTATGTTAAAGGAAAGATCTGGATCTAAGTCCAGCTTTCTATCCACTAATTCCTATTGTCTCTCTATTAGACTATGGTATTCATTTACATAATAACAGTCACTTAGGTCCTTCAAAATTAGGGGAAGTGAACTGCCTCTGTGGAAAATCACAATATAAATCATCTTTTTTTCATGCCTTAAAACTGGCAAGTATTCAGAGCCAAATCTAAAATAATCTGTAGCATTTAATCAAGAATATACAGAGCCCAGAGTCCTGCAGCATATCATCAATTATCCTAAAGGAGAAAAGAAACAGTTTCCCAGGACTAGGGTTATAGAATACAAAGATTTCTATACTTCAAATTTTATAAATTTGAGAATTCTCAAATTCTAAACTATTCCAATTTCTAAGGTCTCTTAACAAGCACAATCTATTGATAATCCCAAAGCATTATCATTCGAAGGCCAAGAAAGCTGATACTCCCTGATTCAAGAGAGTTCATACATTTCTGCCAGGACTATGACAAGTTTGTACAAAATCTGGTATAGTTACAAATCAAGATACTATCAAAAGCGATATGGCTCGTCTGAGAAAACAACGTGAAGAAGGAAATGGGAAGAACTGAGAAATACTACCCAAAATGCACAGTAGAGGGACTTGCCAGACAGACAAAGTAGAGCCCTGAAATAAGGCATTGCAAACTAGAGACACAACCTACTCTCTCCATTCCACCAAGAGGTAAAGAAAATGAATAAGGGCATAGGCCCAACTTGCTAACTTTTAGTCTTTCTTAAACCACAGTGAGTCCTGCATGCCTCCACCACCTAGTTTGCCCCCTGCAAGGCCTGCGGCCTCCCTGTTCCTTATATCCTTCTTTCCTGTCTTCCAATTTACAACTCTCCACACATCTCTCCACAGCACATCCTGCAGCTCCAGCCTTTACGTCTTCCGCAGGCTCAGACCTGCCCAGCCACTACTTCCTCCTCAGAGACTATAAGTGCTTTCACCCGCCCTCCTTCCTGGGGTTGGGGGGCAGGGGGTCCTACCTTCCTCTCGTACTCTCTTGGGGATTCCCATCCCCTCCTTTTCTCATAGTGAGGAAGGGGAGGAAGGAGATTCTTCCACGCCCTTACCTCTGCAGGGCTACCTCGTACAACATCCCATTCAATCCCATCTCACTCTCCCATTCCCTCCCCTGCAGCATCCCGAGGCCCAGCTTCTCCATTCCCTTCACCCCGTTGATAACCCACTGTCTAAACCCATCCACCCCAGCACGCCACCCAGGCCGTGTTGCTCCCGTTGCACCCGCCCCTTCTCCTCTTGTTACCCCCTCAGGGCCTCACCTGGGTTGGGTATTGCCGGGCTCAGCTCTTCTCCCTCTGCCATCCGTTTAGCGGCCGGCGCACCCAACCTTAGCGGTCTCCTGCTCCGCCCCTCCATTGGCCGCCTTAGAGCCCATCCGCGTCTTTCGGCAATGGATTGGGCAAGAAAGCTATCTCTCAAATATGAAGGCGAAGAGGCAGGTGCTATTCCTCAATCCCATTAGCAGATAACTGTGCCGCTTAGTAGAAATGAGGCGGGACTATTCGCTCCCGCCGAGCTTTCATTGGCCCAAAGATGAGAAACCAAGAGAGCCCAGAACATGCTCTAAGAAGTTTGGTTGAAGCACAAAGAGTGACGTGTCCGTCTGCGGACCGAGCTGGAACCGGGATTAGTGGGTGTGGCGAGCGTACGCCAATACACGTGACAGGAAGCAGCCCCGGTACCCGGAAGGCAATGGAAGCTGCCTATCCCGGCTCGCTGAGCTGTGCGATGTTTGCAGGAAGCCGATTTTTTTTTCTTTCTCATCGCTGTTCTAAGTATTGCCCAATGCAGAATTATTGCTAAAGATAGCACTTAATCCTGACTTTTGTTTACTTCCACCCTGCACACGTTTGGATTCGTAAGATAACAATTGCTGAGGAATACTTGAGCTCCTTTCTAAACTCTTTCTTTTGTTCACCCCAAACTTTGGACGAGGATTGTTGGGATGAAAGACTGACGAAATTGAGGGGAAATTCTCACTTAGAAAAGGAGGCAAAAGTTGGCGCTCCCGTAGCACTTCTTACAAGCGGCAGAAAAATCCTACCTTCCTATTCAGATTTCTGGGTACGCTGGAGTCAGCTTTCTCATCTGAAAAATGAGGATGCCAAATCTCAGGGTTTCTGCGTCTCGTCCGTTTACAATATTTTTTGGGTTGTAGGATGACTTTGATCTAGAAGTTAACCAAATAAGCACCTATAATATGCAGACCGTTAGGTGGCGCAGTAGAGCGAGTGCCGACCCCAGAGTCAGGAAGACTATTACTACTGGTGTATGTCCCTGGGCAAGTCATTTAAGAGTTGGAAACAACTGAAAATTTAATTTTTTCCAATTCACATATAAGGAAATTGAGAACCTCAGATTTCTTGTTGAAACCTATGTGCTGGATTATTTCCTGCCTGATTTACCTAATACAGTAAGACCGACCAAATTTTTTAAGTGTAGAAGCATAGAGTTGCAAAAGAACTCAGATCATGTAATCCAACATTCTTCCCAAAAGGAATTTTCACCACTATATCGCCTCAGACTCTTCATCCATGCTTAATTTGAAAATCTCCTGTGAGAAAAATGCCCCACTATTTATGGATGTCCATTCTATATTTATGGATGTCCATTCTATTTTTGGACAATTTTAGTCATAGTTTTTATTTTTCCTTTACAAAGAATTTAAATTGTAAAACTTCCTAAGTTATTTATCTCCATTGACTTCTACTTCTGCCCCTTTCTACCAAAAAAAAAAAAAAAAGGCTCTTAATTTTTCTATTTCATTTAATGATACTCTCCTCTCTTATAACTACTATACTTGGCAGGGAGGGGAGATAAAAGGGGATAACAGAATTGTTAGCTACTTCTTCACTATTTAAAACTCTACATTTTGGTTTGTCCCCAACATTCTCTAAAATACAAAACTTCAAAGATCACCGTTTCAGTTCTTTACGGCTTTGCAGAAAGACAATCACTCCTTCCTGAATATTCTTTACATGCTTATTTCTCCAACACCAGTCTCCATAATCTTGTTTGCATTTTTTCTCTGCTGGCTCATTGTCCCAGTCCTTTGAAATGAATGATTTCCAGGATATCCCAAAAGTCTGACAGCAGTTTTGAGATTTTGCAGATACCTTGTATACACTCTCCTTAGGCAATCCCATAAATTCCCATTCTTTCCAACTACCATCTTTATGAAGATAGCCTTATAATTATTTATTATTGTTCTCTAACAAGTGCATCCCTATTGTTTTTGTTTGTTCTTAGACTGAGTACCCTCTTTCCTGTCTTCATTTTCACTTTTAAAATCTAATTCCAATGAATGTCATAAGTTTTTCCCCGAGTTCTCACATAGCACATAATTTCAAAACTAAAATGATCATCTGGTCCAACCAATACCTTGAAAAGAATACTCTGTGCAACATACCCTGTAGATGGAAGTCCAGTCTTTGCTGGAATATCTTGGATAACTCTCAAATTATATAATAAAGCGGAATTCAGAACAATCTGGTCCTGGCTAGGAAATAAACTGGTGGATCAGTGGAATAGATTAAATACACAATAAATATTAGTAAATGACTAAATCTAGTGTTTGACAAAAATCTAAGACAAGAATTCACTACATGAGAAAAACTGCTGGGATAACTGAAAAGCACTTTAGAAACTAGGTATCTCGCACTGTATATTAAAATAGAAACATTTAGACATAAGTGGGAAAAACTAATGCACCCAAGTTTAGAAGGAAAGCAGAAAATGGTGAGTTTCACAGCAAATTTTTCTGAAAAAGGCCTTATTTCTCAACTACAGACAACAATCAAATCATTTCCCAATTGATATGTAGTAAAAGGATATGTGAACAGGCAGTTTTCAAAATAGAAATCAAAGCTATCTATACTCATGAAAAAATGTTTCATATCATTACTGATTAGAAATACAAAATAAAACTCTTGAGTACCATCCCAAACCTATTAGATTGGCTAATGACAGAAAAGGAGGATAAATGTTGGGAAATTGGAATACTAATTGCATTCTTCACAGACTTGTGAACTGATCCAAGTATTATTTTTTTGTTGAAGCAATTGGGCTTAAGTGACTTGCCCAGCGTCACACAGGAAATAATTAAGTATCTGAGGTCACATTTGAACTCAGGTCCTTCTGACTTCAGAGCTAGTTGATGCAAGTATTCTTGAGGGCAACTTGGAACTATGCCCAAACTCTGCTTACCCTCTGATTCAACAATACTAATGCTAGCTCTGTCCTAGAGTTTTTAAAAAATGTGTGGGGTGACCTAGTTGTTCAGTGTAAGAACCTCTCCTTGTGGAATCTAAGAAGTGAAAGCTGAGGAAATATCCATCAACTCAGGAATGGCTTAACAAGTTGTCATATATGATTATAATAGAGTACTATTAGAAAATGAGTAGGTTGACTTACCCAAACTGATGCAAAGTGAAAAGTGAGCAGAACGAACATTGTATACTGTGACAGCATAAGTTCAATGATCAACTGTATGATTTAGCTGTTTTCAGCCATACCAGTGATCCAAGACAATTCCAATAGATTTATGATTAAAAGCACTATCCACCTCCAAAGAATTAAAGGAGTCTGAATTCAATTGAGGCATACTTTTATTATCATGGGGGATTTTGAGTCTTGTTTTCTTTTGCAACATGGCTAATATGGAAATTTTTACATGACTTAACATGTATAGCCTATATCAAATTGCTTACCATCTCAGGGTGGAGTCAGAATTTGGAACTTGAAATTTTAGAAAACAATTATTTTACATGTAGCTGGGAAAAAATATTCTAAAATTTAAAAAATAATTAAAGGTCTTGATGGGTAGGGAGTTATTCCTTGACATCAAGCCAAATTTGATTTTTTAACTTTCATGCTTTACTCTTGGTTCCACATTTCACATTCTGGGTCCAGGGAGGACTTACTTAATTTCTCTTTCAGGTTGTATCCCTTTAATACCTGAAGATATTTGTACTATACTCCACTCCACCAAAATCCCCCCCCCCCCCGCTTTTTCAAAATAAGGCATCTCTATATTATTAGCCCTCATATATATATATATATCCCTATATATATATTAGCCCTCTTAAGTTAGAATGTAGCATGCTTAATGAGGGAAACAAGTAAAACTTTTAAACTCCTTTTCTATATATACTTAAATAGCTGAGGAAAAATAAATATATAATTTCTAGACAAAATTGTAGCATTAACTATCAACTTATTTCTACTAGTATAGTCTTCATTATACTACAAACAAGAACTATGGTCTCTTGAAGGGAGTCACTATTCTGCATTTGAATTAAAGTGCCACATTTTTGTATTTTTATTTGTTGTATAAAGTCTAATAATTAACCATGTGGTGGTGTTTAAAAAAAAAAAAATCTCATCTCTTTAACCATCTGGGCACTTGAGTTTATCAACATACTTCCAAAGTGCCCAGAACCAAATATAATATTTCATACACAATTGGATTGTCCCTTCTCTTATTTATGAAGATAGTGCCAATCTTATTGTCATTTAAGACTAGCCTTTCTGGCTGCCATATCAGCTTGCAATCTATTAAAATCCTAAGTTTTTTCATCACTATTAATATTCTCATTTTGAAGATGGGGAAACTAAGGTTATTTAAAGCCAAGAAGCTTGTTCATGGTCATACAGCCAATGTTAGAGCTAAAATACAGACCAAGTGTTTTTAACCCCAACCACCAAACTCTTGTTTACTATACCACATTGATTATATATATATTAAGTGTTTGTACCATCCTCCTCCTATACCACAAGCTGCATATGGAAAAGACCTTTTAAAAGCTGTTTTTCTCCCAGTGTCTAGATAATAGGGGTTAATAAATATTTATTGCATAAATAAATGGATACTGATGAGTTATATAGAAAAAAATCAGGGACAACAGTTCTGTTCCCATTATGCAGTCAAATCTACATAACAGATTAGCATAGGGAATTGCAGCGGAGTCACATTAAGTTTAATAAGGAAAAATCAGTTACTAGACAAGTGGTACAAGTTGAGAACAACACACTTTGAAAAACTGCTTCCAAAGGGGTTCATTTTATTGCGAAAAAAAATTCCAAAAGTTTATATTACTTCAAATTACCAAAATGCTTGACAGCTTAAACTCTCTCTCCCAAACCACTGCATAGCAGCAAGTCCTAAAAGTGGTTCTTTGTAATGCTGCCTTAAAATGTTGTCAAAACCACAAATGATCTTATTGGAGCATATCAGAGGTATTAAAATAACCCAAGATGCCTTTAACCATATGCTTTACAAATAATTCTTGTGCACAAATTCTCATTGTATATAATTGCCAACTTTGTGCTTCCCCTTTTAAGACAAACTCAAAATCACCCACCCACAAATGTGGACAACTCTAGCATTTTATTTAATTTTTTTTTGTGTGTATGTATGTGAAAACACCAGAGAAATAGTTCATCTGCTAACCAGCAGTAGTTATGTTACAGACCCTCCCTCAAAGGCTTTCTTAATGCTTTGAGTAAGCTGCTTATTTTTCCCTTGCCTTATGGGAATTTTTAATGCATGAGAAACACTGGAATCTAAATTGATCTTTCTCCCTTTATGAAACATATACAGCAGAAATGTACATACATAAAGACACTTTACACACATAAAAATGAATTCACCAATTCCAAACTCATCAGTTTTTGAGAACCAACCACTAAATGAGTGGATATAAGCCTATCCCCCTCTATAAACTACATGAAAGAGATGAGACCTGAGTTTCAGATCAACACTTTGCAGAACCATCTCTCCATCAATTATGCTTAGTGCAATAAACTTCCCATTTACTCTAAATTCCCTTTTTCTGAACCCAAACAAGACCTTGTATTCCTTAAATACCATTATAAACTTCATGATTTTCACCAATCAGTATGCCTGTTTCCATGAGAAACCAGAAGCTCCTACTTGTTTAATTTCTTCTTTTATACTGTACAATTTTTTGACATGTGCTGGACCCCCAACCTTACTGTATAAATGACAGAAAAACCATCCAGCCACAGGTTTAATGTTTTTCATCAAGTTTTCTACTGTAGTTCCTGATCACATGCAGCACCCAACATCACCTTGAAGTGCCGGGTATAACTGGCAGTGGCCCTGACAAAGTGAATTTCAGACCTCCGGCTCTTTGAGTAATGGAGTTGTACCCAGTGCTTAGCAAAAGCTTGACTTTTCAGGGCATTCTGTGCTAATAATGGTGGCACTTGTCCAGAGCTGGTACATTCCCTTGAGATTAGAGAACCCTAAAAGTACCAGTGAGAGAATTCTCCTATGTCCTCCTCTCCTGCAAACAAACGGATGGAGACACATTAATTCTCCAAACCAATACACGTGGTGGTGAGGTCTATTCCCTACCCAGTCCCACCTTTTCTGGTTCTTTTTTTCTTGTTTTCTTCTTTTTTGCTGTGAAGTAGGAGGGATGAAAACCTAACCTGAGTTACAAGAACCAAAGACAGTGGAGGCTGCAGAAGGAAGCAACCAGGACTAGCTGGGAGACTCCTCCTCCCTCCACACCTAATGAGCGGGTTTCACCAAAAAACAAAACAAAACAAAAAAACCCAAACAAAAAAATAACCACCACCACAACAAAAACCACACACACATACACACACACTGGATTTACAAAATCCATTCATCCAAAGGTGGCAGAGCAAAGGGGAAGGATGGCACGGGAAGAAAAGCAAAGTATTCAAATCAGCACAGGCACAGGGCTGGCAAAGGCTAGAAAACAGCTGCAGAAAAATCTGCAGTCATCGAGACGCGTGACAGCATTAAAAATCCACATCTGGCGTCAAAAATATTCTGGCCTACACTCACAAGACAGTAAAACTCCAGATTCCACAGAAAACAATGGGAATGTGCTGAAGGCCCTTGGCAGGGTGAGTCCTGCTTTCCCTGGGTGAGGGGAAACTGAGGAAGCCACCACTAGTGCCTCCCCCCAAAGCCATCCCTCCCCTTGGAGGCAGCTCAGTGGGTAGCCTTCAGTTTGGCAGGAGATGGGTGAGGTGAGGGGAGCTTTTCGGCAGAGGCTGAGCTGCTCAGGGCAGACTGCAGGTAGACCGTCTTGTGAAAAAGTCTGTTGCTTAGGAAGACCACCAAGGAAAAGAGACGTAACTGGAAGAGGCTGAAAGACAAAAAAACCCACATCAGACTTTGTCTGAACCATGTTGGCTCTTGTTCTTGTCACATGCCCTTCCTATCTTGAGTCTGAATCTTTAATCTGTTTTTATGTCTATTCAGTGTGGCATCCCCAGGGGAGAAGCTGCACTAGATTTTCTGAAAAGCTGACTAACTCCAAAGTTTTGAGAATATAAAGGCCTATGTTCTGATTTATAGAGAGCTGGTAAGTAAGCAGGATTTTTACCTAGAAAAGTATCATTTGACTCCTCGACACAGGAAAAGTCAAAAGAAAAACCAAAAACTAAGCCCAATTGTTTAGGGTTGCTAAATCCTACCCTTACATTGAATACTTCTAGTATGATCTCTGACCCTAGTGACCAAGTACTGACTAAATACTTACTACGCTTTCCCAGGAGTCTTCGCTTCATTGGCGCTGATGATGAACAGAGGAAAAAGTATAGAGAAGAGGCAGCCACTGTAGAAAGATGAAAAAAAGTTGAGATGGCATCACATAAAACCCAACTTCAAAGTGGGGTGACATGGGAAACCAAAAGGACCCCAAAGGACATCATTCTCACATCTTCCAATTCCTGTGAGAATCTAATAAGTATACTATACAACAGGTTAGCCAGATACTACTTTCTAGAAGTGGGACAAATCTCAAATGATTCGACACGTACAGACCAAACCCCAGCTTTTATCCTCACAACCTACCCCAAATTCTTTAATTCTGCTTACCTGATGATATAAGACGACTGCATTGCTGTGAGGAAGGCCAAGGGTAGACCAAATCCAAAGTAGTAAGGCCAGTTCCTTTCAATGTTGGATAATCGCTGATGCATTTCAATTCCTGATAAAATGTAAATTTAATAATACTCCACTGAGATAATCTTAGAGACAGGCTGAGAACAGTTCTGTCATCACTAAGTACAAAGAACATTTAATAAATTTAGCTGACTTTATCAAAAGTTTTGCTCAATTACAACTATTCCAAGTTGCATGATAAATATCATCACAAGCAATAATCATTTGTTGCATGGTCTATCTGTTTAAACAAGCAATTCATACCACTATGGGCATTAGGATTTTCATTATAATGTTATTTGCTAAAAGAAATTTCTACTATAAAACCACCATTGGAGAGAATGTATCTACAAAGATGCATTTAAGAGTGTCCTGAAAAACAATCTCTAAAAACAGCCACCTGGAAGAACAAGTCATTTTGATGCTCCCAGACTAGAATTTCTTCAATATTTATCTATTTTCCTTTATTGGCTTTATCTTCTCAGATTCCTTGTAGATATTCCTTAAATTTCTGTTTACTATTCTCTTCCATTTACTCATTCTCTCTCGGCAATTTCATTTCCTCTTAAGGCTTGAACTATTAAATTTATGTAAATTACTTTCTTTATCTCTACTTTCTCTTTTAAGTTCCCAAACTTTATTTCTAACTGCCTATAGCCATTTCTTAAAACTAAATATTCACACCACTGGCACAAACATATTTCCAAAAGTGAATTTATTATTTTTTCCTTTCTCTTCTTTCTAAAAGGCAATAGAATTAGAACTCAAGAAGGAGATGAAAGATATATATAGAGATGGTAACTGACTTCCTGGGAATTGATGAGATCAGCAAGTGAGACAGTACAGAGAGAACAGAAGACCCAGGGTAGAGCTTTGGTAGGTCCACAATAGAAATATATGACAAGGATGAAGAACCAGAAAAAGAATGAAAAGAATCAGACATGTTAAAGTCAAAAGCATTTATTAAATGTTTAGTATATACTAGATACTGTCCTAATCACTAGGGATACCAAGAAAGGCAAGAGTCTCTGCCCTCAAGAAGCTTACAATTCAACAACACAGAGATAAAAAAAACCCAACAGAGAAAACAGTCACAAAAGCACAAGAGGCAGAGTATTCAAAGGAGATGGTAGTTAATGATATCAAACCTCCAAGGAGGTTAATAAGAATGTGGACCAAGAAATAGGCCATTAGGCTTGGCATTTAAGGGATGACTGGAGTTGAACTGAACCTTGAGACAAATGGGCTAACATGATAATTAGAAGACCAAACCAGGACTGAAACAGGCAGCACAGAAATACTGAACAAGATTTTTGAGCTATGCAACAAGAGGCTACTAAAAATATTACTGATTTCTCACTGAAACATATGGAGTGCTACTAATGCTCTGAGTATAGTATAGACCACTAACTAATACTAGATTTGAAAAAAGGCAAATCGGGAATGGAGGACTTTGCAGGGGAGGGGAGGTGAAATGCTCTTCTCAGGGATCTAGTCAGTCACAAATTTAAATACTCAGGTGGACTTCAAAAAATTTGATGTCTGGTAGTGAGTTCTTTTGATGCATTTTTATATGAATAATTATTTGGATTTAAATGGATAATTAAATTCCCATCTGACATATATTGGTTGCTTGTGTATTGAACATAGAAATACAAAATATAACACACTGCATTATGCCAGATATCACAGTGAAATCAATATGAATTGCTTTACTTTTTTAGTATTAGGCAAGGTCCTCAGATGAGAGGACAGGGTAGTATGGAAAGCTGCAGGGGGAAAGAGGTTTAGAAAAATCACAGTGGCAAGTGACACAAAATTGATGCAGTGAGAACCCAGATGATAATAATAGTAATAGCTACCAAAATCTAGATAGCACTTATCAAGGCACTGTTATAAGCACTTTACGAAAAGTATCTCTTGATCCTTAAAATAACTCTGGGAGGTAGACACTATTATGATCCCTATTATAATTTTACAGATGAAAAAAAGGAGGCAAACAGAGATCAAGTGACTTGCCTAGGGTCAAATAGCTAATAAACAGTCTGAGACTGGATTTGAACACAGATCTTCCTGACTCCAGATCTAGAACTCAGTCTATTGCAGTACTAGCTGTCCCAAGATTAGATAATATATAGGGGACCTGGTCCCAATACTATTTCATGCTAATTAACTATACTCTTTTCCCCTTACAAAACTAAGTTCTATAAAGGGTAGTAACCATGCTTTCTCTAAATTTGCACATCTCCAGCTCCTAGCAGTGTTTTGTTGGCATTCTTTGTGTAAGACACAGAACCTCACATCACTTCCAAATTGTAGGATCACCTCTAATCTTTGGCAACATTCTTGAATGCTCTATCATCTATAGCTCAGTTCAAATTCTGAGTTCTGGGGAAGGAGCCCATCTTTCTGGCAATGTTGAGTAAAAATGAAAAACCTGTTAACTTATTTTTAAAAAATCCTATTTAAGATATGATCTCCTCTGGAGCAGTAACCACTCACCTTTGTTGAACCAACGGTACTCAAAACAATAAAGTGAGTAGAGAAGAGACATGTGCAGGAGACTAACCAACTGGCCAATGAGATGGATTGGGAATAGACTAACAAACATGCCCTGTAGAGGAATTACAAACAATTTAAGTTATTTTCAAGATCCAATGGCAAGAAATTATCCTCTCCCCCAATTAAATGCATTTATAAAAAGAGAGCCTCTCTCATTTTATTACTAAATCAGACTTCTAGAAGAATATGATATACACCATTCTACCTAGAGTGTTGGGCAGCACTGATAAAGACCCCTTCCACTTTGCCCCCTTCCTGTTTATGTCATTAGAAAGCTATTCTCACCTGGATCAGGAAAAGAGCCTGTAGTAAGAGGTTAAAAAGCATGTCGGCAATGATCTTGCTGACACTTGGGAATGGTTGGGGTTTCCTCCCAGATACCTCGAATGCCAGGTCAGCAATATCCTGCAACACAGTAAGCAATTCACCAGAAAGATCTAGGCCATAAATCTTAATACAAGTGCTCTTAACTTTCGATCTGTTAATTTGGCTTTTTAATAAACATTTCTATTAACTATATTTCAATATAACTGGTTTACTTTTTAATCTCAGAGATTTTACTTTGTCCATTTAACCACATTATTCTGACAAAGGATCAGGCTTCACTCGACAAAGGGATCTTTAACAATCAAAAACTTAAAAAAAAAACACCTTTGTTCTAAAGCCTCAAGTCCATTGCCTCCACTAGAATTGCTATCTACGACAGGAATTCCAAGAAAATCTCTCTCCCAATTCAGGAAAGTATTCTGCAACAGGTTGCTCTAATTACCTCCAAAATAGCCAAAATGATTCCATTTAAAAGGGGCATTAAGAATTTCCCTATGGGCACAGCTAGGTTTTTCTTGGTGGTGCTACCATGCAGAGGCACATTCAAGGAAACAACAGCTATCAATAGTTCTTGTTTCTAGGCTGCTTTGAAGGATACCAAATTACCATGCTTCAGGGCCAAGTGCCATATTTCTGACCTGGACTTACCTGAAACCATATGGCATTCACCACTTTACTGAGCACAAAGAGGGGGAGCACCCACAGAGCACTAAAGATAGAGGTGAGGATAAACTCCAACCAGGACCAGACATCTCCATGAAGGGAGGGATCTCCTAAGAGAGGAAGGAAAAAAAAAAAAATCACTATAAGCTGTAGAAACAGACCCTAGAAAACCCACTAGACTCTTGTGCTTTTCACAATTTTCTCTCATGCCTCTCCCATTTCTGACTTAAGAATCAATTGATGCTAGCTGCCATGTGGACCCATGCCACTATCTTTAATTTTTTTGATTTTCAATCAAAACCAGAAAGGGTTAGGAGCTTGGCCAGCAAAGCAGTGCTTACTTAGAAGTAGGATGTGGCCCCTTTGGCTGCTAGCTTTGTAATAAACAGAGTCTCACAACATCCTGGCTCTTACCCCTCATTACTAGCATAACATCTGTATAAGTCATGACCTCCCTCCTCACCTTAGTCCAAGTGAGGAAAGATAAAATGTGTATAAAGAGAACTATTTATGTACTTACCAATAATTTGAGCTGTTACTGATTGAAGTACAGGGATAAATACTCGGTAAAACAAGAGGAGACTCAGCTAAAGAAGAAAATCAATAATGTAAATATGTAAATATGAAAAGTTTTCATTAAAAATTTAAGTTCAAATGTTCTAATCAATAGTCCTTTCTTGGAAAAATAAAAATGTTGAGAACTTCCTACTATACTGTAAGAGGACTTGCCAACTCCTCCCCCCTTCCCCCCCGCCAGCCTTGGACATGATACAAGGCACAGCTCAGGTAAACTGAGGGTAGCCTTGCAAGGGTGAACAAGATGGCATTGGGAGGAAGGGGTCCCACCCAAGAAGCTATGTGGCAGTTCCCGGGAGAGGCATGGCAGACCTGGGATGAGAGAACAATACCCATATACCTTATTAGGAAAGAAATGCTCACTTTATACTTATGTGTAGCTTCCTATAGGGAATCATATATCTATAGGCTAGAATGTGCTTATGTTAAGCTATAGGAACTAGAGGCATATACTGAGAAGATAAAAGGGCTTGCTGGCTTTGTAATAGAGTCCCACAACATCCTGAGTCTTGCCCCTCATTACTCATGATATTCGCTATTCAGTTGAGCGGGCATTGCTGGTCAGGTAAGACCCACCTCACTCAGGAGTTGGGGCCAAAAAACCCCAACACTATACAAACCTTCTTTCTTTGTCTTATCAAGATTAGCCTCTACAATTAACCATCTTTATTTGGGGCTTTTTTAGTTCATCCACCTCCCGAGGCTCTAAATAAATAGGGATGATAAAAAGGATTAGTTTACCACTTAACTATATTTCAAAACTAATGAGAATTTTGAAAAATAGAAACCTAGTGGCTCAGCTAATGGTCTGGCTGACAAGCATCTTGCTATTAGTATGAGAGAGCCAGACCCACAAATATAAATTCATACTGGAGATTAAATGCTGAAACCAGGATCTAGTGGGAACAGAAGAATATATGGTTCCTCAAAGTGAGCTGATTTCTACTTCAATACAAAAGGAGCCCAAAGAGAAAATTCAAACACTAACTACCCTTAAGAAGTCCAAATTAAATAGTCCTGTATTCATCAATTTTCAGTTGACCGTGAGGCACTTGATGATTTTTTTTGATTTGGGTTTTGATTGTCAGAAGCAGTAAGACCCTTTCCCCTCAATCCAATAGATAAACCTATTCAACAGCATAGCCCTAATGAAAAATATCAATACTCAAAAATATTTAAAAAGTATTTCTACCCTCTAAAGATACTAGAAGACCCAAGTAAGAAACAAGACATTTGGAATATTTTGGTTTGGATTCTGGTCAAAGCCAAGAGTAACAAAAATTTACTCACCCAGAATACTCCTCCATTCCAAGCACAGCACTGGAAAATTCTGCTCACTATCCTTGGCTCACTAAAAAAAAAAAAAAAAAAAAAATCCCATACACGTCTGTGAAGCAAGTAGGCTGCTCCTTATTACTAAGCAAATATCTGCTTTTCTCTTGAATTTCTATCATATTGATTTTTTTAAAGTTTTTTTTTTAATTAAATAGTTCACAACCAGAAAATTGACAAAGATAATAGAAATGAGAAGAGTTGACATAGAAGAATGGTGGAAAGATATTTATACTGGTACATTTTTAGTGGAGCTGTGAGAATTGACCCAACTATTTGAAAAGTAATTTAGACATTATACAAATAAAGTAATCAAAATGTCCAGACTTTTTTAATGACTAGAGATTCTACTATTTGGCATATACCAGAGCAAGAACACCATTGATAAGAATCAAGTTCCTATATATACCAAAAGATTACTAACAGCATTTTTTCAATAGTTGGAACTATTTGTTTGGAGAATGGCTAAATAGTGCTTTCCAAATTAAGTTATTCTAAATAACATACATGAACGTATGTAGAATGAAGTAAGCAAAGCCAAGAAAACAATATACATAATCATTACAAATACAATACAAAGAGCCACCAACTCAAGACAATCAAAAGTGGAAAAAATAGAATTACAAACAATCATGGCTCTAAAGAAAAATATGAAAAGGCATTACCTCTCACTCCTCTGCAGAAGTTAAAGACCCATGGATATCAAATACTGTAAACTTCAGATTTTTTTCAATGAAGTTATTATTTTCTATTAATATAATTAATTTCCCCCTTTTCTATTAACACACACACACACACACACACACACACACAGAGTTATTTAGAATGTCTAGGCCTAGAGGGGGGAAAGGGAATGCAGGAGTGAAATTTACATGATGCAAAAACAGTTACTTTGATTACAAGTTTGCTAAGGGCAAGGCATCAGTTTGAGGACGCCATTTATTGATTATCTGTGAAAACTTTAAAAGTAAAAATGATCTGCCATTTTGAAGATTCAATAGTCACTATCCTAGAATCTCTTAATTCTAGACCTTTGGAACTTCTGATCCACCAACTCTCAATCCCAGTTAACTCCCACCATCCAGTTCCCTTCTTCCTGCTTCTACATTGCTTGAGTGGGAAGGAAAGGAACAGACATTTCATTAAATCCCTACTGTGCCAGGCACCATTGTTAGGATTCTTACAAAGTGATAAGTTGGTTGTCTAATTTAGCATGGTATTTAACAAGTTCTCTAGCTCACTAATGTATTTAGCATTCAATGGAGTTCTACAAGATTCACAAGTCACAGCTCCCACAATCCCACTCTCGAAGGAGGAGTCAACCTTTGAGAGATTGAGAAGCCAGGTGTTCAGTTGGGGAGATTCAGAGAGCTGGAGGTTGAAGCCAGCAGAGGCAAAGGACTAGCAACAAGAGCTCTCAGAACTAAGGAAAGCTAACGGGGCTATTTTGGAAAAGACAGTAAAGGACTGGACTTTAATCCCTGGCTACATTTGAGGTGACTATTACTCTGAACTGAAACTAAGGCTGCCTCCTAAGCCACCTGTTCCCAGAGAACAATCATATTTTAGAGAAGAGAACATTACATTTTGGCGCCCGAATGTGGGACTGACAGGACCCTGACTTCAGTGAAAAAGCTCCAATCCTGATCTCAACGGAAAAGTCTCCTCGACCCAGAAATTAGGGTGAATACAAAAATAAAGAAGCAAACTTTATTAAAGAGCTAAAGTAGAATTTCAGCTGAAATGGGACAAATGTTTAGAAAACAGCTTTTTGTTTCTCTTCAAGGAAAATGTGTAGAGAGCACTGTCAAGGTTATGAAAAGCCAAGGTTTGATTATAACTTGGGAGCAGATCACTGAACTTTTAGAAACTGTACAATACATATCTCCTTGGTTCTCTATGGGAAAAGAATTGGATCTAAACGAGTAGAAATTAGTAGTAGAAGAACTTTTGTCAATTCTACAATAAAAATGGACCTCACTCAATTTCCAAAGACATACTTAATACATACAATTTAATACAATTGGCTTTAGGTACATAAGTGTTAGAATGAGGAAAAAAGAAGAAAGAGCAGGAAGGGGAGGTGCCAACTAAACTAGGTGAAAAGAATGAAGAAACAGATAAGAATTCATAGCAGGAGAAATTAGATCATTCCTCATCTCTTGAGGATCCCCCCTCAATTAACCCTTCATGGGGGGAGGGAGAAGTCGGAGGGGGATAAGCAGTAATGCAATCAGCACCTCTTATGAAGCAGCTTGTGACAAGATTAGAAAAGGCATTAATTAAGGCAAAAAATGAAGGACAGGATGTATCTGATTTTATAAATGCATACCCTATGATTCAAGAGATTGACTCTTCAGGTCAAAAAAGGAGAAGATACACTCCTTTTAATTTGGAAAAAATTAAGGATTTGAAAAAGGGTTGCACTCTTTATGGGGCTACATCCTCTTATGTTAAAATGTTACTAGATAGTTTGTCTTATGAAATCTTAACCCCAAGTAATTGGAAATCCATAGCTAGGACATGTTTAGAACCTGGACAAAACTTGTTGTGTCTTTCAGAATATCATGAATTATGTAGGATTCAAGCCAGATGCAATAGGCAAATAGGAGTTAATGTACAAATTGCTTTTGACCAACTAGCTGGTGAAGGTCAGTATGGAGAGAATTCAGAACAGATTAATTATCCCATAACAGTGTATGAGCAAATTTCTAAGGCTGCAATAAAAGCTTGGGATTCCCTCCCCATACAGAAAGATGGATGTAAAGCCTTCACAAAAATAGAGCAAAGTGCCAATGAATCTTTTGATGACTTTGTGGGATGTTTGCAAACAACTGTAACAAGAACCACTGGAGAAAGTGCATCTACAGAAATAATGACCAGACATCTGGCTAAGGAAAATGCTAATGAGATTTGCAAAAGAATTATATGGGGACTACACAAAGATGCTCCTTTAGAGGAGATCATAAAACGCTGTGCCACAGTGGGCACAAGTGCTTATTATACCCAGACTATGATGAACATGGGAAGACAGGGTCCCTCTTGGCAAGGGACTTCTAGAGAAATTCGTAGATGTTTTCAATGAGGAAAAGTTGGACATCTAAGAGCCCAATGCAGATATGGAGATAGAGTGAGAAGACAGGGTGAGAGAAAATCCAAAACCTCAGGTCCAAAATGCCACAAGGGTTTCCATTGGGCCTCAGAATGTAGACTGATACAGGGAAATGAGAGGCAGAGTCCAGCCCCAAGATAGCATACAAAAGACAGCTAGAGCATGACGACAGCTGAGTTTATACCCAAAGAGTCTTTAGAAGGTCAGGACTCTGATTTGATCAATCAGCCTAAAAGTAATCACATGGCAGAAAGGGATTACAGTTGGGGAGAATACAGGCCTTTTAAACCAATAGAGCAGTATCCAGTGCAAATGCTTCAATATAATTGCCAGATAATGAGGAGAAATCCTAAAAGTGGTAAATAAAAGGGAATTAGGTTAACTGCTTGAGAGAAAGGGTTTGCTTGTATTTCTACAGAGAAGGAAACAGATGGGTGGCAACAAGCACCTGGAGAGAGACATAAAAGGAGAAAAACTTCAAAACAAAGAAGATCTAAGAAACATCTGATACTAAAAGAGCATGGCTGATAATGAGACTGTTAAAAGAACTTTAAAAACTGCAGCAATCACTAGATTCCTTGAGATGAAAAATTGCTGACAAAGACTGTTTCAGGACTTGAAAACCAGCAGGAATCATTGGATTCCTGGCACATGAACAAATGGACAATAGATTCCTTTTGGACTATTTTTAGGACTTATGGACATGTATAAATTCTCATTTTGATTCATGTTTTTTGTTACATCACTTCTAACCTGTGTTATGTTACTATGTGCTTATGTAATTTATGTAATTATGTGTAATATCTCCCATATTGATGGATTTATATATACTTGTTTCAAGTGAGCCCCTTCAGAAACCCACTAATCTGATTTGATGTCCCATTTCCTTTGGTGTTTTCAACCCTTTTTTGAGCAGTCAGGGAAGGTGTGATTACCTTTTTTAGGGTTCTCACCTCCTTGAGAAGTCAGGGAGGTCATGACCACCTATGTTCTAAATCAAAAGAAAGCGGGAGATGTTAAGATTCTTACAAAGTGATAAGTTGGTTGTCTATAATTTAGTATGGTACTTAACAAGTTCTCTAGCTCACTAATGTATTTAGCATTCATTGGAGTTCTACAAGAGTCACAAGTCCAGGAGATTCACAAGTCACAGCTCCCACAATCCCACTCTCAGAGGAGTCAAGCTTTTGAGTTCACACCTCTAAAAGAGCATATAAAAGGACAAGCACTAGAGACTTTTGAGATTGAGAAGCCAGGTGTTCAGTTGGGGAGATTCAGAGAGAGCTGGAGGCTGAAGCCAGCAGAGGCAAAGGACTAGCAACAAGAGCTCTCAGAACTAGGGAAAGCTAACTGGGCTATTTTGGAAGAGACAATAAAGGAATGGACTTTAATCCCTGGCTGCATTGGAGGTGATTATTACTCTGAACTGAAACTAAGGCTGAAAATGTTTGTAGCAGCCCTGTTTGTAGTGGCTAGAAACTGGAAAATGAATGGATGCCCATCAATTGGAGAATGGCTGGGTAAATTGTGGTATATGAATGTTATGGAATATTATTGTTCTGTAAGAAATGACCAGCAGGATGAATACAGAGAGGCTTGGAGAGACCTACATGTACTGATGCTAAGTGAGATGAGCAGAACCAGGAGATCATTATACACTTCGACAATGATATTGTATGAGGATGTATTCTGATGGAAGTGGATTTCTATGACAAAGAGACTTAACTGAGTTTCAATGGATAAATGATGGACAGAAACAGCTACACCCAAAGAAGGAACACTGGGAAATGAATGTGAACTATTTGCATTTTTGATTTTCTCCCCGAGTTATTTTTACCTTCTGAATCCAATTCTCCCTGTGCAGAACTGTTCGGTTCTGCAAATATGTATTGTATCTAGGATATACTGCAACATATTTAACATATATAGGACTGCTTGCCATCTTGGGGGGGGGGAGGAAGGAGGGAGGGGAAAAAACGAAACATAAGCGACTGCAAGGGATAATGTAAAAAAATTATCCTGGCATGGATTCTGTCAATATAAAGTTATTATTAAATAAAATAAAATTTAAAAAAAAAATTAAAAAAAAAAAAGATATAAAATAGCTGGGTGACCTTGAGCACGTCACTTAACCTCTAATTGTCTCAGTTTTCTTGATTGTAAAATAGAGATAGTAATAGCATAAAATTATGTATATATAATATATAGTTATATATAGCATTTATATCCTATGTTATATTATATATTTATATACAATATATGTACGTATAATATAAAATAACAGCTATAAATAATAAAAACTATGCCCCAGGAAAAAAAAAAAAAAAGAAAAGAAACTAAGGCTGCCTCCAGAAGCCCCTAAGAAACCTGCTCCCAGAGAATGATCATATTTCAGAGAACATTACACCCAGTATTAAACACTTTACAAGCATCTCTTCTGATCTCATAACAACCTTTTGCTCATTTTTTTTTACAGTTGAGGAAACTGAGGCAGACAAAAATTAAGCGACTTGTCCATGTCCCGAGGAACTTCCACCCTGGCCTAGCCTGGCTTGCCCAAACCAGCCCTGCCCCACCCATGCCCCCAAAGTGGGAAGCATCTTTCCTGGAACACTATTTCAGGAGAGCTACACCAGCATGCTTTAGGTCATGGCCTCTTCCACCAGACTTCTTGCCCCACTGTGAATTTGTCAGCCCTTTCTTTTCCCTGAAACCTTGAACAATGATCAAAAGCAGTTCTGCCTATCAACTACCCCATCTACCATTCTATTAACTTTCAATACCAAAATATCATCCTAAGTCATCATTATGGGTTACTTTCCTCACAGGATTGCAAGTTCCTTGCCAAATTGTGGGACTACAAATACAAAAGCACAGTGCCTGCCACACTGTAATCCTTTAACAAAATCATTCATTTCTTTATGTTTAAGGAATATCATCTCAGTTTGACTATCACTCCTACTTTTAGCAATTCTAGTCAACTTCTCTATCAACTCTCTACCTCATCCCTATCAGATAATCCAGACCTTTTCAAAGCTCTTGAACTTCCCCATATATCAACCTTTACCCATTCCTATACCTTGTAATATATAATTAAGACCACAGCCAGACATCAGAAGCCATTCATTCCAACTCCAACACTGTACATACAGAAAACAAAAATTCTGATCAATGTTTCCCAAGACATGTAATTAATAAAGGTTATATGTGAGATTTGGATCCAGGTCTTCTGGATTCTAATATTCTAACCACTGTCATGCTGCTTTCATAAGACCAGAGCTCCCTTGAATGTCCTGCTTACATGTATGTAATGTGTGTATGTGTGTGTGTGTATGATTATACATACATACACACCACTTACTTTCTTTCTATCTCAAAGGAACAAATATCTCAATTTACTAATAAGGCTCAATCTTCTAATCCCACATCCTCTAGATCAAGAGTCCTCAAACTACGGCCCATGGGCCAGATGCGGCAGCTGAGGACATTTATCCCCCTCACCCAGGGCTATGAAGTTTCTTTATTTAAAGGCCCACAAAACAAAGTTATGTTTTTACTATAGTCTGGCCCTCCAACAGTCTGAGGGACAGTGAACTGGCCCCCTATTTTAAAAGTATGAGGACCCCTGCTCTAGATCCTCTGGGAATTTGTTCCAGCAATCACCCTCTTTTGTAAATAGATGCCTTTCTCCATCTTCATGGCTCCTTCCCATCTATCTACACACTCATGAAATGATTGCTCATTGATTAGGAAAAGTACCAAATAAACTGGTAAATGAGTAGAAGAGCATTGTGTAATAACAGATGACCAAAAAGGAATTCAGAGAAATGTAGGAAGTCAGACAAACTGATACAAAGTAAAAAGAATCAGTCTACTACACAGTAACTACAATAAAAGATGAAAACATTAAAATGAAATAATAATCAGTTTTGATCCCAAAGAAAAGATAATGAAACAGGCTCTCCTCCTTCTTGTTAAAGAAGGGAATGTATGGTAAAGTATTGCACCTACTTTCAGACCAATCAGTTATTCTTGGTGAACTCCTTTTTTCTTTATAAAGAAGTTTCAGCACAAGCAATTGGCAGGATGTATATAGCCAGAAACAACTATGATATAAAAATCAGTCATCAATAAAAGTTTAAAAATAAAAACTTGCTGAGGACTTAACCAATTCTGGAAAAGAAAAAAGGGTACTCTGTCCTTTTTATTACATCTAGTAACTGTCCTTTTGTTTTCTTCCATTCATAGAGAACCTCTGAAAAAGTAATCCATGTTGAAAACTATATGTAATTGAGGGATACTATTAGGTTTTAAAAAAGAAAAAAAATAATCCATATATTTCTTCCTCTTTCTCAGCACCTACATCTTCATTAACTTCTTATAATATGGTTTTCATCCCCAATACTTTATAGAAACTTTCCAAAAATAGTCAAATCCAAGGGCATTTTCAGTCTCATCTCTCTGGAGGATCTGATGCTCCTGGCCTATTACTTTTGAGTGATGTCTTGCCCCTTGGCTTCATACTCTCCTGATGCCCCCAATTGTCACTTTTCCTAACAACCTGATCTATATAGCCCCAAATCTGTAGTATTATCTTTAAACTTTCTCCTTTCCAATTTCCAGACTCTCAGTTTTTAATATCTCTTTCCAACCTCATACACCTTGATGTTCAATCTGTTCTTGCTGACTGGTGTGTTTTTCCTTTCACATATTAAATTCCTATTACTCTTTAAAGCTTCAACTCCAAAGCCACCTCCTCCAAAAAGCCTTCTCAGCTTCAGTTATTAATAATCTTTCCCCCTTGACCATCACCCTGCACTTAATAATTACAATGAGGTTTAAGGTTTAGAATGAGGTTTGGAAGAAATGCTAAATTTCAAGTCTCAAGATCTGGGTTCAAATGCCCACTGAAATGTTTTAGTTATGTGACTGTGGTCAAGTTATTTTAACTTAAGACTTAATTATGGTGTTCTTATTTTATTAACTACAACTTTTACAAACTTACGACAGAAATCATATTTTATTCAAACACTACAGCTTGTCCTACAAGCAAGAGACAATTTATTGAATTTGAGGATTTGCTATTCTCTCCAAGGTGGTGGTTTTCTAAAGAGTCTATAAAACTGATATATTTATACTCATTAAGGTTTTTCAATCAGGGGAAGGAAAAAATTGAAACAATTTATCTCAAAGAATATTGCAGAAGTCTCAAAAACATTCAAATCAAAGTTAAATTTAACTCATTTTGTCTTAAGAATTAAATAGTAAACTGTATTTTATTAGGGAAGTAGAAAAATAAATTAGACTCTCAATAGTAGGTTATTGCAACTCCAAAAAATGGAGAATCACTGATAGGATCCTCAGTCAATCCTCCTCAAATATTCACATAGCTCCACTAGGAATTACCAAGTGAACTCCAAAAACTAATCTCACTATAATGATTTGCTCTCCTCACCTCTCCTGCTTCCGCTCCTCACTTTGGGCTCTTCTCTGTGCTAAAACACTGCTTGCCCTTCTTCGACGCTGCTCTTCTCTTTTCTGTTGGATCCGGGCATCCAATTTGGAGATGGTGCAGATGCCCCAGATGGAGTCCTTGATTCCCTATAAGCAAAAGTGTTATGGTCTTTTATTTTTTTAAACCAAGGAATATACTGATACAACAAGAAAGGCAAGAAAAGCTGGGGTCAACTAATTAAAAAAAAAAAAAAACCTGGGAGCAATTCTACTCACTTTTCTGATGGGCCAATCCATAAGAAAAAAATAAACTTAAAAGGTAACACAGAAGGAAAGCTATATGGATAAGGGTCAATTTATAGCCAGAATCTGCTTAATTTCAATATTTTCTCTCCTTTTGGCTCTTTCAAGGGCACTAGCTCCACATGGATGGAACTGGGTGACTATAAATGGGAAATAGTACAAAGATAGTTGGCCATTTTTTCTCAGACTTCTCTGTTCTTGTCATGGTGGGGATCTAGGGCCATTTACCAATCTTATCCAAAAGATCTTGGCCCAAAGAGATTAAAGAGATCCTAATTGAGTGGATTACTGCAGCCTCTGTGAGCTTTGTTCTTTTTATCTAAGCAATAGAATGGATTAAGTAGCAATATGGAGGCAGTATGATGGAATTTAAAGAAGTAACTGGGAATCAGGAGGCTTGGATTCCAGTCACATTCCTATTTAGCTATATGACCAAGAAACAGGCTTCATTTCTCTGGACCCCATGTTTCATGCTTATGAAAAAGAGTGGAAACAATTGAGTTCTGAGAAATCTTACAAACTCTAATTAAAAAAAACAACCAAACAAAAAACACCACCAACATGTGTAAGGTTTGGAGACTTTAAAGTCAACTCCTTCAGGAAAATGACCAGGAAATAAGAGGAAGGATAGCTTTACTTACCCTGACAAGATCATGGAGAAATGTTTTGACACTATCAGCCATCTCTACTTCTGCATCACTTCCACCACCCAAACTATCAACTACAAGGAGAAGGGAAGAGAAGGACCCCAAAATCTCTCATCATGAAGAGCCTGAAAACACAGAGCCTAGTGGAAAAAGAAAAATATTATATTGTAAAATGCATAACTAAATGGCTAGCTAAGGGAATGGAGAAAGGCATCAATATCAATCTTACAAGGAAACGAAACACACTTTGTTATGCTCTGGGCCATAAGTCAACTTTCAAACTGAAATCAATAGATTTCTCAATCTTACCTTGTTGCTATTATTTAGTTATTTCAGTCATGCTTTTTATGATCCTATTTGGGGTTTTCTTGGCAAAATTACTAGAGTGGTTTGCCATTTCCTTCTTCAGTTCATTTTACAGATGAGGATATGGGGTAAACAGGGTTAAGTAACTTGCCAGGGCCAAATCTGAGGCCAGATTTGAACTCTGGTCTTCCCGACTCCAGATCAAGCAGTCTATCCACTTACCTGCCCCTAATCTAATCTGTAAATACCTAAAGCCATACAGATCCCTCACATTACTACCTTGAATTTTAAAGCACTTTCTTTTCGAAGACCTCAAAGCATTTGTTTCTAATTTTTATTTGTTTTTCTGTCAAGCAGAAAAAAGAAGTTATTTAACCCTATTTTATATATGGATAAAAACAAAACCCAGAGCAGTTTAAGTCACATAGTAAGTGGCAGAGTTGATGGCAAATTGAAATAGATTACACACATGCCTTTTGAATTTATTACTGTACTACTCCAAGGATTATTGATATATGACTGAACAACAGTTCTGATTTTATTTTTTCTAATTTGTTCTTCATCAATAATATTACTCTCTGGCTAATGCTGTAAGGAGGTATGACTGCCCAATTGCCATCCAAAGCAATCGTCCTACTATTCAAGCCTGCCCATCATGGACTCCAAAAGTAGGCATTCAGTTAACATTTGATATATAGAGCAAGATCGCTATGAAATGATAAATTTAACCAAATGTGAAAAAACTATTATTGGGTAGTATGTTTAAAATACAGACAAAGCTGAATTTTAATTCATGTTTGAACACATTCGCCTATGCAAAAAACTAATAGCTTTCTTTCCTAAGAAGGCTGTGTTTGTGTTTCTAAGTTCTACTGAGGCAAGACAATAACGTGAACTATGTGTCTAGCTGCTAAGAGCTAAAATCTTGATGGAACACGGATCTCTCTTTTCTTCCTTTATCATACATTAGTTCTCTCTACAACCACTTTACTCCAGTTGATGAAATTCTGAATGAGGGGTAGAGGAAACAGATTACCTTTCTGTCTTGGTTTACCCATCTATGACATGGGAAAGGCAGCTGCTTCTCTCTTTCCTTATAATCATGGAATAGCCAGTATTAGTGATTGCCCTGAGGACTTAGGGGAGTACAGTCACAAATCAATAATACGTGAGGGTGGTACAGTAATATATTATTCAAAAAGGGGGAGGAATCTATTTCAACCTTCCATTACATCCCAGCCTTTCCTCACTTAAATCCAATTCACTTGCTTATCATGGCAACATATCCCTGAGGTCATGGTCTTCATTGAGAATGAAAGACAATCACCACTGCCTCTTAATCACTGATTAAGCACCACCTTAAACAAATTTAGATCTGTTTAAAAACCTTAATTTAAAAAGGCCAAGGTCTTCCACTGCACCCAGGGCTATCTATAATCTGGTCATTGGACCCAGATGGCTCCAGAAGATAAAGTGAGGCAGGTGAGCTTGCCAACCCTTCCCTCATTTTAATCCAATTTATTATTTGTTATGGTATCACCTCTCTAATGTCCTGGTCTTCTATGAGAATGATGAACAAAACCACATAAGGTGGTTCCTTTGTGATTTAAACTCATGTATACTCTGAGATATATTCCTGTCAAAAATACAGCTCTTCAATAAACCACAGAGCAGTAAGCACACAAAAAGCTGGTCATACAAATGATGTCATCTACCTTCTGGGGCCATCTACATTTGAATTTTCACTGTGATTTGATTATGTAGATTATATCCAAATTTAATCAGTATGCTAGAATGGATGTAATTTTCTGCAGAGGACTAACAAAAGTTCTGATTCGAATAATATAAATACATATTAATTTGAATTTGGAGATGGGGAAAAGGACACCTATCAAAGAGTAGAAAAGTCAGATTACTTAGCTAAAAATATCCTTCACATTCAACTCCCAAATTCCTTGCCAACCAAAAATCCTTAGTATAAAACATGTGACTGATTTTTTTATGGCTTATTATGGAAGAAAACACCTCGTGTTTCACAGCTCAAGAATAGGAATAGATCTGTACTTGGTAACCTTTAACCATCTCACCAAACTGCAACTGAGTTTGACCCAGCTGGATGGATGCCACTCGGAACTGGAAGAGCAGGGGAACAAAGCCTGAGGAGGAAAATTTGCACAACCAAGCAAATGCCTGCTCCTCGTGTCAACATGCAAAGAAAATCTATTTGTCCACATATACACTCACATACATATGCATACATATTTTCGGATAGGTAAATTAATTTAAGAAAATCAGTAGATCTAGCAACAATCATTCTGTTCACTATAGATTGTTCGACTTTTTATGGCTATTCTAGTCACAGTGGCAGTCATATCTTTTATAGTCTCATACTTCCCTTTTCCTGGTTAGCCCATTTTCAGTGCCGAAGATTTTGGATACTGCTCCTCCTCATGTAATCATCCTTCCAACACCAATACCCATCCTCTTCCACAAAGTATTAAGATTAGGGCATTTTTCACCAAGATAATGCACTCAGAAATGATAGGTATGGAGTCAGGAAACTTGAACCTTCGCCTCTAGCAATAGTTAGGTGACCACAGATTTAATCTCAAAGCCTGGTTTGTCACAATCCTAAAATGGGAAATGATCACACCTACAAAGCATAGAAGTTATAAGTGCTTGATCTCACATCTGCATCACTAGGATAGGGAGGTTATTGACAGGCCTCTAAAATACACGATGGGGACTGCCTGAGTAGCTTCATGGTCTAAAGATGGATGCCATTTTCTTTCACTTTTACAACCTTTTAAAAAGACTTCAGTTTTCCCTTCCACATAACAATGTTTTGTAGAGAATGCCTCTCAGATACATCAAAATACCGTCTGGTGGAGACATCAGGGAAAGCAATTTATTCATCCAGATTTAAATTAAGCTTCTTGAAAATTATGTTAGATTAGAGTTCGAGGGGCCTATAGAGGTCAGTAAGGAACTTCCTTTTAAATAAGAAAAAAGGAAAGGCCGGAGAAGTTAAGAGACTTATTCAAGGTCACTCATCTGGTTAGTATGGAAGACAAGACTGGGGCCCTTTTCTGGGTTCAGTTCTCTTCTCACTAAACTTCCAAAGTCAACAATCCCCATAACGCCACCCCACCCCGCCTTTTTTTTTTTTTTTTAACCGATCTCCATAGCCTTGGCAAGAAAATAAACCTAAATTTAAAGCTCCAAATCGGGACTGCCAGATGGATTGCCACAGGGCTGGCCATCCCCAGACGCTCCATGAGGTCGGCAAGTCCTTCTCTGGGAATCACCTGGCTACTGAACGCAAGACTCCCCTTCCCCTAAATCTCTTGTCCCCTCACTGAGGCCTCCCCACCTCCCGGGGCTGCCCAGAGGAGGGAGGCCTGTGCCCTCTAAGTGCACTTCAGCAAATCAACAGGAGCCCGATTGTGCCCCCACGCGCGCACGCACACACACAGGCGCATACACACTCGAGTGCACATACACATCACACGCACCCATATACACGCCACACACGCGCGCGCGCTCACGCGGCTACCAGCTGCCCAGGGTGTGCAAGCCGGGCCCCCTCACTAAGCCCGAGCCGGAGCCCGCCCCGCTGCCCTTCGCCGCCCCGACAGGTCCTCGCGCACGCCTGGCTCATCCTTCCACTCAGACCCCACAGCTAACCTGCTCGCGGCCCCGCTCGGCTCCCTTGGCCCCGGCCGCCGCCACCGCCGCCGCCGCCCGCCGCTTTACAGCCGGCGCCGCTCCCCAGGCCGGGGCCCGCACCTCCCGCACTGGGCATGCCCGGGCTGCACGGGGCAGGCTGGGAAGCGAGTGGGACCGGCACTGCGCCGAGTGGCTGCAGGAGGAGGAGGAAGGGGAGGAGGAAGGGGAGGAAGAAAGCCGGAGGCAAGGAGAGCAAGGAGGCGTCTGCCCAGCCTCAGCCTGGGAAATGTAGTTCCTTGCCCCGGCGGCGGCAGCTCGGCCCACGTGTGTCCCCACCCCTTCCAAGCATCCCCTACACCAAGCTTTCTAGTTAGGCACTCCTCTTTCTTACTCCGCTGCCATTCTATTAAATCAATTCGTAAATTTGTGGTTAATCGCCTACTATTTACCAGGAACTGTCTTAAGCCCTCCTTAACCGCCTGACCCTCAGTGTCCTCAAATGTCAGCGGACTAGACCCTCCAAGACCCTTTGCAGCGGGAAATGAGAGGATTTTGTGACTTCCTCCTAGCGCTTTCCCTTCACTCCGTTAATTTGGAGACTCCCATTCCTCTAAATCAGAGGGTCAGGAAAGGGTATCAGTGATAAATAAAGACAAAATCCTTTGTGGCCCAAAAGTTGGGAAAGCGGGCTGTAATGACCACTGGTGGCTGTACTACTCTACACCTTGCAGGAGGACGGAGAAAATAGCCTGGAAAAACTTGGGGTAGGTGAAAGGAAGAATCGGATCTGTAGCGGGTCATTAAAGGATCTAAGCCAGAGTAGGTGGCGTGCAAGAATTGAGCTAGGACAGAGTTGATGGAATGCCCTAAAGCAGAGCTCCTGCCATAACCCGCAGTCTGTGAACTTAGGAGGAGAGGGAAATGTCACCTCTTTATTTTCACTAGCCTCTAATTGAAAAGGCTAATTTCCTTCAAATATTTTAAAAACAAAAACAAAAACATTATCCCAAGCAGACGAACTATTGGCAAATGGGCCAATCACACAAAACAGGTAAAAACTCCCAGCCTGAAATCTATGACCCTGTTGGATATTAACACTGCCCAGCTCTTTCCCAACCAGGCACACGATCCAGTCCCTGGTCACCCTAAAGGATGACTTTATAGCTGTTCCCAAGACACCACCACCCCTTACCTGATACCAGTTTCCCTTTCCCTCTTCCTTCCCCATCAGAAGACTGATTTTTTTTTTTTTATTGTTGTTCCTAATCAATTTAGTAACGAGAAAGAAACATACATACATTCCCTCTCTACCTCCTTGTTCTGGATCTTTTTTTACTCTCACAATACTTTTGCCTCACTTTTTATTCATGTAACCAGAAGAAATGAAATTTCAGAATGAAAAGAAATTCTGGAAGAGAACCAGTAGTTTAAATCTGCGCTCCCCAAGAGGTGGAGCCACCATGACAGAGTATCAAGATGCAATACTCTCTTCCAAACAAACCCAGAAAATGCTCCAGATTGAAACTGATAGGAAAACCCAAGAAAAAGTCTCTATGAGTCATCTTTCCAACTCAAATTTGTAGCATCCTAGCATTCAGGGACAGACAACTCCAAAGCTCTGCTTGAACATTACATGGTAAGAGGTGACCTTTGGCAGCTTTGTTGCCTACTCTCCAGTTTCAGGTGGGTCAGGAATCCCCGGTGGACTGTGGAGGGGGAGAGAAGGCAGTGGGACAGTAGAGAAGGGATTAAGAATTTATTTAGCACCTCCTATGTGCAAAGATACTGTGCTAAGAACTCATTTGATCCTCATGGCAACTGTGGGGAGGTAGGTGTTAATATTATCCCTATTTTAGAATTAGGAAACTGAGACAAACAAAGATTGTCACATAGCTAGGCCAGCTACTTCCCTGGATTTCAACTCATGTCTTCCAGATGCCAGGCCCTGCTCCACTCACTATCTAGCTGGGGTGAGTGGCATTGAGTTGGGAGCTGTGGAAGGCTCTGTCCAGTATAAGGAGGAGCATCAGAAGCGAACAGCAGCTGTGTGTGTTCAGATCTCAGAAGAGGAGCAGGATCTCTTCTAGCCTAGTCTGAATCCTATAGAGGAAGAAACAGACTAAAGGGAAACTTGCAATTCTGTTACTCTAAACCAGAGAAGTTTTCCAGCTGCATGATGTGGTTTAAGTTTAGCAGCCATCTACTCTTACCTAGGCCCAAACTCAGGTCAGAGAGCAGAGTTCAGTCTAGGGAATAAGCAATCACACTTAGCCCTGGATCAGACCACGTTAGGAATACAGAGAGTTTACAAGTCTCCTATCTGAGCTATTCCTGAGATCCTGAAATAATATAATTCAATATCCCCCCCAAAAAAGCAACAGCAGAACCAATTCCTAATCCCATCCCCAAAATTAAGCCTATAATCAGGAAAGAAGCTGGAAGAATGAGCAAACAAAAAATGTCATCATTAAAAGCTATTATGTTTACAGAGATGTTCAAAATACAAGTTCAAAACAAAATAAAACACAGCTTGAGCACATATTCAATTAGAATTGCTGGAAGAGATGAATCTATAAGTTGTGGGTTTTTTAAGTAAAAAAAAAATTTTTAATGAAACAAAAGCACTAAGGGAAATAATTAGAAAAGAAATGAGAGTCATGAAAGAGAGAATTGGAAAAGAAATTACCATGTTGACATAAAATGTACAAAACTTTGTCTAAGTAACAAACTACTTGAAAATTAGAATGGACCAAGTAGAAGCCATTGTCTCCAGGAGCCAACAAACAAAACAAATCAAAAGACTATGGGAAAAAATGTAAGAAAATCTAAGATATAACAAAATCAACTGACACAGAAAACAGATTTAAAAAAGAGATCATTTAAGAATCATTTGACTACCTTAAAGTTATGACAAAACAAACAAGGAAAAAAAAAGCCTAGCTCAGACATATTTCAAGAGAAAAAGAAAAATTAGAAGGAGAGTAGATTAAGGAAAGAATTAGTCCCAAACATAAAAAACACCAACTAAAAATATTTATAGCTCTTTTGAAAGTGGCAAAAAAAAGGAAATATGAGGGAGTGGTTTACAAACTGGGGAATGACTAAATGAGGCATGGCATATAAATTTAAGGGAATACTATTATGGTGTAAGAAAATAATGAAATGATAATTTCTGAAAAACATGTGAAGATTAGTATGAATTGATGAAGAGCATAGTGAGCGTAAACAGAACAGTTTATAAATGGCAACAATATGATACAACTTTGAAAGAATTAGGAATCACTAATCAGCATAACTAGTACTTCCTATTTCTAATGTATATATTTTTGTTATTATTGTTTTTGTTTATAGAGTGTGGATGTTCAGGGAAGACTAGAATCTCTAATGTGAATGTTTGACAATCCCTTTTCAGAGCTACTTATCCACCTTTGGTCTCTATCTGTTACTGAGTTTTCACCTGTGGCTCCAAGAAGCTGTAGCATGAACAGGAGCAGGAGCAGGAGCAGTCTCCACCCTAGTAAAACTTACATCTTGGCAGATGGGCCAAAGTTGAGGGTAACCAATGGTGTGAGTTATGGAGATGTTTACTCCAAATTGTGAAGACATCCCACAGTGGAAGGGATGGATGAGAACAATTTGTTCCAACAAGTCATGAAAGTAGAACTATAAAGCACTTAGACTTGGGACAGACATCAGAGATGCCATTGTCATGAGCTGCATTCTGGGTAATTGCCAGTTGTCTTGACTTGTCTTGTCACTGGACTTCAATGACTGAAAGAGAATGCGATTGATGACTTTGCACAGCTCTGCTTCTCTTAGATCCAGTTCACTCACAAGTCAAGACATCACCCATAACTCACTATTTTACTCTTTTATTATTTTACTATGTTATTATTTTACTATTTTACCTACTCAAAAGTCTGATGGTAATGGACAAGTGGTGAAGCAATAGGTGCAGATTGTCATAACCCTGCATGAGGGCAGCTCAGAGCATATGGTCCTTTTCTCACTGGACTGAAGCAGCAGTGGAATTCAGCAGTCTCCCAGGGATATGAGCAATACACACACACACACACACACACACACACACACACATTTTAAAGACAATTCTGCTTACCTCCTGGAAAGAGGTAAGGGCTAGAAAAAGTTCTTTAAAAATTGTTTCACCCAATTCTGGTCTGCTTACTGAGGCAGGCAAGGATCTCTCTCTGGAGTCAAAACAAAGTAATGTACACAAATTTTTACAAAGATGATTTTACTCACCATTGGTACATGGAATGTGTGCACATTCAAGGACAGCATGAAATAGCCCTGAAAGATAAACAGCTCTTGGTTCAATAGAATTCAGTAGGTACCACATCCAAATAGCAGCCTTGAGTGAAACAAAGCTGGAAAATAGAGGCCAGCTTACTTACTGAAGGCGGATGCCACAAAGTCATCATAGGTTTTAAAAATTAAATCTAATCTAGTCAGCCAGCTTATATGCCTTCCAAAAGGAGTGACAAGTTCATGATAATGAGATTGCTTACTTATAGGAAATGCCATATCACCATTATCAGTTCATTTGTTCCCAACATGAAGAAGACTGATGAAGTCAAAGAAAAATGTTATTAAGATCTGGAAATCCTTATCATTAATGTGCCAAAGAGGACAAGCTTATAATTCCAGGCAACTTTAATGCTAGAGTAGGTTTAGATTATCAGACATGGCAGGGAATCCTTGGAGCAACCACAACAGTCATTTACTACTGAAGACTTAGGCATCTCACAGCCTTCTCATCATCAACACTGTTCCATTTAGCTAAACAAAACAAAATGTCATGCAGTGGCATTTAATAGACTACTTCATGATAAGGAGAGCAGATGGGCAGTATGTGAGGGTGAGGAAGGCTGTGTATACTGCATAGTACTGGACTGATCATAGACTTATACCTCCAAAATAAGCTAAACATTCACATTCGACAAAGTGACAGCCCCAAGGTAAAATAACTATCAAGAGACTGAACATCAACAGGTTGGAGTGCTTCTCTCTATGTGAACAGTTTATTGTTTGACCAATTTGTTGAATTGAGGCAACAGTTATCAAGAATAGAACAGGAAAGGAATGGGCAGTTTTTCCTTCTCTGGGCCAGAACATTCAAAATATCAGGATTGTTTGATAAAAATAATGGGGAAATTCAAAACCTGCTAAATGAAAAACAAGAACACAGGATTTACTAGAAAGATTGCTAATCCAGAAAGCAGAATTTCATTTCATCAAAAGTAAAGTGCAAATAAAACTTAGATACAATATTTTTGGCTCAGTAAGAAGGCAGATGAGAATCAGTTCTATGCAGATAGCAACAATGCAAAGTGCTTCTCTGATGCCAAGAAGACTATTTATGGGCCAAAGACTTGGTTGCATCTTAACTACTCAGCACTGATGAAGACAGGCTGATTAGTAATAAGCACATAATAAGAACATGACCCTGGAGAAGGGACTGAATACTTCAGTAGTATTCTTAATAGACTGTCATCAACCAATGCTGAAACCACTGACTATATTCTTTAAATTGAAGTCAATCTCTCACTAGCCAAACTTTAACTGAAGAGGAGGTTTTGAATCCCATTAAGCTTCTCTCATTTGGCAAAGTGCCTGGTGCTGATTTCATCCCAGAAGAGATCTAAAAGGAAGGCTCATATAGATGCTGACTAAAATCTTCTGGGTTATATAAAAATCCTCAGGAAATCAAGAATAATTCTACTCTTCACCTATATAAAAGAAAAGGAAATAGATTACCCTATGACTATCACAGTAAGGGAAATTGTCTCTATGTTAATCACTGCTGGCAAGATTCTTGCCAAAGCCCTCTTTACTTTGAAAGACTTCTCCTTCTCTTTGAAAAATAGTTATCTACCTCAGAGCCAGTGTGGCTCCAGAAAGGGTCAAGGAACAGGTGATATGGTAGTTCCTGCCTGTCAATTCCAGGAGAAATGCAATTCGAAGAATAGAGAGCTGTACACAATGTTCATTGATCTAACTTACTAAGCCTTTGACACTGTCAGTCTTTAAGGCTTGTGGAAGATCATGGTAACTTTGGTTGCTTGTAGAAGTTCATCAGTATTGTACTCCAGTTTCATGATGGCATGTCTGCACAGATTCTGTATAAAGAACAATATTCTCACACTTTCCCAATCACCAATACAAGGAATCAGGGCTCTGTGCTTAGTCCCATGATGTTTTCAGCAATGTGGCTGGATGCTTTCAATGAAGCAAAAGATGACATTGAGGGACAGTAGGTGATACAGTAAATAAAACCCTAGCCCTGGAGTCAGGAAGACCTAAGTTCAAATCTGGTCTCAGACCCTTAACACTTCCTGGCTGTGTGATCCTGGGCGAGTCACTTAACTCCAATTGCCTAAGCACAAAAAAAAAAAAAAAAAAAAAGCCATCGAGTCAGTTTATCACACTGGTGGTAAATTATTTAACTTGAAAAAACTACAAGCCAAGACCAAAGTAGAGGCAGAGCTGATGCTTTACTTTTTTTTCAAAGATAATTGTGCATGCAGTGCTGCCCCTGCAACTGAGATGTAACAGAGTGTGGATCTATTCTCTGCTACTTGTTCTAATTTTGTCCTGAAGAAAATAAGGTGGTCCACCAGCCAACACCACACCATCCATATATGGAACCACTGGTTACAGCAAATGGAAAAGTTGTGAATGTTATAGAGTTCACCTACCTTGGCAGTACTTTCCAGGGATCTACACACAGATGATAAAGTTGATGCATACATTTACCAGAGCAATCTTAATGGTTGGGAAGCTCTGAAGGAAAGTGTGGGAGAGAAGTATTAGACTGCCTACCAAAATGATTCTTTAGAACCATCGTGCTGATTTCAGCTGTTGTGTGCCTGTGAAACCTGAACAGTGTACCAGTTTCATGTCAGAAAATAATATTGAATTATCTTGAAAAGATTCTGAAAATCACCTGGCAAGATAAAATACCTGACCCTAAAATACTCTGTTGGGCTGAACTGCCAAACATTCAGACTCTGCTGCAGAGAGCCCAACTCCAATGAGTTGGCCACATTGAATGTCAAAAGCATGTTTACTACAAGCCTATTTTATGCAGAACTTGCACAAGGCAAGTGCTCACAGGGATTTCAAAAGAAGTGATAAGGACACTTTCAAGGTCTCTCTGAAGCACTCCAGCATTATTGTGAGACAAGGAAGATGCTGGCAGAGTACCTGCCAGCATGACATGACTTCATCAGAAAAGATGCTGTGCTCTATGAACAAAACAGAATCATAATAGTAGCATAAATGAAACATGAAATGTGCAAATCTAGAGACATCTTCATCCAAAATATCCAAATGGACTATTTGTACTTAATCTATGGTAGAGCTTTCCAAACTCAAATTGGACTAATCAGCCATAGTCAATAATACTATATCTTGATCATTGATATCACTGGTCCTCTTCAAGTACAAAGGATGACCAACATATATATATATATATAATCTTTGTTGTTTTTTGAAGTTATTGTTCAGTCATTTCTTTGTAATCCCATTTAGGATTATTTTAGCAAGGATACTAGAATGGGATGCCATTTCCTTCTCCAACTCACTTTGTAAATGGCAAAAACTTGTTACGGGTCACAGAGCTAGTGAATGTCTAAGGCCTGATTTGTACTCGGGAAGAATCTTTCTAATTCCAGTCCAGTACTTGTCTATTGTGCCATCTGATTGTGGTAATAATACATATGCTATCAAAAAGATACATGACTTGTATCTATATGGCCATAATACATATTTTGTATATACATAATTGTTTTCGTTGCACAGTTCATCTTTCTTCACTTAATCCTGTTTGCCTTCATTCCTCATCTGTAAAATGATCTAGAGAAGGAAATGGCAAACCATTCTAATATCTTTGCCAAGAAAACCCAAACGAGGTAATGAAAAGTCAGACAACTGAACAAATGCAACTTACTGTTTCCCTCATTAGAAGATGAGTTAGTTGAAGGCAAAGACCATGTTTTTACCTTTTTACATCTTCAGCACTCAGTACAGTTCCCTATACATTGTAATTGTCTAATAAGTATCCATTAAGAAGAAGGAAAAGAAGCAGAAGAGGAGATGGAGGAAGAAATAAGGAGAGAGTTCATTCCAGGCATAAAGGGATACAGCTGCTAGTCAAGTATGGAAAAGTAGATATGAACCTGATTATGAAAAACCTTAAATGCTGAGTTTTTAAAGCAGTGAGAGCAAGGAGCCAAGAGCCTTTGCCAGGGAGCAAGAGATTGTCATGGTTAGACTTGTGCCTTAGATATTTTTTAGATTTTTTTTTATATTTTTAGATATTTTTAAAATTATTCTTTAACGCAAAACCCCTAAACATTGTCATGAACATAGCAGAATACAAAGAAGAGATTCTATGTGAAACTTCAAATATTCATTTCATATAACTTGAGCTTTTTTTAAAAAGTATATAGTAAATTCTACATATTATTTTCAAGTGTCTTGCCTGTATGTCATTCCTTTAGAACTTTCTTCTGTCCTCTTCCCTGGTTTTTAAAGGATAACTAGGTAACTCAGTGGATAGAATAATAGACCTGAAATCAGGAAGATTCATCTTTCTGAGTTCAAATCTAACCCCTAATACAGACTAGCTGTGTGACCCTGGGCAAGTCACTTAATTCTGTTTGTCTTAGTTTCTTCATTTATAAGATGAATTAGAGAAGGAAATGGCAAACCACTTCAGTATTTTTGTCAAGAAAACCCTAAATGGGGGTCACAAAGAGCTGAACGTGGCTTTTAAAAAAGAAGATTATTTTATAATCATATTGAGCATAGATCGGTAAGAAACTGGAAGCAAGAAACTAATTAAAGCTTATTACATTTGATCAGTCATGAGTTGATTATGAGTTAAATTAAAGTGGTAGCCCTGAGAAACGAGATGAGAGCAGGAAATCAATTGATGTGAAGATATATTTTAGAAGACTGACAAATGACTAAATTTGGAGCATGAGGGAAGGAGAAAGAAGACAATGACTTCAAAGGGACAAACCTGGATGAATACAAGAATGGGAGTATCCTTAACAAAAATAGGCAAGTTTAGAGGAGAGAAAAGTTTAAGCATATGGAAGTATATTGAGTACCTTTCTCTTTTTAAGCTCTATATCACAATACAAAATTATGATAGTACTTTAGTCTGAAGTCCTTGATCTAATCTGTAAAATTCTTATCAATCTTTAACTGTTAAGACCTAACATCCTACAATTAAATCTTTAAAAATTTTTCTGACCTCATTGATTTCCAAAGGAAAGGACTAATCATTTTAGGACAGGACTCCTTTCTGAAATCATTAGAGTAATGAACAAATGAAGAGAAGGAAGAAGTCTTTTCCTAAGTCTCTTAAGTGCAGCGAGGTGGTACAGTGGAGTGCCAGACCTGGAATAAAGAAAATCTGGGTGTCTGGATTCACACACTTACTGCCTGTATGACCTTGGACAATTCACTTAACAATATTTGCCTCAGTTTCGTCATCTGTTAAATGAACTGAAGAAGGAAATGGCAAATCAATTAGAAAACTGTAAATGAAGCCACAGAGTCAGACACAACTAGAAACAACTGAACAAGTGTGTTAAAAGAGGTATTGTCAATTAATCTCTAACCAAGAGGAAAGGAGAATCCTTAAAGCATAGATTCTTAAACCAAAGGTTTGTAAACTTGTATTAAGATATTTTCACAACTATATTTCAATGTTATTGGTTTTATTATATATTTTATTTTAGGCATCCATATTTATTAGCAGTGCCGGGCACATAGTAAATACTTAATAAATATTGTTTGATTGGTCATAGGTTTCACCAAACTGCCAAAGTGGTCTTTGATACCAAAAGTTTAAGGACTATCCTAGTGGTTAAAGAGGGATTCATTGGTTTTAGGCAAACTTTCAAAAAGTGAAATGACTATTGTTTGTCAAAACAAACTTGTTAACTGAACTTTCACCTGAACTCTGTACAGAACTCTGTTTAATTTCCTTGTGAAATTTTGTCTTTGTTTAGACATTGTATAATTTAAATTTGACTCTGATAGGCTTGTGCCCAAAGTACAAAGTACCATTTTTTTTTTCCTTCAGAAGAAAAGACAGTTTCACTTCCAACTTGTAGAATTTGAGATACCTGTGGGCATTCTGAAAATATGTATCCAGAAGGTAGATTGATGTGGGACTGGAGTCCAGAATGGAAACTGGGAATGAAAAGATAGATTTGTGTCATGTACACAGAGATAGTACTTAAAACCATGTGAAGCAAAGATCCCAGCTCTTGAGATAAGAATTCACTATTTGACCAAAACTGCTGGAAAAATTGGAAACGAATATGGCAGAAACTAGGCATTGACCCGCACATAACACCCTATACCAGGGGTCCTCAAACTTTTTAAATAGGGGGCCAGTTCACTGTCCCTCAGACAGTTGGAGGGCCAGACTATAGTAAAAACAAAAACTTTGTTTTGTGGGCCTTTAAATAAAGAAACTTCATAGCCCTGGGTGAGGGGGATAAATATCCTCAGCTGCTGCATCTGGCCTGTGGCTGTAGTTTGAGGACTCCTCCTACTAAGATAAGGTCGAAATGGGTCCATGATCTAGACATAAAGAATGATATTATAAACAAATCAAAAGAACATAGGATAGTTTACCTCTCAGATCTGTAGAGAAGGAAGGAATTTTCGACCAAAGAAGAACTAGAGATCATTATTGATCACAAAATACATAATTTTGATTATATTAAGTTAAAAAGTTTTTTATATAACAAAACTAATGCAGATAAGATTAAAAGGGAGGAAATAAACTGGGAAAACATTTTTACATTCAAAAGTTATGATAAAAGCCTCATTTCTACAAATATATAGAGAATTGACTCAAATTTATAATAGTTCAAACCATTCATCAGTTGATATATCAAAAGATATAAACAGACAATTTTTAGATGAAGAAATTGAAACTATTTCTAGTCAGATGAAAAGGTGCTCCAAATCACTATTGATCAGAGAAATGCAAATTAAGACAACTCTGAGATACCACTACACACCTGTCAGATTGGCTAAGATGACAGGAAAAAGATAGTGACGAATGTTGGAGGGAATATGGGAAAACTGGGACACTGATGCATTATTGGTGGAGTTGGGAACGGATCCAACCATTCTGGAGAGCAATTTGGAACTATATTCAAAAAGTTATCAAATTGTGCATACCCTTCGATCCAGCAGTGTTTCTCCTGGGCTTATATCCCAAAGAGATACTAAAGAAGGGAAAGGGACCCACATATACAAAAATGTTCATGGCAGCCCTGTTTGTAGTAGCTAGCAGCTGGAAAATGAATGGATGCCCATCAACTGGAGAATGGCTGAGTAAATTGTGATATATGAATGTTATGGAATATTATTGTTCGTAAAAAACAACCTGCAGAATGATTTCAGAGAGGCCTGGAGAGACTTACATGAACTGATGCTAAGTGAAATAAGCAGAATCAAGAGATCATTATACACAGCAACAACAAGGTTAAATGATGATCAATTCTGATGGTTGTGACTCTCTTCAACAATGAGATGATTCAAACCAGTTCCTGTTAAGTCCAGGTTAGCTCCCTGGAGGCCTCAGGATCAGTCAAAGTGAGGATAAGTAAAAGTCCTTGGTCTTTAGGGGGAGAAGTGAAAAAAGCAAGCAACAGCCGGGAGTTTTGCCAAAGATCTCTTCTCAACTCTGCAGTACAGAATCTCCACTTTTCTCCTCCTTGTTCTTCAGCCAAGTGAGTCTGGCCTCTGTCCCTACGCCCTCTAATCCTTGCCTATGATTATCTTAACACCAAACATTCACCAGCATCAACTGTGAGAAGAGCCATTTATCCAAAACATATGCTAATAGAGTCATTGTCTTATATTGAATAGGTAATTAGCTTTGAATGCTCTGTTGTCTGATTCAAGCACATCTTTTTCAGTTTCAGCCCTCTACATATTCCATTTGTTCAGTAATGAGGAGAGCCATCTACACCCAGAGAGAGAACCATGGGAACAGAGTGTGGACCACAACGTAGTATTCTCACTCTCTCTATTGTTGTTGGCTTGCATTTTGTTTTCTCAGTTTTTTTTCTTCCTGCTTGATTTGGTTTTTCTTGTGTGGCAAGATAACTGTATAAATATGAATATATCTATATCTATCTATATATATATACATATATATGTATATATATATATATATATATATATATATATATTGGATTTAACATATATTTTAACATATTTAACATGTACCGGACTACCTGCCAGCTAACCGAGGGAGTGGGGAGGAGGGAGGGGAAAATTTGGAACAAAAGGTTTTGCAAGGGTCAGTATTGAAAAATTATTCATGCAAATGTTTTGTAAATAAAAAGCTTTAATAAAAAAAATTTCGATAAAAAAATTATACAATAACCAGAATGTAAATTCAACTTACATTTAAAATGCTTCAAAAAAAAAAAAAAAAAAAGGGAAACCAGAGAGCATATAAGAGAGAGGACTCAGGACAAAGCCCTGTGGAATAGGAAAAAGAGATGGATGATGACTAAATAAAGGAGATAGAGAAAAAACAGACAGCAGGACCAGGAGAAAGAGCAGTATCTCAGAAGAAAAGGGATAACAAATTATATAATAGTCATCAGAGTAAAAAGCTACAAAGAAATAAAGAAGGATAAAGCCTTGGATAGCCTCAAGAAATCTTGAGGCTAGTTTTTAAAATAGAATAATTGTTTCTCTCTCTTGAGGGGAAAAAATTTGGGTACAAACTTTTAAGTTAAATTGGTTTTTTTCATTTTCCCTATCTTTTTTTTTATCTAAATATCAACAAAACTATAAATCAAGCCGAGATGTGTATTCAATGTAAATACTTACATTGAATATTTAATAATTCTCTGAAAGCCAGTAAGAACAGGCTCTAACATGCTGTTGGGTGATGGAGTCAGATAACAAGAGACTAAGAAATGAATGGTTATCTCCTGATTTGGAAGGGAAGAAAGTTTTGTGTTTTTTTTTTTTTTCATAATGTTTCCTTTGCTTTCCCTTAGTGTCATCTGTACTGTCCTGAACGCAATCCTAGCCACCAACCCTCCCCCCTCCCCTCCCCATACACACACACTTTGGATAGAACAGTGATAAGAGGTTAAGAACTTTTTTTTAATCACCTCCAAAGAATTGGGAGGGCAAAAGGAATGATTTGAATGTTGGAGTTGTATGGCTTCATGAAGGAGCACTTAACCTTTTCCTTTTTGTTTTTGAAATATTTAATTCTAGCATTCGAGAAATTTTGTCATCTGGTTGTGGTGTATCATCGTATGAGAGAGGATATTATGCTTAGCACGGTGTCTGGCAAATAGTGTTTATTAATACAATCTTTCCTCCCTCCCTTCTTTCCTTCCTCTTGGGGGTTAGCTTTTTATATTTTGAATCACGTTCCCAATCACCTCCCCAGACAAATTCGAAGTCAGTGTGGCTTTAATCTGGTTAATATTACCCATGAAGCCATATGGCCCACCTTTGCAGAATAAGTACCCCTTTGTGGCCCGTAGGCAGAAGGCAGTCCTTGGGGAGGCTCTCACCCAAGAGCCAGAGACTTCAACAAGAACACTAGACTGGTGGTTCGACTAGGGTGCCATCTTGTGGAGAATTTGGATATTACACTTTCTAACCAGATAAAGCGAGAAACTGCGGGTGCTTCGGTACCCAAGGATCACACGATGTACACAGAAACACAAAAGTATCAAATATGTAATGAGAGAAAACATTTTATAATTGATAAAAAACCAAATTTGGAGGCAAGAAGATTTGGGTTCCAAGTCCTGTCTCTGGAATATACTTACTGGCAAGTCACTTGTTCTAAGTGAGCTAGTCAGCTCTTTAATAAGAGATCTCAAGGACAGAATGTGGCTAATGTACATTAGTGAAGGGAATTCCGACACACATCTATGAATCATATCATTATTCCCTTTGCATGGAACCTAAACCTGCTACTCTGCCCGTTGCTCCTAATTTTGCCTTCTGGACCAGAGCAGAACACGCCTAATCCCACTTTCCACGTTGATGATGAGAGTTGACATATTAATATGAGTGTGAAGGGTCTCACAGCATTATGAAAAAGAGGAAACTGCATTCGTGGCGGGCATTTGTGTTTGGGGAGTTCCCCATAATGATGTAATCAGAGAAAGCTTTCGAGAAGAAATGACATTTGAATTGAACTTCAAAAGAATGCAGGAATTTGAGGTTCAATTAGAGGTTTCTGACAGAGAAATGAGGGTAAATTTGGATGGCTAGAAGGATCTCTAAGAACAGGGAACAGCATAAGCAAAGGTATGAAGCCTGGAAAGGATAGCACATGCACTAAATGTGATAAATAGCCCCGTTCGCTGAAAATATAGAGAATGTGAAGTGAAAGCAGTACAAGATAAGACTGAAAAGACAGATTAATTCCAGATTGTAGGGGTCCTTGGATATTAGGCTGGGCAGTTAATATTTCATCACAGAGGTTGTAAGGAACTATTAATGGGATGCAATGCTATCTTTTTTGGCTCTTAGTCTATGATCCTATAAACCTAGAGGTTTTGAGAAGAGAAGAATAAGGAAGGAAGTAATTATAAGGAAGACAAGTGTTACTTGTAGAAGTGAGGAGAATAGTTTGGAGGAGAGGAAAATCTGTAAGATGAGATCATACAATAAAGCTGGAAAAATAGTTTGAAGCTAGGGTCTTGTACAAGGCCTTGTAAGTAAAGATGGTGTTTGATATATTATTACATCAACAGAGATTCCCTGGAAGTTTTTGAGCAGAGTTTCAGGATCAGAGTTATTTATTTGGAAGATTATTTCAGCAGTTATGTCCAGAATTAATTGTAACAGAGAGAAACAGGAGGTAAGAAGACCAATTACAAGGCTCTTATAATATTCCAGGCAAGTTGTATTAGGAGTCTAATCCAGGATGAGAAAATACAAGTGGACAAGATGAACAAATTCCAAAGATATTTTAGGTGGTATGATTGACGGAGCATGGCAACTAATTAGATGAAGTGGGAAGAGGGCAAAAGAGAGAGAAGAATTAAAATTTTGTTTTGTTTTTTTGTTTTTAATAGTGCTTCGTTTTTCCAAACACATGCAAAAATAGTTTTCAAAATTCACCCTCGAAAAACTTTGGGTTTCATGTCTGTCTGTCTGTCTGTCTGTCTGTCTGTCTCTCTTCCCCCCTCCCCACCAGAAGACGGCAAGCAATTCCACATAAGTTAAACATGTGCAATTCTTCTTAACATATTTCAATATTTGTTATACTGCACAAGAAAAATCAGACCAAAAGAGACAAGAATGTGAGAAAGAAAAACAAACTACTAACAACGAAAAGGTGAAAATACTATGTTTTGATGCATGTTCAGTCTCCATAGTTCTTTCTCTGGAAATGGATGGCACTTTCCATCACAAGCTTATTGGAATTGGGGACAGCTAGATGGAGAAGTAGAGTGCCAGTCCTGGAGTCAGAAGGATATAACTTCAAATATGACCTAAAATATTTAACACATCCTAGCTGTGTGACCTTGGGCAAGTCACTCCACTTTCTTGGCGAAAAAAAAAACCAAAACAACATATTTTTAAAAAACACTCTCAAATTCACTGGCATTGGAAGGAAGAATTAAAATTGACATTAAGGTTTTAAGTTGGGTGAAATGGAGAATGGCCACTACTTTTAACAGAAAAAGGGAAGTTATAAGGTGGAACAAGTTAAAGGGAAAGATAAAAAAGAGTTAATTTTGGAAATTTTGATTTTAAGATGCTGACAAGACATCCAGAAAGACATAAGTAGAAGGTTCCTGGAAATGGAGGAGCAGAAGTTTGAGTGTCATCTGTGTAGATCATTGGTGAAGCCTTGGGAATAGATGAGACCATTGAGATTACTGAGAGAGGAGAAATAAGAACCCAGAATAGATCTGTGAGGGACATTATGATTTAAGAGAAGAGAGAAAAGCAGCAAGTGAAGGAGAGAGAGAAAAAGAAGAACTAGAAGAATGTAAGGATCATGGGAGCTCAGAGGATAAATTACAGTAATGAGAACAAAGGGGTGATCAGTAGTGTCAAATACTGCAGTGTAGTCAGGAAGGATGAAAACTAAGAAAAATCCACTGCATTTTTATTTGTCAGTTAGTAGTAGGTCATTGGTGACCTTTAAGAAATCAGTTTCAGACTAGTGGTGGAGGTGGAAGCCAGAGTATAAGGAGCTGAAGAATGAATGAGTGGGTAGCCGGGAGGTGGAGCCAGCAAGTACAAACTATACTTTCTAGAAAACTGTCATGGATGGAAAGGAATGCAATAATGGTAGCATAAAACAAACTTTTTAAAGGATATTTATTATATAAGCATGCTGTAGTTTTATGATATGATTCTAAGAAGAAGTCAATTCAGAAAGAAAGATAAAGGACAGGGGAGAAAAAATGGTAAGTGGAGCAAAATCTCTTAGGAGGTAAGAAGGGATGGGATTAAGGTGACAAGCTAAAAGTTAAGTTTAGGACCATCGCTTTCAAAACTCTACATTATTTCTACTTAGTCCCATATCTTGTTTCATGGTTACTGAGCTCTATATTGCAACAGTGGTTCTAAAGGTGGTCAAGAAAATGTTAGAATAGTTGGTGGGCAGGGGAAGCCCTGAACTTGAAGTCAGGAGACCTGGTTTCAAATCCTGAGCCTGACAATTACTAACTGTAAAAAAATGGGCAAATCACTCCAACTCCCTGATTTCAATTCTTTTATCTTAAAAAAGTGGGCATAGTAATATCTATTGTACCTACCTTGAGAGATTGTGAATAAAATACTTGGCAAACATTATAATTCCATAAAACATGATCTTTTCAAAGATTATTTTATTAGCTCATTAGATGATAGAGCTGAAAGCCGAAACTCCTAAAAGTTACCTAGACCAATTGCCTCTTTTTACATATGAGTCTCAGAATAATAATGGTGATCTAGAAACAATAGTCTATAGGAACATGAACTTTAAATAACAAATGAAGAAAGGTAAGTATACCGTGTGCTACAGGGAAATAATTGTAGACTGATAATCTTTCCTCTTCTTCGGCTGAATTGGGGAAGTATGGGAGAAAGTAAGGCAAAGAAAAGGTGTTGTCCTCTGGGAAGAGACATGTTTTAGACAAAGTTAGGATGTGGAAAGGGGAAAGGGAAGAGGAAAGGGAAGGGAGAGGAGAGGAGTTAAGAGGAAGAAATTTTAAAATATTATGAACATAAAGATCAATTTGATGGATTGCTATGATGGAAAGAGAATTTAGCTACATAGAAGGGGAAGATAGCATTGGAGTGAAATGCTAATGATCTGGTAGAAAAGTATAATTTTGAAATATATAAGAGGACTGTGAAAACTAGACCTACATGATAAAGTCTGGATTTATAAAACAGTAGTACATTTATATTCACATCCACGAACTTATTTGATGTTTACAACACTCCTTTGAGATAAGTAGAAGATATTATTTTTTTTCCTTTTTTAGAGTTTAGAAAATTGAGGGACAGAAGAGGAAATGTAGTATAATGCCCAGAGTATTAGCCAGGAGTTAGGAGATCCTGCTTTTAGGCCCAGTTATAGCACCAACCATTTGTATGTTTGAACAAATTGTTTAAACTCTCTGAAATTGTTTCATAATCTAGAAAGTGAAGTAGGTAGACAAGATGTTTTCTAAAGTCCCTTCCAGCATTGATTTTGTGGCATATTTAAGAGCACAAAGTGAGTTAATGATATTGAGGATCAGAGTTTTCCTTATTTTCAATCTTGGCTTCTTTCTTGGGGATTTTTGTGACTTTTAGTGAAATTTGCTTTGATATGTTTCTAGTCACAGACAACCTCAATAAAGTCTTCTAGAGACCTAGTACACTAATCATCATCGCTCTCCTAATATCTTTCCATTTCTCAGTACCACCATTCTTCCAGTCACCCAGGTTTATAACTTTGGCATTATGCTCCACAGCTCTCTCCTTCATCCAGCTTATTCAATCAGTATGCAAATCTTGTTACTTTTGTCTTTACAGGATGTCTCATCTCCCTCGGCTCTTTACTCACATGTCCCCCATTCTAGTTCAATACCTTTTGCCTTGACTTTAGTAATATTCTCCTAACTGCTCTTCCAGCCTCAGGTCTTTTCCCCTCTAATCATCCTCCCCAGAGCTGCCAAAGTAATTTTCCTACCCGATAAACTAAAAGTTCCCTGTTACTCCTAGCATCAAATATAAACTCTTCTCTTTGGCATTTAATCCCTTTATAATCTGATCCCAATTTACCTTTCCAGTCTTCTCCTTTTCTGAATGCTACTGTATAGTCAATTGGCCTTCCTACTGTTCCTTGCACACGATATTTTATCTTCTATCTTTGTGCTTTTGCATAGTCTGTCCTCCATATTTGGAATGCATTCCCTCTTCCTTTGTTCCTCTAGTAATCTGGAGACTTTTCAGTCAAATGAAAATCTTATGCAAAGAGTAGACTGTAATATTTATCAGACTTAATGTAGATATTTGATCAGCTTTAGCTCTGCTAAAGATCAGAATTCCTGAATTGAAGTGTATAGCAGACTCAGTCTTTCTGGCAGCAAGGATTAAAGGGTATGGTGAAACCATGGTCAATCCTTAAAAAAAAGAAAAAAAAAATAGTTTTGGGGTTATTTTATTTTGGTCAGTCAACCACAATTTACATATATTTTTATATACATACACATACATACCACCCCGCCCTACACATATATCTTTCCTATCCCTGTTGCCTCTTTACTTGAATTCTGCTCCTTAACTTGCCTTGCTATATTACTTAACCTCCCAAGAATCCCTCCCTTGTCTTCTTCCCTCACCCTTTGCTTCCCTATCCTCCCATCCCCTCCTTCTTATTTCTTTTTTTTCCCCTCCTTATTTCTTTATAGATTTTCTTTATAGATTCCCTGTTCTCAAAGCACTATACCTTTTATGGTATATATGTAGTGTTGCCTATTTAACCCATTCCCAATGTGCGTAGATTTTCAAAACTGAGACCTCTTCCCCCCTCTAATAACTCTGTGTCTATTGTTCCTCTGCACCTCATTTGTATAACGTAATTATTATTTTTCCTTAATTCTGCCCCAGTCTTTCTTTTGAGCTACCCTATTGCTGATGTCAATTTTAAACATATAGCATACATTTCTCATGTTTTTTTTTTTTAAAGATAAATAATGTGTCCTTGTTGAGTTCTTTGAAATTGATCTTTGATATTGGCTCTTATGTTAAATTTTCTATTAAGTTCAGATTTGAATGATAGAAAGTACTGAAAATCTGCAAGTTCTTTGACTGTCCATTTTTTCTCATAATATAGATAATTTTGATAAAGATGATATTTTTGGCTGCAGGTCTAGTTCTTTTTGATTGGTGGTTGATATGATTCCAGAACCTACCATCTTTTATTGTGGCTGCTGATAAGTTGTTTGATTCTAATTGTAGCTCCAATGTATTTGAATTGTTTTTTCTTATTTCTTGCAAAATTTTCTCTTTGATCTGGGGGTTTCAAAATTTGGCAATAATATTTCTATATGTTTGATCTCTTAGAGGTGGCAACTGATGGATTTTTTTTTTTTTGATTTCTATTTTCCCATCTGTTCTATCACTCTAGGAAAATTCTTGGATTATTTCTTAAATTATTGTGTCAAGGTTTTGTTTTTGTTTTTTGGTCACAATTTTCAGGCAGTCCAATAATTCTTATATTTTCTCTTTTTAATCTGTTCTCCAGCTTTATGTTCCATAGTCTGTTCTAATTCTTCATTCTTTATAATGTTTTATTATTTTCTTAGTCTCAAATAGCTTTATTGGCTTCTCCTTGCCCAATTCTAAATTTCAAAAACTTCATCTTTGTAACTCTGTATTTCCTTTTCTAGTTGGTTGACTTTTTTTCATAATCTTGTTTTTCTTGTATGGTTTGTTTGTGCATTTGTTTATTTTAGTTTTTCCTCAATGTCTCTCATTTGATTTCTAAATTCTATAAATTTTCTCTGGGCAGGGAATCATTTCACCTTACTCTTTGGGGGTAGAAGGAGTTTTTTTGTTTTTGTTTTTGTTTTTGTTTTTAATTTCAGTATCCTCCTCTGAAGATGAACCCGGATCTTCCCGGTTCCCATAGAAAGTTTCTGTGGTTAGGTTCTTTCTTCTTAGATGGTTAATTTTTTTTTTTTTAATTGAGATGTATTAGTGTAAGTACCTTTAATTGTGGGGTGGGGGATTGCTGCCTCTAGCTTCACTTGAGCGCTCCCCTCTGACCTGGAGCCCCAAACAAAAAGCTCCACCCTCCAACTAGTGCCCGCAGTCAGCAGCGTCCCTGCCCCGGGGTCTCGGCACTCACCGGAGGCGGCTCCTTGGCGCCCAGGCTGCGGCTCTGCGGCACAGCTCGACCTGGCGTTCCCAATCAGTCAGGGTTCCCTTAGTCTTCCCCGACTCAGACCTCCACACGCAGTCTGGGAGGGGAAAGTCCCTGTGGCTCCTGCTGAGGCTCCAGCAAACCCCGGCTCCCCGCTTGGTGATTCGGAGGAGCCAGCCCAGAGTCTTTGCGCTTCACACAGGTTAATCCCCAGCTTGGGGGTCTGTCTTCGATCTTCTTGGGTTATACCTGGAGGGTCCCTGTTGTTGATTTTTCGCGCGCACGTTCGCCCCGAGGCGTAACTTTGTTTATTTGTAGGGGAAATCGGGAGAGCTTGAAATTTACCAACCTATTCCGCCATCTTCCCAGAATCCTCCCCCGACCGGCATTTATGGTTTCCGGTGTACCAGAGCACGGTGGTACAATACTACAGGGACTATGTGTTAAGCTCTGGAGATATAAAGAAAGATTAAAAATATTCCCTTCCCTCAAGAAGCTCACACTTCGATGGGAGAGACAACATCCAAATAACTTTGCACAAACAAGCTATAAGGAGGATAACTTGTTGATAATGACAGAGGGAAGGCGTTGATTTTTAAAGGGGACTAGAAAAGGCTTCTTGAGACTTGATCTGAGAATTGGAGGAAGGGTCTATTCGGTTTCAGCAGAGACAAGGAGGGAGAACATTTCAAACACTGAGGAGCCAGAGCTAAAACAGTCAAGAGATGGGGCTGAGGTTCAGGCTAAACGGCTAGCCAGCGGCTTCAAGGGGCCCAGAATAATCCGGCACCTGCCCTGACTCGGTCCGCAGGGCTCTGTAGGAAAGGGCATTGATCTCTCTCAATAAATAAGAAGCCCCTTTGGCCTGAGGACCTCAAGCTGATGGGTGTCTTATTTGTATATTTTTGTCCATAAGCAGAAGGTAGTGGAGAGGGTACTTCCCTTTCACAAATGGGAAAACTGAGGTTGAGAAGTTGTACAACCCTGCCTGATAACAATATCAAAACCCTATTATTTGTACAAGACTTTACAGTTGAAATGTCTACTAAGGCTTTTTTTGTAAAGAGATTTGATCACACAGATAGAGGCTCCAGTGGTTTAACCATTCTGCAGGTCCAGAAAGTCGGGCTCTTGTTTCTACAGGTAGCCATAATGGAAAGAAATTTATTGAAAATCTTCTCAAAAAGGATCAAAATGACATCACTAAGTTAGAATGAAATTGGTGTGTACAACTGTGGCTGATTAGACCAATATGAGCCAGGAATGATCTGCCCCAAGTCAGACACAAATTGTCCCTATGAACATTGGGAGTGGATTCTCTCAACTTTGCATATCTCATGTTTCTTTTGAGAGGAGAGAAAAAGAAAGACTTAAAAGGACAGATAAATAAATAAATAAAACAGGTAGATAAATAATGTGGATCAAAAAATATTTTTGTAGGCTTTCAATCTCACTTATATCTCCGGTCATGGTCATGATTCAGAATGTTTGAACAGATGTAGGCTAAATTTATACAATATATATTTTTCCTTCTATGAAATTCATATCATTACATTTTGCTGTTACTCTTCCAATCTTACAGAGGGCAGGAAGAGAGGCAAGCTAATGAATAGTATTGTTTTCATGAATGTGTTAAAGGTTTTAGGAGCAGGACCTACAGAGAAATGCCTGAGAAAGACATATCTACCTGCATATTTGCCCAGTTTTCCTTTTGACTCTGTGTGTGTGGCCTTCGAAAAAAAAAATTTAAGCCTCTATAAGACTCAGTTTCTTAATATGTAAAATGAAGTAAGTGGTTAGTGCGGAGTAACATGTAGGGGTCCTCAAACTGCAGCCCATGGGCCAGATGCGGCAGCTGAGGATGTTTATCCCCCTCACCCAGGGCTATGAAGTTTCTTTATTTAAAGGCCCACAAAATAAAGTTTTTGTTTTTACTATAGTCTGGCCCTCCAACAGTCTGAGGGACAGTGAACTGGCCCCCTATTTAAAAAGTTTGAGGACCCCGGGAGAGGGAACATTGCTAGACCTACCATCAGGAACACCTGGGTCAAATCCCTTCTCAGTCTCATTGTGTGACTGGGCTTTTTCTTTAACCTCTCAGTAAAATAAGGGGGCTAAACAGTGGCCTCTAGGGGTGTCTCTTCCACCTTTAAATGTTCGATTCTAGAACTCATTTAAATGTACCTTCTAGTTCAAAATTTTACATCCTAAGAAATGAGTGAAATAAAACCTTAGTTACAAGTGAAAATTAGAAGTTTAGATCTGAAGTAGCTTAACCCCGAGGACTGAAGGAGAACTAAAATGGCTTCTTAAAAATTAACTAGAGGTTGAAAGCAAAAGGTCAAGACTAATTGTTCTTGTTTTTGCTTTCACTTTTCACTTTAAGCAGCCAGAAGCTTATTAAGGCCCAATACCCTAGCATTTTGTATAGCCACTTAGGCATCTGAAACAAGCAGGGGGGATGTTTAGCCCATCAGGGGGCTCTAAATAAAGTGAAATGTGACTTCCAAATTTATTGTGTGATCTAAGATGGTCCAAGTTGGGGGTCAGACATTTGAAGGAAAAACAGATGCTTCAACATGATATCTCAGAGAGGGGAGGCTGGGAGAGCATGTTTGGTACTTAGTAATTTTCTTCGTGAGACAAAGAGACTGGATATATTAACATATTTACATATTAACATTATCCTCACAATGAGATGCCTATTTGTACCCCACATCAGACCAAACAATAGACTTGGGCAAGCGCCAGACCTCTGTGTCTCAAATTTGGATGAGGGAAAACTGGGATGGGCAAGGTTTGGGTTCAGATTCCTGAGGTCAATATGAGGTCAATAACTCAAGATTCAACCTCCCATCCTTCTTTGTCCCCTTTTGCCTCTGGGGGGAGGGGGGGTTAAGAACTGATTGGTCCCTTTTTCTCTTTGGTAGGCATGATTCTACCCTTGGGAATGCAGCAGCCCTTGCTCAGTTACTATGGGAACCCTATTGGCATGGCAACAAGGCTGCCATGTGAGAAGCAAGAGCAGTGTGAGCAGTGAGGTGGGGGGGGGGGGGATTGGGAGAGCAGCAGAGTGGAGGAGGGAAGCTGCCATCCAGCTGAGGGAAAAGGAAGAGGAGAGATGGCCAGCTGGTCCCTTATCTCTCTGGATGGCCCCTTTGAGGAGCCCTGGTGAGTTCAACTCTGTGAAAATCTCTCCCAGCTCTTTCCCCCAGGATGTAAGCAGCTCAGGGCAGGAGTAGTAGTTGTTTTTGTTCCCCCCTTATCCCGAGCCACTGGGAGGGGCACAGCCACAGTGGAGAAGCTTTGTTAGGTTAGCAACAGAGGCTTGGGGATAGGAGTGAAAAAGAACTGAAGAAATGTGTGGGTGGATTTTGACATTAAGTTTAAATTGTCATCCAAACCAGATAACTTAATTTTTTTTGAAACCGATATTTAGGACTCAGAATGAGATGCCCATATAAAAAGTGGGAAATACTAAAACAAAAAAAAGCAAATTTTTAAAGCAGGGAAGAATGAGGTAGAAGGAGTAGCCAGAGATTCTGGAGGAAAAGCCATCCAGGGCAGCTGAAGAAGAAACATGAGTGATTAGTAAAGCAGGTAGTAGCATTCTCCTTCATATCTACTAGCATCCTTAGAATTTATACAATGACTCAATTCTTCTGGGAGCCAGGAGGTAAGAAAGTAATTGCCCTGATATGCTCATTTGGAAGGATGTGCTAGAAATGGATAGCTGTATAATATCATAGAATATTAGAACTAGAAAAGAACTTACAGATCATTTTGACTTAACGGATGAGAAAAAATGAGGGGTCAGAAATCTTGATCTTTCCAAGATTACATAGTAGCAGAAGAGATAGTCAAGCCCTTCTGTCCTGGCTCCCAGTTTATTGATTTTTCCATTCTGCCTTTGTTTCTTGGGAGTATAGCAAAAAAGGGAGTATTGTAGACTAGAATTTGGAAGTGTAGAATCCAGGTTAAGAGGTTGTCTGTCGAGCCACAAATTTCTTTATAATGTAGTTGGTTAAGGGGATGCAGCATGATAAAGTTAAAACTGTACCAGTCAAAGGCCTTAGGCTTAAATCTTTCTCTGCCACATAGTATCTGTATGATTTGGATGAAGTCCCTTCAGGGTTCTAGGCCTCAGACAAAGCTCAGCTTTTATTAGCTGGGCCACTTCTATGGTCCCTTCCAGCTCTAAATCTTAGATTCCAAGGAAGTGACAAAGGATTAATCATAAGATTCAAATATAAGCAAGTTCTAGGTTCTCAGTCAGAAAGTACACCAGATGGACTACAGTAAACTCTTGAGAACTTTTTTATGGAAATGTATTGTCACCTTAATGTGTGTGATGCAATCTGCTAAGAGTAAAGATATGCTGGCTTTGTGGATTGACTTACTTTTTCATTTTTATAACAGTTTGTATGTGTGTGTGTGTGTGTGTGTGTCTGTGGGTGGGTATATATGAATGTTTTAGACTAGGCCTTTAATTTTATTGCTTTAGGAAACTCCCTCTACCATTATAGATAAACATTTGCTCTGCAACTTCAAGTTTTAGAAAATCACTTAAGTCATAGAGGCTAATTGACTGAGCCAGGGTCATATAGCCAATATATGTCAGAAATAGGAATGAAGTCTTGTCCCTTATCCCATACTTATTTTAAAAATTATTTTATTTTTTCCTTAATAAACACTTATTGTCTCTCTCACACATCGTCTTCCATTCCTGTATTCCCAAGTAGGAAAACACAAACTTTGTAACCAGTATATATAGTCAAATGAAACAAATTCCTACATTAGCTATGTCTAAAAATAAGTATCTCATTCTGCAGTATATCACCTTTCCTGAAGTAGGAAGTTTGCTTCATTATTGGTCCTCTGGATTTATGATTATTTATTGCATTGATTAGAGTTCTTAAGTCTTTCAAAGATGCCTTTATACTATTGTTATTGCATAAATTCTGGTTTCACTCACTTCACTCTGCATCAGTTCATACAAGCCTTCCAGGTTTCACTGAACCCATCATTTTTATTATTTCTAATGCCATTCTATTTCTTTTACTATTTCTGATGCACTTTTATCATATTTATATGTGACAATTTGTTCATCCTTTCTTTAGTTGGAGTGCATTAGTTTATTGTTGAACTGTACCTAGCAGGTTTTTCCTCAGGGGTGCCATTTATATTTTGCCAAAAACACAGATATTTTTTGTAAATGTGGGTCCTTTTCCTCTTTCTTTGGTCTTTTTGGTGTATAAGCCTAGAACTGGGGAAAAAGGTACACAATTTAATGATTTGGGGGGCATAATTCCAAGTTGATTTTCAAAATGGCTTGATGATTCATTGCTTTATCAATAGTGCATTAAGTTACCTAGTTTCTCACAGCCCTTCCAGTGTTTATCATTTTTCATTTTGATCATCTTTTTCAATCTACCGAGTGTGTGATAGAGCCTCAGAGTTGTTTTAATTTGCAGTTCTTAAATTATTAATAATTTTGTGCAATATAGCTGTTGATAATCTAAATTTCTTCCTTCAAAAACTGCTTGTTTATATTTTTTGAATATCAATTAGGACATGGCTCTTATTCTATAAATTTGAATCTATTCCTTATATATCATGTATCTTTACTAGAGAAACTTGATGCATATTCCCATTTTTCCCATACTCCCTCCAAAACTGATTATTCTCAATTTTTGTCATGTTACCAATTGATTGAAAACTCAACTATTTTGATTTGCATTTTTCTTTTTATCAGTGAATTGGAACATTCTACCAGATGGTTAATAGGTTGCAATTCTTTTGAAAACTATTCCTATCCTTTGAACACATATATTGAGAAATGGTTTTTAATCTTATATATTTTTATTATTTGTCTATATATGTTAGATATCAGTCCCTTATCAGAATATTTAATTACAAAGATTTTTCCCAGTCTACCCCTTTTATTCTTATCCTTGTTGCATTAATTTTGTTCATGCAAAAGTTTATACTTCACTCAGATTAAAAGCAAGCCCAAACCTTTTTTTCAAGTCTTCTTATGATTATGTTAGGGTTGGGAAAGGGGGTCCCAGGCTGGTGTCTCGAAGTGTCTCAAACGAATTTACAGGCTTGAACCCATCTCCTTAGCCAAGGGGAAAAGTTTTATTAGAATTGCTATGCCATTACAAGGGGACTGAATTGTGAGGGAATTCAGCAGAGAAACAGAAGCAAAGAGAGACATTTATCCATCCTCTACCATTGATATGCTAATTCTATGGCTCATAAGGTAGAAACAAATTTGGTTCTCATTGACCAGATTATTAATGATCAGATTTTTAGTCAGTAATGAATTGAAGAATGGCCTTATTCACTATTGTCTCAGAAGTTTGATCTGTGGGACTATCCTGAGGCCAGAAACTATCTGACTAAGCAGTGGTCAAAACAATAGCATTCCTCGGTTGAGGGACCTGGGGAGGACAAAGCCAGAGGACTTTGAAATCAGATAGATTGCCAGAACGGAAGCCCCCCCCCCCAAATTAGGGGACCACAAAATCATATTACATTAATTAGACCTTCTTTGAAATGTTCATATATGTATTTTGAACTAGGTTCATCTCCAAATCTATTACATAGCACGCCATTTTTAATTCAGTGAAGAACTAGAATTACTTCTAAGAGATAATTGGTTCTTGGTAAAAACAACAAGCAAATAATTGATCATTCTCCTGAGGACCATAAAAATTTGAGTTTTCCTGTTAGAGTAAGTCTTGGTAGTTAGCAAACTTGTGCAAGAAACCCCTTTGCTTTTATAGCATGTGGGCTCTGAGTTCACTTTCCCAATTTCTCACTCAGAGCTCAGTTGGTTACATTCCTCCTCAAAATTCTAAGGGTACTCCTGGATGTGTGGGAATAAGTTGTCTAGGACTATTGCTTCTTCTGTCTGTTGTTTTCCTAATATAATTCACTAGGTAATATCTTTCCAGTGCCATCTAACCAAATGATTAATCTTCATGTTCAATTAACCATTTAACATCACTTAGCACAAGGGGATATTTACTAAGAAAGTTTAATACAAACTGAAGTACATCTCATTTTCAGAAGTGAGTGGACAACTTAAAAGTGGTAACTATCAATCATTCATGCTAACCAAGTTTACTTCTGGGTAAAGCATAGAGAGGGGAGTAGTGGTTCCCTTAGTAGCAGAATTCATGTCTCAGTTGCTGCATTAGTTTATTGTTGAACTGTACCTAGCAGGTTTTTCCTCAGGGCTGTCTCATCATTTGATTCAGCTACAATAGTAAGTGGGAGACTCCAATATAGATTCCAGTTGTTGGAACTCTGATGATTCTTTTGAAAGTTGATCTCTAATACCTTCGTGTCTAATTTGTCTCTAATACTTATTCACTAAATATCAAGGAAGAACACAATAATCAATCAACAAACATTTATTAAGCAATAGCTGTGTGCCAGGCACTGTGTTAAGTGCTAGACAGGGGTAGAAAAGAGTTGACACCATGTATTCATGGCTATATGGTGCCTGGAATGGGAGATGATAGCTAAGTTTTAGCAGGTCACTGCAGTGACCACCATTACATCTTCCCTTCCTCTCTCGCTCCCAATAAGACCCCAGCAAAATCATAGGAAGGGACAATTGACAGAAGAGGGCCTGAATTAGTGTCCAAGCTACACCTCCAGGCAAGCAGTGGGGCTTACTGACAGGATTGGCTCAAGTGAACCTTTTGTTCTTAAATGGATCTTTTGTTCCTTCTGAAATCCTTGCATTGACCCCATACTTACTGTATCCAATCAGAAGACCAAGTTATGATATCGACACCCAGGTTATTTTTCTCCTATGAAATAACCTACCCCTACCCCAATTCTTTGTGGGCTCATTAGGAACGGCCCATCTTATGGCAGCAAGTCCTGTAGGAATTTGCTCTGACTTATGGTGTCTTTCCCCTTGTTAATGACTAAAACTTCTTTCTGGAAATTAGCCTGCTGTCAGCAGCATAATAAAATCTTTGCCTCTTAGTTTGGAGATGCGAGACATCTTGCAACACTTGCCCAAAATCCTAATATGTTTTTGGGGTTTAGTCCCCACTCACCAACATCCTCACCCACATGCTTATAACATTTCTTCCTCCTCACTTGAAAGCTAATTAGAAGGAAGATAATCTTTTTCTTTACTCAGGTCTTTTTTTTATTATGCACAGTCAATTCCAGTACTCATACCCAGTTAAAAGACTTTTTATCACAATATAGTAAATTAGCAAGAAGTAAAGCATCTGAGGATACCTGTGTATCTTCTTTGTCTGGGAAGGGAAGGATCTCTCCATCATGCACTTGCAGAATTAGATTCACTCAGCTTCCAGGTGGATGTTTAACACAAAGAGAAGATAGTACATGCTCTTAAAGATTGGGCTCCTCGTTGGCCAATCCCTCCATTATTTCTATACCAGATACTGTGGTTGATTAGAGAAGATTGTAAGTTGATAAGAGGGGATTATCTCTCCTATCTCATCCTCATTGACTTGGTTGTTGATAAAGCTGTAAATCACAGTAGGAGACATTGAATCCTCTAAGGAACAATCATATACTCTACAATTAGACACAGGTATAGAGAAGCAGTATTTAAGTAGTTTGAAGGAGTAGGACCTCGCAACAAAGAGAACTTGTATAAATTGAAGAGAAAGTTAGCTATGGTATTTGAAAGTGAGGTAAGAGAGAGGTGCAAGCCTAGTTGGGCAAATTTCTCAGCAGTGACTTCAGGACAAGAGAAAGGATAATGAGATCCTGCAGTACAGAGACCTAAATTGCCTTGGCCCATAAGTTTCCTATACATGTACTTAATCACCATTAATCCATCATTGGGCTCAAAATATGTTCCCACTTTTCCCACTGATTTTATGGTTTATGGGGGAAATGTTTTAGATCTGTTTTTCATACAGTACTATCTTCATAAATACCTTTGTTTTTAGCTAATCATATCTTCTTACTGACTGGTAAAAGGAAGCATACTCGATAGGAGTTTGTGAACTACAGTGTTAAGAATTCACTAGTTTCCTGAACCTGGGAATAGGAGTTGTTCTTTGCGGACCTACCTAGTGAGTACCTAGTGAGTGAGATTGAATGAGTGGCCCAGAAATAGGGATACATCTGTTTGTATGAGGCAAAATTAAAAGGTGTTAGATTTTTTAGAAATTTCCAAATCTTTCAAATCTTTTAAGTTTAGCTATATTTTTTTACTTTTTTTTTTCACTATGGCTGTTTCTAAAACAGCTATTGGTATCTTATGAAACCTCATTTTTTTCCTCACATATTTCAGAGAGCTGATTAATCTCTCATCTCTAATAGTTTCTGTTCTTTCAACTCTCAGAAACACCAACAAAATAACAACAGCAAAAAGAGCAACAACAATACTATATATATATATATTATATATATATATATAGAGAGAGAGAGAGAGAGAGAGAGAGAAGAGAGAGAGAGAAAGAGAGAGAGAGACAGAGAGAGAGAGACAGAGAGAGAAGAGAGAGAGAGACAGAGAGAGAGAGAGAGAGAGAGAGAAGAGAGAGAGAGAGAGAGAGAGGGAGGGAGAAAGAGAGAGGGAGGGAGAAAGAGAAAGACAGAGAGAGAGAGAGAGAGAGAGAGAATTTACAAAGCACCTCCATTTCTCAATGGAGAGTAGTAGAAAGAGTTCTAGGGAGAGATTCTTAACTTTTTTGTATCTTTGGAATCCTTGGTAGCCCGGTGGAGTTATGAATCCCTTCTTAGAATAAGGTTTTTGAATGCATAAAATAAAATATGTAGAATTTCAAAGGAAAACTATCCTAGTGAAATGTAATTATCAAAGTATTTTTAAAAACAAGTTTCTAGACCCTAGGTTAGGAATCTCTATAAAGACCTAGGTTTGTCCTCCAATTTTGATGTTTATCAGTGGTGTGACCTTAAGCAAGTCACTCTAATCTCTGAGGATCAGTTTTCTTATCTGTAAAATGAGAATAATAATACCTTCATTACTTATTTATTAGGATTGTTATGAAGAAATTTCAATAGAGTGAAGAGGCACGAAAATAAACATAATTTAAAGAATTTTTGTGCCATATATCATATATAATATACCATTCAATAAACTAATCTAGGAGATTATGGTGGAAAAAGAAGAACTAATCCCAGAGCAGTGTCTAAATTCAATGCCCAGAGAAAAAGTTCTGATCGCCCTGCCCAGATTATGGCTCTGTTTAACATTTTTAATTTTCAGAGTAGAAAAGCTGCAATGACCCAGGATGTCTTAGATCATGAAAAGAATGAAGAGAAGAGCTCAAGTTCAAATATCCTATTATCTATGTCTTCTGGATTTAGGGGTTCTTGGCAAGAATGGCTTTTTTCAGGTTAGAAGAGCATAATGAAGTGAAAACCAACTAACATTTTCTTCTTCCCATTTCTGACTCATCAAATTTATATAAATTAGTCCCCAAAAGGGCAAAAAAGTAAGGGGCTTAGAGAAAAAAAATCAGTAATTTCCTTGGCAAATGGTGTAGCCATATGAATTTACTATTCCAAGATGAACAAAAACATAACTCAGAAATGAACTAAACATTACATAAGTGTCATGTGCTCCCTTCTAGCTATCTTTATTCTTCCTTTTGAAAGCACTGATCGAGTCACTCTAGAGATTTTTTGAATTGTTGTTTGCTCGAAGACGTGGGAAGGACAAGACATGACAACAACCTCTTCATATTAGTCTTTTTCTTGGTTACAGCCATATTCTGAATCCATCCATGTAAGACAGTACAGGTTAACAATTCATTTGGTACTATGTTCTAACCTCTTGATTCCTCCATATTTATTTCCCAAAACCTACTTCTCCAATTCCATCTCAGCAATACAATGAATGACTTTATACACGACCTTTTCAACAACCCCAACTGTTTGACTCCCATGCTCATGAACATCGAAATTCTTAATCTGCTCATAATCTGCTATCATCCCATCTCTTTCTCTGCCTTTCATCATTTAAACCTGTTCTTCATCTTTACTAAGACCTCCATTCCCGCCAAACTTGAATTCTTTCCCCAGCCAGTATCCGGGCACAGCTATACTCTTTTCCCTTACAACTTTTGATCCCTTGGAGAACCAGTTTTCAATTCTACACTATCCTCTTCTTTAGAGAATCTTGCTACCTTATTCTATTGTTGACTTTGTTGTATCAAGCCTCTGGCTTGGATTACTCTCACCATCTAATTACTTTTTCTCCTGAGTCGTTTTTTAGTCATCCTAATCTATATCAAGCTTCTGGTCCCAGGGGGTTCTGGAGGAGAAAGTGAATCTGGGGACTTTCTACAACTTTCTACAACTTTCCCTCACTTAAATCCAATTCCCTTGCCAGTCCCGACATCACTTTCTGATGTAGTGATTCTCTTTGAGGACTAAGAACAAACCACGATTTATGAGTAGTAATAGCTGCCCCACTGGGGACCCAACTGGTCAGTTCCAGTTAGGCAAAGCAGCTCTCCCTCCCTCTCTCTCTTCCTTCTTCCTTCCTTCCTCCATCCTTCCCTCATTTCCTTCCTTTCTTCTTTCTTTCCTATCTCCTCTCTGTTCTTCTCATCTTATCTTTTTCCTTTTCCCTTTATCCACGTAGTGTATCATATCCTTACCTTAGGGTGCTCTGTCCAAAGGAATATAAATTTAGATCACTGAAACTTCACAAAATATCTTGGGGTTTACTGGTACTTTTAATCCATAAACTCTACCTGTAAGTAGATAGTATGTTTAATCCTTAAGTCCTCTGAATTGTTGTTGGTCACACTGCTAATCAATTTCTTAGTCCTTAAAAGTTAATTATCTCGAAAATAGTAGTTATTGTATATAAATAGTTCTCCTGATTCTGCATATATCACTTAGCATCAATTCATGCAGGTTTTTCTGAAACCATCATTTTTTTGTCATTTTTTTTATAGTATAATAGTATTCCATCAAATTTATATGCCATAATTTATTCGGCCATTCTCCAATGGATGGGTATTCTCTCACTTTCTAATTCTTTGCTACCATCAAAAGAATTGCTTTTATATACATACATACATATGTGTGTGCACATGTATATATATATACACACGTGCACACACACATATGTGGTGGATATATGGGTTCTTCTCCCCCTTTGCCTTTTTTAAATCTCTTTGGAATATAGATCTAGTAATGGTATCCCTGGGTCAAAGAATATGCAATTTTATAACTTTTTGGATATAGTTCCAATTGCTTTCCAGAATGATTGATCTAGTTCACAGTTCTAACAACAGTATATTAGTGTGCCTGTTTCACAATCCTTCCAGCATTCGGCATTTTTTTTTGTTATCCTAGACAATATGATGGATGTGTATTGATACCTCAGAATTGTTTTAATATGTGTTTATAATTATTAGGATTTAGAGCATTTTTTTTTAATTTGGCTATTGACAGTAGGATTTTTCTTCTGAAAACCGCCTATTCATATCTTTTGATCATTTATTAATAGGAAAATATTTTTATTCTTGTAAATTTGATTAATTTCCCTATAAGGTGAGTATTCCAGACTTTTCAATTACTTCAGACTATGAAGGACTGATTTATGGTCAACTCTTATGAAAGTGCATGTTCCCTGCTGTGGTAACAGAAATTCATTCACACTCCTGCTGGAAATGCTCTCGGGTATGAAATAATTACCTATAAGCTAGTTAGATGACAGCAAAGATGTTACAAATCTCATGGAATTTGCTGTTTCCCCTTTGGAAAGAATTCAGTGAGGTTAATCAACTCTAGAGTTTAGAGATGGAAAGGAATATAGATATGAATTAAATGTTGGTTTGTTTGAAGAGGAGTGGTGGCAGAAAAAAAAATCTACAGCAGTCTTTACCTCATATAACAGATACTGGGTATTTAAGTACTACACAGGATATAACAAAGGTGCTCAATAAATTTGCATAATCCCACACTGAAATCTAAAAACTAAGACTTTTTTGTTAAAGTTTTATTAACAGCAATTAATAAAAAAAAGTTTTTATTTACAGCAGTCATTTCTTGATATATACTTCTAACTCCCTCTGCCACTGAATCTTCTTTTTATAACCAAGAAAAGCAATCATATACCACAATAGCCATTCCGCAATTGATGGATATCACCTCAATTTCCAATTCTTTGCCATCACAAAAAAAGAGATGTTACAATTTTTTTGTACAAGTAGTGTAATCCCCTTCCCTGTCTTTCAAATAAACTTTTTGGTATACAGAGCTAGTATTGATATCGCTGAATTAAAGGGTATGTATAAATTTAGAGCCCATGGGAATAGTTTCAAATTGTCTCTAGAATGGTTGGATCAGTTTACAACTCAACCAATAATGCATTAATGTTCCAATTTTCCCACAATCCTCCAACATTGTGGGAAAATTTATCATTTTCCTTTTCTGTCATATTAGCTAGCCTGATAGGTTGGTACCTCAGAATTGGTTTAAGTTTCATTTGTCCAACCAATAGTGATTTAGAACTTTTTTTTTCATATTATTATAAATAGCTTTAATGACTTTGTCTGAAAATTGCCTGTTCATATCATTTGACTATTTATTAATTGGGTAATGACAAGTATTCTTATAAATTTGACTCAGTTCTCTATGTATTTAAGAAATGAAGCTTTTATCAGAGACATTTTCTGTAAGTTTTTTCTGCCTACTTTCTGATTTCCTTCTAATCTTGGCCACACCGATTTTGTTTATGCAAAACATTTTTAATTTATGTAGTTAAAATTATCCATTTTACATGCTGTACTGCATCTTTTCCTATGTGATAATAATTTTTTCCCTTATTCATAGGTTTGACAGATAAACTATTCCATGCTCTCCTAATTTGTTTATGGTATCACCCTTTATATTTAAATCATATATTTATTTTGACTTTATTTTGGAATATGGTATAAGAAGTTGGTCTCTATTCATCCTGTTTTCAAGTTTTCTAGTAATTTTTACCAAATAGTGAGTTCTTGTCCCCAAAGCTTTATGTCTTTGGATTCATCAAAAACTGGATTACTATGGTTATTTACTACCATGTATTTTGTACCCAATCTATTCTACTGATCTACTACTCCATTTTTTTAGCCAGTACCAGATAGTTCTGATGATTATCACTTTAAAATATACTTTGAGATCTAGTACTATTAAATTACCTCCCTTCACTTCCCCTCCCCCCATTAATGTCTTTGTTATTCTTGACATTTTGTTCTTCCAGATGAATTTTGTTCTTATTTTTTCTAACTCTATAAAATAATTTTATGATTTTGATTGGTATGGCATTGAATAAGTCAATTAATTTAGGTAGAATTGTCATTTTTATTACATTGACTTGGCCTACACATGAGCAATTCATATTTTTCCAATTATTTAAAACTGACTTTAATTGTAAAGTTTTATAATTGTGTTATATAGTTCCCAGATTTGTCTTGGCAGATAGACTCCCAAGTATTTTATATTGTTTGTAGTTATTTTAAATGAAATTTCTCCTTCTACTTCTTGCTACTGGACTCTATTGGTAATATACAGAAATGCTGATGATTTGTGTGGGGTTTTTTATATTCTGCAACTCTGCTAAAATTGTTCATTAGGATTCTCTAAGTATACCATCATATCATCTGCAAAAAGTAATAGCTTTGTTTCTTCATTACCTGTTCTAATTCCTTCCATTTATTTTTCTTTTTTTTATAAGCTATAACTAACATTTTTGGTATAATATTGAATAATAGTGGTAATAATAGGCTGTTGGGGTCCTCAGCTAGTGCAGACCTGATGACAGCAGCTGGAGTCTGAGCACTTACGCACAATTATTGTCTCCTCTACAACCTTCAGACATCTCTGGATACAATAGAATTAGCTACCACTAATGTAGTTAGAGAAGCTTTATTGCTTGGTTACACCCTCTTGTCCCTTCTCCCTTACTTTCTCTTCCTCTGCTGTCCTGTACTTATACCCCTCTCCTCTGCCCTTGCCAACGTGCCCCAGCAACAAGTATGTGTATAGCTTGTGTATCTAGGAGCCCAACTCCTAAGATGGTGGGGGAGATCTCGAGCTGGTGTGTGCTCAATGCCTGTCCTGACGTGTCTACAAGGTGTGCCCCAGACCTTTAGCCAATCAGGCAGAACTTACACCCAAGGCCTCAATATCCATTTCTAAGAGTGTGCTGACCCAGATCCAACCAACCACAGACCACAAGGGTCCGGTAGCGCAAGACTTGTTTTTGCACAGACTTGTTGCTTATGCAAATGGGGCATTGTGTGCAGGGTACACGATTAAGGGTCGCAAGATTAATGCAGATTCTTGTTATTCTGTTCCCTAGCCCTCTTGTTGCTAAGTTCCCTAGCATCTCCCCGTTTTTGTTTTCTATGAAAAGAGTGCCACTGGGCTACCAGCCCTGCAAGGGACTGTTGTAAGAGAGAGAAAAAATATTGGAAAATACAAGGTAAAAGCAACAGCAATACAATAAAAAGTGATTAACAGCAAAATATGAGATAACCATGATGGTATTGACATTGTATGTTGATATATCCAATCAATAAGGTCATGAGAAGCATTGTTAGGGAGGCTAAAATTTTTTGCTAATACATTAATGTCAGTAACAATCTTTGCCAGTTCTTGAATTTGATTAGAGCAAGTCCATGATACAGCCATTTCAATCTTCTCTTGCACTCTCTCTTTTCTGTCGACTGGCATGTCCTGGTCCTCCTTTTTTGCCTCCTTTTGCTTTTCTTCTTGTTCTTGAGGTCCCAGGAGTCGTAAGGAGTGGGTTAGCACCCACTGTCTGGCTTCATCGGGACTTGGAATGATATAAGCATCCCCTATCCCCCATTTGTGCACCACCCCCGGCCCCTTCCATGCCCCATCTGATGTCTTTCCACATCGCTCACCATTGTGTTGGAGCCGTCCTGATATGGGGCGAAACCTGTGAATCCTTGACAAAGAATTGTAAAGCTGGTGTAAGAGTATCGATAGCTGAAAATTGAGGAAAATTAAGTGTGTAGAGAGCAGTGTCCAACTGGGACTGAGTTAAGCGTCCAATTAGGACTGAGTTAAGTGTCCTATCCCTCTACCTCCACCTACCCCTTTTTGTTTTTGCAGCATGATCTTCAACATGTAGTTGGCACACTCAACCACTGCCTGGCCTGTAGAGTTATACAGAAGGCTTGTGAAGTGTTGAACCCCAAATTCCTGTAAAAAGAGAGCAAAGCTTTTAGAGGAATATGTGGGGCTATTGTCAGTTTTAAGGCATGACAGAGGGCCTGCAAGAGAGAAACAGTAATACAAATGTGATATGGAATGCCTGGTCGCCTCGCCTGTTTGAATAATTGCCCACAGGAACCTGGAAAAGGTATCTACTGTAACGTGAATAAGCTGCTTGCCCCAATGGGTAATGTCCATTAGCCAGAGGGCATTAGGATGGTCACCACGGGGATTCTGCAGAGGGGGAACTGAAGAAGGGAGATGGAAGGGAGCACATATAACACACTAGCGAATTAATGTGGCCACCTCTTCTCTGCTAAGACCATACAGTATTTGCAATGATCTAGCAGATAAATGGTACTTCTCATGAGCAGCCTGAGCTGAAGAAGAAGGAGAAATATTTTCTACTGAAGATGAGTATAATAGTGTCCACTGCTCGGTTGCCTGAAAAAATGGGACCAAGACCATCAGTATGAGATCAAACATGCATGATAAATACAGGAGAGGTTCAGGCAAGGAGTGCTGATTGAGCTGTTTGAAGCAAGAAAGATATATTAGTATTTCTATCTTTAATGAAGGCAGAAGGCAGACAAAGAAGAGTTTTTACAGCATAGGCACTGTCCGAAACAACATTACATGCCTGAGGGAAGAATTCTAAAGCTTTAATTATAGCAAACAGTTCATTCTGTTGAGTAGATTCATAGAGGGTGTCGAGAACCCATTATTGATTGGTATTAGGGCATATCCTAATCACAGCTTTCCCTGATTTGGTGGCGTCAGTGAACACTGTTGGGCCCACAATTGGTTCTGTAGATAATATCTTGGGGAGACCCATAGAGGGGGATGGTCATCTGATACAAACTATTACAAGTAGGTTTAAAGCTTACAATGGACACTATGGAGGCCCACAACAAATTGTCCTGTGCAATAGCTAAAATGTGTTGTTCTGGTATGGGAGCATGCACAATTGGGTAGGTCCCATTAAGCCATAGTGTCCTTTGTATGCAGGACCAAAGAAATTCAGCCAGCAAGTCTGTCCAAGATACTATGACCTCCATGATTCTTTGAGGGTACAACCACCCCATAGGGTCCTCTCCTTGATGGAGCATGGCATACATGGGGGCATCTTTTTGCATTGTTAGTTCAATTGGAAGGGTGGGATCTATGCATGTGAGCCATTTAGACCATAATTGTTTTTTTTTTTTATTTAATAATTACATTATATTTACACTCATTTCTGTTCCGATTTTTTTTTCCCCTCCCTCCCTCCACCCCCTCCCCTAGATGGCAAGCAGTCCTTTATATGTTGGATATGTTGCAGTATATCCTAGATACAATATATGTTTGCAGAACCGAACAGTTCTCTTGTTGCGTAGGGAGAATTGGATTCAGAAGGTATAAATAATCCGGGAAGAAAAACAAAAATGCAGATAGTTCACATTCGTTTCCCAGTGTTCTTTCTTTGGGTGTAGCTGCTTTTGTCCGTCATTTATCAATTGAAACTCAGGTCTCTTTGTCAAAGAAATCCACTTCCATCAAAATATGTCCTCATACAATATCGTTGTCAAAGTGTATAATGATCTCCTGGTTCTGCTCATTTCACTTAGCATCAGTTCATGTAGGTCTCTCCAAGCCTCTCTGTATTCATCCTGCTGGTCATTTCTTACAGAACAATAATATTCCATAACATTCATATACCACAATTTACCCAGCCATTCTCCAATTGATGGGCATCCATTCATTTTCCATTTTCTAGCCACTACAAACAGGGCTGCTACAAACATTTTGGCACATACAGGTCCCTTTCCCTTCTTTAGTATTTCTTTGGGATATAAGCCCAATAGAAACACTGCTGGATCAAAGGATATGCACATTTTGATAATTTTTTGGGCATAATTCCAGATTGCTCTCCAGAATGGTTGGATTCGTTCACAACTCCACCAACAATGCATTAGTGTCCCAGTTTTCCCGCATCCCCTCCAACATTCATCATTATTTTTTCCTGTCATCTTAGCCAATCTGACAGGTGTGTAGTGGTATCTCAGAGTTGTCTTAATTTGCATTTCTCTGATCAATAATGATTTGGAACACTCTTTCATATGAGTGGTAATAGTTTCAATCTCATCCTCTGAAAATTGTCTGTTCATATCCTTTGACCATTTATCAATTGGAGAATGGCTTGATTTCTTATAAATTTGAGTCAGTTCTCTATATATTTTGGAAATGAGGCCTTTATCAGAACCTTTAACTGTGAAAATGTTTTCCCAGTTTGTTGCTTCCCTTCTAATCTTGTTTGCATTAGTTTTATTTGTACAAAGGCTTTTTAATTTGATGTAATCGAAATTTTCTATTCTGTGATCAGTAATGGTCTCTAGTTCATCTTTGGTCACAAATTTCTTTCTCCTCCACAAGTCTGAGAGATAAACTATTCTATGTTCCTCTAATTTATTTATAATCTCGTTCTTTATGCCTAGGTCATAGACCCATTTTGATCTTATCTTGGTATATGGTGTTAAGTGTGGGTCCATGCCTAATTTCTGCCATACTAATTTCCAATTATCCCAGCAGTTTTTATCAAATAATGAATTCTTTTCCCAGAAGTTAGGGGCTTTGGGTTTGTCAAACACTAGATTGCTATAGTTGACTATTCTGTCTTGTGAGCCTAGCCTTTTCCACTGATCCACTAATCTATTTCTTAGCCAATACCAAATGGTTTTGGTGACTGCTGCTTTATAATATAATTTTAGATCAGGTACAGCTAGGCCACCTTCATTTGATTTTTTTTTCATTAATTCCCTTGAGATTCTCGACTTTTTATTGTTCCATATGAATTTTGTTGTTATTTTTTCTAGATCAATAAAATATTTTCTTGGAAGTCTGATTGGTATAGCACTAAATAAATAGATTAGTTTAGGGAGTATTGTCATCTTTATTATGTTCGCTCGGCCGATCCAAGAGCACTTAATATTTTTCCAATTATTTAAGTCTGACTTTATTTGTGTGGAGACTTTTTTATAATTTTGCTCATATAATTCCTGACTTTCCTTTGGTAGATAGATTCCCAAATATTTTATGGTATCAACAGTTATTCTGAATGGAATTTCTCTTTGTATCTCTTGCTGTTGGGTTTTGTTGGTGATGTATAAAAATGCTGAGGATTTATGGGGATTTATTTTGTAGCCAGCTACTTTGCTAAAATTATGAATTATTTCCAATAGCTTTTTGGTAGAATCTCTGGGGTTCTCTAGGTATACCATCATATCATCTGCAAAGAGTGATAGTTTGGTTTCCTCATTGCCTACTCTAATTCCTTTTATATCTTTCTCGACTCTTATTGCCGAGGCTAGTGTTTCTAATACGATATTAAATAATAATGGTGATAGTGGGCAACCTTGCTTCACTCCAGATCTTACTGGGAAAGGTTCCAGTTTTTCCCCATTGCATATGATGGTTACTGATGGTTTTAAATATATGCTCCTGACTATTTTAAGGAAAAGTCCATTTATTCCTATGCTCTCAAGTGTTTTTATTAGGAATGGATGTTGGATTTTATCAAATGCTTTTTCTGCATCTATTGAGATGATCATGTGGTTTTTGTTTGTTTGGTTATTGATATAGTCAATTATGCTAATAGTTTTCCTAATATTGAACCAGCCCTGCATTCCTGGTATAAATCCTACTTGGTCATAGTGTATTATCCTGGTGACAATTTTCTGTAATCTTTTTGCTAATATTTTATTTAAGATTTTAGCATCAATATTCATTAGGGAGATTGGTCTATAATTTTCTTTCTCTGTTTTCAGCCTACCTGGTTTAGGTATCAGTACCATATCTGTGTCATAAAAGGAGTTTGGTAGGACTCCTTCAATCCCTATTTTTTCAAATAGTTTATATAACATTGGAGTTAATTGTTCTTTAAATGTTTGGTAGAATTCACATGTAAATCCATCTGGTCCTGGGGATTTTTTCCTAGGGAGTTGATTGATAGTTTGTTCTATTTCTTTTTCTGAGATGGGACTGTTTAGGATATTTACTTCTTCCTCTGTTAGTTTGGGCAAGCTGTATTTTTGGAGGTATTTTTCTATTTCATTTAAGTTGTCGAATTTATTGGCATAAAGTTGGGCAAAGTAACTCCTAATTATTGCTCTAATTTCCTCTTCGTTAGTGGTGAGTTCTCCCTTTTCATTTTTAAGACTAACAATTTGATTTTCCTCTTTCCTTTTTTTAATCAGATTTACTAAGGGTTTGTCTATTTTGTTGGTTTTTTCATAGAACCAACTCTTAGTTTTATTAATCAATTCAATAGTTTTTTTACTTTCAATTTTATTGATCTCACCTTTTACTTTTAGAATTTCAAGTTTAGTGTTTGACTGGGGGTTTTTAATTTGTTCCTTTTCTAGCATTTTTAATTGCAAACCCAATTCATTGACCTTCTCTTTCTCTATTTTATACAAATAGGCCTCTAGAGATATGAAATTTCCCCTTATTACCGCTTTGGCTGCATCCCATACATTTTGGTATGATGTCTCATTATTATCGTTTTCTTGGGTGAAGTTATTAATTATGTCTATGATTTGCTGTTTTACCCAATCATTCTTTAGTATGAGATTATTTAGTTTCCAATTATTTTTTGGTCTACTTTCCCCTGCTTTTTTGTTGAATGTAATTTTCATTGCATCGTGGTCTGAAAAGGATGCATTTACTATTTCTGCCTTATTACATTTGAGTTTGAGGTTTTTATGTCCTAATATATGGTCAATTTTTGTATAGGTTCCATGAACTGCTGAAAAGAAAGTGTATTCCTTTCTGTCTCCATTACATTTTCTCCAGAGATCTATCATATCTAGCTTTTCTAGTATTCTGTTTACCTCTTTGACTTCTTTCTTATTTATTTTCTGGTTTGATTTATCTAATTCTGAGAGTGCAAGATTAAGATCTCCCACTATTATAGTTTTACTGTCTATTTCTTCTTGCAGCTCTCTTAGTTTCTCTTTTAAGAATTTGGATGCTACCCCACTTGGTGCATATATGTTTAATATAGATAGTGCTTCATTATCCATGCTACCCTTTAGCAAGATATAGTGTCCTTCCTTATCTCTTTTAATTAGGTCAATTTTTGCTTTAGCTTGATCTGAGATCAGGATGGCTACCCCTGCTTTTTTGACTTCACCTGAAGCATTGTAGATTTTGCTCCAACCTTTTACCTTTAACCTGCATGTATCTCCCCGCTTCAGGTGTGTTTCCTGTAAACAACATATTGTAGGATTCTGGCTTTTAATCCATTCTGCTAACCGCTTCCTCTTTATGGGGGAGTTTACCCCGTTCACGTTTATGGTTAGAATGACCAATTCTGTATTACTTGCCATCTTGTTAACCCCGGTTTATGCTTTCCTCCCTTCTTTCCCCTTTCCCCCCTTCCAAGTATTAAGCTTGTGAGCACCCCTTGCTTCTCACAGCCCTCCCTTTTTAGTGTCCCTCCCCCCGCCTTAGAGTTCCTCCCCCTATCTTACCCCTTTCCCTCCCAGTTCCCGTATTCCCTTCCGCTTAGCTTATTCCTTCCCTTTCCACTTTTCCCTTCTCACTTTTCAATGAGATGGGAGAAGTTTCACCATAGATTGAATATGTCTTAAGATTTTTCACTTAAAGCCAATTCTGAAGGCAGTAAGATACCCACTATATTCATCCCCCTCCATTCTTTCTCTCAGATATAATAGGTTTCCTATGCCTCTTCATGAGATGTACTACCCCCACTTTACCCTTTTTCTGGTACAATGTCCTTTCCACATCAATTTCTAGAACAAGGTATACATGTATTCTTTATACATCTATATAGTCAAAATATAGTTCCCAAGATTAATCTTTACCTTTTTAGATTTCTCTTGAGTTCTATATTTGTAGATCAAACTTTTTGTTAAGTTCTGGTTTTTTCATCAGAAATAGATGAAATTCGCTTATTTCGTTGAATGTCCATCTTCTTCCCTGGAAAAAGATGCTCATTCTCGCTGGGTAAGTTATTTTTGGTTGCATACCAAGTTCCTTAGCCTTTCGGAATATCATATTCCAGGCCCTTCGATCTTTTAATGTGGATGCTGCCAGATCCTGGGTGATCCTTATTGTGGCTCCTTGATACTTGAATTGGGTTTTTCTAGCCGCTTGCAATATTTTTTCTTTCACCTGAGGGTTCTGGCATTTGGCCACTATATTCCTTGGTGTTTTGATTTTAGGATCCCTTTCAGTGGGTGATCGATGAATCCTTTCAATGTTTATTTTTTCCTCTGTTCCTATGACTTCTGGGCAGTTCTCTTTGATAATTTCCTGGAAGACAGTGTCCAGGCTCTTTTTTTCATCATGTTTTTCTGGGAGTCCAATGATTCTCAGATTGTCTCTCCTGGATCTGTTTTCCAGGTCTGTTGTCTTCCCCAGAAGGTATTTCACATTTTTCTCCATTGTTTGATTTTTTTGGATTTGCTTGACTGATTCTTCTTGTCTCCTCGAGTCATTCAATTCCACTTGTTCAATTCTGATTTTCAGTGAAGTATTCTCTTCACTCACTTTTAAAAATCTTTTTCTAATTGTCCAATTGAGTTCTTTTGTTCTGTGGAATTTTTTTCCATTTCGCCAATTTTGTTTTTTAGAGAGCTGTTTTCTGTTTCCAGTTCACTAATCCTATTTTTCAAGGATTTTACTTCTTTATCCACTCTCTCTTTAACTTTCTCCAGGCTCTTTTGCCAAGCCTCCCTCTCCTTTTCCCAAGCCTCCCTCTCCTTTTGCCAAGCCTCACTCTGCTTTCCCCATTTCTCTTCTAGCTCCCTTGTGAGAGCCTTTTTAATCACTTCTATGAGGTTCATCTGTGCTGAGGAACAGACGATCTCCTCCTTTGGGGATTCACCTGGGGACTGCCTGTTTTTGGTCTCCTCAGGATTTAGAGTCTGCTCTCTATCTGTATAGAAGCTGTCAAGGGTTAAAGTCCTCTTCAGCTTCTTGCTCATTCTGTCTATTAATCAGAGACAAACTACCAAAGAAAAACAGAAAAAACTGGAGTCTTTCTTTGGGGGGGGGGGGGCTGGGTGTGTTATCGAGCTTCCTCTACAGACTGCAGGGGGCAGCAGTGAGGCACTAGCAGGACTGTGTGTGCGTGTGCTCTGAGATCCCAAAGCGTGCTGAGTCACTGAGGGGGGGGAAGGGGGGGGGGCCAGGTCCTGAGAGACTCCAGCTGTTTGCGGTTGTATTCTTCAGCCCCGGTGTTTTTAGCTTCTCTGCTGGGCTGTTGACTTGCTGCAGGTTCCAAACCTGTAGCGAAGCTCTCCCCGCAGAGACGGCTACGATCACTCCCCACCCCCTCTCAGCTCTGCTCCCGTGCTCTCACTGCCGCTGCCCTCAGCCTGCGCCCGATCTAAAACCGCCCCAGCCCTCCAGTAAAGACAGACCTTTCTTGGCGGATCTCAAGGATGGCTTCTCTTGGTAACTATTTGTGGGTTTTTTTCAGTCAAGCATTGATTCAGAGGCTTGTAATGAAGTGGATAGTGAGAGAAAGTGCGGAGCTTATGCAACTGTGAGCCTCCTCTCCCGACCATAATTGTTGAATGGAGTGAAGAGTGTCTCTGGCTGTTGGAGTCCACTGATGGGGGGACAATAGTGAAGGATCACTGGGTAAAATGTCATATAAGGGCTTCATTAGCGAAGGTAGAATAGGAACTACTGACCTCATCCATTGTATCAACCCGATCACCTTTTGAAAATCATTCAGAGTCTTCACTTTGATCATATCCAATTGAGGAGGACATGGAGAAACATACACTCTGTCCACCACATAACCCAGGTAAGAAAAGGGGGGTTGAGTTTGAGTTTTATCAGATGCAGGGTATAAGCCATTGAGCTTCAGTGCAGTGAGTATTGCTTGATGCACATGTTGTAACTGAGTTTCATCGCTAGATGCCAGCAGTAGATCGTCCATATAGTGGACAATCAAAGCATTGGGAAATTACTGCCTAACCAGTTGTATTACTCTGTTAATATACCACTGACACAAAGTTGGACTGTTTTGCATGCCCTGGAGACTGACAGGATGAATTATTGTGCTCATTGAAACTGTACAACCCATGGGGGGTGTTTTAACTGACACTTGCTGTAGGAAAGCCACAAGAAGGTTTTCTAGCTTGTCTATCCAATCTGTTTCTCTTGCTCCCTTATGTTGGGGCTCTTTTTGTTCTGTTATGAACTTTGAAGTGCTGGGAGTAAGATACTCATACCTTGGCAGCAATGGATACAATCGTGCCGGCGGGGGAGGAAAAGGTAGAGGCGGAGGCAAGGTTTCTAACTCCGGCTCTGCTGCCGCTTCTTCCCTGCTCAGGGATCCCCCAGAGTGAGGAGACAGCGAGCGGGGCCTTTAAGAGCTGCTCTGACTATCCCAAAGAGCATAAAATCTGTGTCTTCTAAGATACCAGGAGCTGTGTCCTCATAAGAAGTCATTTGGTACCCTACAGTGTCAGTTTTGTCAGGGTCAAGTCCCATGTATTCCAACCAGAGGGACACTGTCAGGAGGATTTTTACAAACTTTCTGCATCGTTTAAGATGTACCGTGACGTGTTTCTGTTTAGCCAATTCATTTTCCTGTTTACTGTACCCATCAACAGTCGAGGGTGTCACTAAAGGGAAACTGAATTCAGATCCCATCCTGGAAGGCTTATAGGCCTCCCCTGGCCTTAACCGCCCCACTTAGCTTAGGCTAAGCGGCTGCTCTGTCTCTGGGTGCTCAAAACCTGGATTCCCCTAACTTAGCTCCCTGTTTGGGTGCCATTGTTGGGGTCCCCAGCTAGTGCAGACCTGCTGACACCAGCTGGACTGTGAGCACGTACCCACAATTATCGTCGCGTCTACAACCTTCGGACGTCTCCGGATAGGACAGAGTAGTCAGACACCCTTTATGCAGTTAGAGAAGCTTTATTGCTTGGTTACACCATCTTGTCCCTTCTTCCTTACTTTCTCTCCCTCTGCTGTCCTGTACTTATACCCCTCTCACCTGCCCTTGCCAACGTGCCCCAGCAACAAGTATGTGTATAGCTTGTGTATCCAGGAGCCCGACTCCTGAGACGGTGGAGGCAATCTCGAGCCTGTCCTGGCGTGGCTGCAGGGCGTGCACCTGTAATTAGTCAGGCAGAACTCACACCCAAGCCTCAACATCCATTCCCAAGAGTGTACTGACCACAGAACACAAAGGTCAGGTAGCACAAGACTTATCTTTGCACAAACTTGTTGCTTACCCAAGTGGGGCCTTGTGTGCAAGGTACATGATGAAGGACCGCAAGATTAATGCAGACTCTTGTTATTCTGTTCCCTAGCATTCTTGTTGCTAAGTTCCCTAGCAATAGGCATTCTTGCTTTGTCTCTGATTTTACTAGGAAGGCTACTGACTTAACCCTATTAGACCTAAATCTTGTTTATGGTTTTAGATACGATATATCTTTTAAAGAAAAATTCCATTTATTTCTATGCTCTGTGGTATTTTTTAAAAAATAAGAATGGGTATTGTATTTTGTCAAGAGCTTTTTCTGCATCTTTTGGGTTCATAATATGATTTCTGTTGGTTTTAATATTGATATGGTCAATTTTGCTGATAGTTTCCCTAATATTGAACCAGCTCTGCACTCCTGATATAAATGCAACCTGGTCATAGTATATGAGCATTATAATACATTGCTATAATCTCCTTACTAGCATTTTGTTTAATTAATTTACATCAATATTCATTAGGGAAATTAGTCTATAGTTTTCTTTCTGTTTTTGCTTTTTTTGGCTTAGGTATCAGTACCATATTCGTGTCATAAAAGGAATTTGGTAGGACTCCATTGCTTATTTTTCTAAATAATTAATATAGTGTTAGAATTAATTAATTTTTAAATGTTTGATAGAATTTACTTGTGAACCCATCTCCCTGAGGATTTTTTAAAAGGAGTTCATTGATGTCTTATTCAATTTCTTTTTCTAAGATGGAATATTTAGGTATTCTATTTTCTATTCCATTAATCTGGGCAATTTTTTTTTTTTGTATCTGTTTCATTTAGATTATCTGATTTGTTGGCATATTAAGTGGATAAAATAGTCCCTAATGATTGCTTTAATTTCATCTTCATTGGTGGTGAGTTCTCCTTTTCATTTTTTTTAATATTGATAATTTGGTTTTCTTCTTTCTTTTTTTTAAATCAAATTACTCAGTGATTTATCTATTTTATTTTTTCTCCAAAAAACTGTCTCCTAGTTTTATTTATTAATTTAAAGGCTTTCTTACTTTCAATGTTAGTAATCTCTCCTTTGATTTTTTAGAATTTACATTTTAGTGTTTAATTGGAGATTTTAAATTTGTTCTTTTTCTAGTATTTTAAAATTGATGATCAATTCATTGATCCACTCTTTTTGTATTTTATTGATATAAGCATTTAAAGATATAAATTTTCTCCTAAGTACCCCTTTGGTTGCCTCTTATAAATTTTGGCATGTTTTCTCATTGTTGTCATTTTCTTTAATGAAATTATTATTTGTTTCTATGATTTCTTCTTTGATCCACTCTTTCTTTAGAGTAAATTTATTTAATTTCTAATTAATTAGTTTTCCATGGACTTTTATGGGATGTAATTTTTGTTGTATTATGACTTGAAAATTATGTACTTAATTTCTGCTTTTCTTTATTTAATGACCAATTTTTTTGTAGGTGTAATGTAGCACTAAAAAAAGGTTTTCTTCACATGTCTGTCATATTTAACTTTTCTAAAATTCTATTTACCTCTCTAACTTCTTTCTTGTATATTTTGTAGTTAGGTTTATTTAGTTCTGTGAGGGAAAAATTGAGGTCTCCCACTAGTATTGCTTTACTATCTATTTTTATCTTTAACTCATTTAACTTCTCCATTAGAAATTTAGTTACTATGCCATTAGCTATATATATATTTAATATATATTTTTTATTTTATTTTATTTTATAATAACTTTATATTGACAGAATCCATGCCAGGGTAATTTTTTTTACAACATTATCCCTTGCACTCGCTTCTGTTCTGATTTTTCCCCTCCCTCCCTCCACCCCCTCCCCTATATGGCAAGCAGTCCTATATATGTTAGATAAGTTGCAGTAATATATTTAATATTGATATTACTTTATTGTCTAGGGCCTAGCTTCTTATACTATGAGTCGTGACCCATATGGGGTTTTGTAACTAAATGGAGAGAGGGGTCACAAATTGTGATTTATTATCAGTAAATATTTGATTTGTATACCTATTTTAAAAACTTATATAAGCAAAATCATGTAAAAATTTCTCAGGCAAAAAGAGGTCATTAGTGAAAAAAAGTTAAAGAATCCCTGATCTAGGATACTTTTTATGAGATGTAGCTTCCACCCTTATATTTTTTATTAACCTTATTTTTGTTTTTGTTCCATCTGAGATCATAATTGCCCCTCCTGGTTTTGTTTTTGGTTTTTATTTCAGTTCAAACATAATGAAATCTCATCCTTATCTTTATTTTATATGTGTTTTTCTGCTTCAGATGTGTTCCTTTCTTCCTTTTTCTTCCTCCCTTCCTCCTTCTTTTCCTCTCTTTCTTCCTCCCTCCCTCCCTCCCTTTTTTCTTCTCTCCCTGCCTTCCTTCTTTCCTACCTCCCTTCCTTCTTTCCTCCTTCCCTCCTTTTCTCCCTCCCTTCCTTGCTTCCTCCTTCTTTCCTTCCTTCCTTCTTTCTTTTTAAAAAAGAAAACAAAGTGAAACAGACAAAATAAAACAAAACAGAATAGAATATTGCCATGTACCCAGCAAAACATTGAGAATTCAAAATACTTAATAATAAATTACCAGTTCAAAAAAGGATATATAATAGTAGAAGAAATTATAGTCACAAGTAACCATCGTTTCTTTACTTCCTTATAGATTGTTCTTTTGTTCTCTGATGCACACTTTTTTTCTTTATTTTTTCCACCTTTCATCCCCTCATCTCCCCCAAGCAGGCTATAGTTAAGTAGGGATATATTTATGTATATATGTATATGTCTCTCTCTCTCTCTCTCTCTCTCTCTCTCTCTCTCTCTCTATATATATATATATATATATATAATATATATATATATATACACACGTATGTATATATGTGTATATATATATATAGACACACACACACATACATCCCACCCCCACCCCCCAATTACATATATCTCTCCTATCTCTGCTAACTCTTTGCTTTAATTCTGCTCCTTAACTTGTCTTGCCTTAACTTAACCTCCACCCACCTATAGATCCCTCCCTTGTCTTCTTCCCCAACCTTTGCTTTCCCCCTTCTCTCATCTCTCTCTTTATTTTTTTAATAGATTTTGGAGGGTATTATAGCCATATATGTACTATTGCCTAGTTAACCCATTCCTGATGTGAGTAGGTTTTCAGAACTACAAGTCTTCATCCTCAATCTAATTAATGCCTCATTGTCTATTCTTCTTCTGCACCAAATATGTTTAACATAATTATTACTTTTTTCCTTAACTCTGCTCCAATCTTTCTTTTGAATTACCCTATCACTGATCTTAATCTTAATCATAAACATAATCTTAAACATATGGTATATATTTCTATGTACAAACAACTTGTCCATGTTAAGTTCCTTGAAATTGATCTTTGATACTAGCTCTTCTATGTTAAATTTTCTATTGAGTTTGGGTTTAGTTAATAGAAAGTCCTGAAAACCCACAAGTTCATTGAATATCCATTTTTTTCTCATTCAATATTGTGGATAATTTTGCTGTATATGATATTTTTGGCCATAGGCCTATTTCTTTTGATTGTCACTACATATGATTCTAGGATCTGTGGCTGCTGGTAAGTCCTATATAATTCTAATTGTAGCTTCAGTGTATTTGGATTGTTTCTTATTTCTTGCAAAATTTTCTTTTTCTCTGGGGTTTTTGAAAGTTGGCAATAATACTCCTATGTGTTTTCCACAAAGTATCTCTTTGAGATGGTGATTTTTCTATTCTATTTCTATTTTTTCCCATTTTTCTATTTCTACTTCCCCTTTCTGTTCTATCACTCTAGAACAATTTTCTTGGATTATTTCTTTCATTATTGTATCAGGATCCTTTTTTTGGTCATAACTTTCAGGTAGTCCAATTATTCTTATGTTTTCTTTTCTTAATCTGTTCTCCAGACCTGTAAGATGGTTTCACATTCAATTTCATTTTTTCATTGTTTACATTCTATTTTGTTATTTCTTGGTCTCTCATAGCTTCACTGGTTTCTCCTTGCCCAGTTTTAATTTTCAAAGATTTATTTTCACCTTTAAGATTATCCTTTTCTAGTTGGTTAACTTTTTTTTCATAATCCTTTTTTTCTTGGATGATTTTTGTTTTGTTTTGTTTTGTTTTTTTACTTTTTCCTCAATGTCTCTCATTTGATTTCTAAGTTGTTTTTTGAGTTCTTCTATAAATTTACTCTGGACAGAATTATTTAATATTACTCTTTGGGCCAAAAAAAGCTTTTTTCCTCCTTTAAAGATGAACTCCCATTTTTCCCTATTCCCACAGTAAGTTTCTGTGATTGGATTCTTTCTTCTTTGTTGATTCATTAAAAAAAAAAAAAACCCAAATCTCTAATTGTGGGATGGGGAAATGATGCCTCTAGCTTCACTTCACCTTTCCCCTATGACCTGGAACTCCAAACCAAGACCTCTACCCTCATGCAAGTGCCCACAGCCAGCAGCATTCCTGCCCCACCGTCTCTGCATTCACTCATGAGCTGTTTCCTTCTTGCCCAGGGCTACATCCTTGCAGCACTGCCAGGCCTGGTATTCCCAATCAGCCAAGATTCACTCAGTCTTCCCAGACTCAGACCTCTCTCCGCACATAGTCTGGGAGATGAAAGTTCCTTGTTTCTACTGAGGCTTCAGTCAAATCCAACTAGCCCCAGGGATTTCCACTTGGTGTTTCTGTGGAGCTGGCCTGGAGGTGTTTGCACTTCATAAGGGTTAATCCCCAGCCTGGGGTCTTTCTTATCCCCTTTCTCCTATTACATTTCAGTAGTATAAAATAGATTTCTATGTTTAACTTAAATTTTATGGATATTCCCTCTTTGAGCCAATTCCAATGAAAATAAAGTTCAAATACTTCCTGTTTCCTCCATTTCCCCCTCCATTGTAAAAAGTACTTTGTCTCTTTCATGTAAGACAATTTATCCCATCCTGTGTCTCCTTTCTCCACTTTCTTAGTGCATCCTTCTTTCTCACCCCTTAATGTTTTTTACATCATTCCATCATATTCAGTTCATACTTATGAACTCTTACCTATGTATCCTTCTAATTGCCCTAAAAATGAGAAAATTCTTAGTCATTACAAATAACTTCTTCCCATGAAGGAGTATAAATAGGTTAACCTTATTGAATTCCTCATGATCTTTCTTTCCTTTTTATGCTTCTCTCAAGTCTTGTATTTAAAAGTCAAATTTTCTGTTCAACTCTGATCTTTTCATCAGGAATGATTGAAAGTCTTCTGTCCATTTCTTCCTTCTTCTCCTGCCCCCACCACACACCTGATAATTATACTCAGTTGTGTTGGGTAAAGTGGTACATGAATGTAATCCTAACTTTCAAATGTCATATTCTAAGTCTTTTGATCCTCTAAGGTAGATGCTGCTAAATTTCTTTAAGATGTGGCTACATGGTGCTTCAATTGTGGCTCCACAATATTGGAATTATTTCTTTTTGGTTGTTTGCACTATTTTCTCCTTAACTGAGAAATCTGGAATTTAGCTACAATATTCTGAGGAGTTTTCATTTGGGGATCTTTTTCAGGAGATGATCTATATATTCTTTCAGTTTCAGAATGGTTTCAGAATTCAATATCAGAATGTTTTTCCTTGATAATTTCTAGAAATGTAATGTCAAAGCTCTTTTTTTTATCATGATTTTCAGGTAGTCCATTAATCTTTAAATTATCTCTTCTTGATTTATCTTCCAGATCAACTATTTTTCTAATGAGATATTTCACATTTTCCTCTCTTTTTTCTTTCTTTTGATTTTGCATCATTTCTTCTTGATGTTTTATGGAGTCACTAGCTTCCACTTGCCCAATTCTTATTTTTAAAGAATTATTTTCTTCACTGAGTTTTTGTACCTCTTTTACCATTTGATCTATTCTGTTTTTTAAGATATTCTTTTCTTTAGTATCTTTTTTGTGCTTCTTTTACAAAGACATTGACTCTTTTTTCATTATTTCTAATTTTAAACCAATTAAACCAATTAAATTAAACCAATTTTCCCTCTACCTGTCTTACTTGATTTTAAAAATCTTTTTAAAGCTCTTCCTGGAAATCTTTTTGGTCTTCTTTGAGACATTGGATATAAGTTTTGACTTTTTGGTCTTCTTCTGAGTTGTCTTAGTTTGAGTTGATCTTCCCTTTCACAATAGCTACTTTCTGTGGTCAGGATCTTTTTTGTTTGTTTTTTACTCATTTTTCAGCCTATTCTTTGACTTTTAGCTTTATATTGAAGTTGAACTCTGCTACCAGGGTGGAAGAGTTAACTGTCCCAAGCTTCAGGTTTTTTATGAAGCTTTCAGTTTTTCCAAGTTGGAATGATCTAAGAGATGTGTTTACTATTCTCTTGACCTGTTCTCTAGTAGATGAATGACCACAACCACTCTTTTCTTCCCTGGGATTCTGACTAAAATCTCCACTTCCCTATGGCTGCAAGCTCTGGTGTGATGGTGCTCTCTTCATCTTGGGAGTCCTACCTTAGAACTTTGACCAAGATATGAGTATAGATCTTGATCTGGTATAGAACTCTGTTCTGCACCTGCTGCCAACAAAAGGACCCTTGCAATATCTTTCTGATTAGTTGTCCAGCCTTCTTATCAACTGTGAGCTGAAAATTCTGGAGGCAATTACTGTAGCTGCTGATTCAGTCACTCCAAAGGTCTGCATTTAGTTTTCTGTGGTGAGGCAAATAATGGTACAGCCTGTGCTGGACGGCATTCCACTCTTATCTTTTCCTTCTTAATAGACCTTTCCTGCTGATCTTCTAAGTTGTCTTAAGTTCAGAAATTATTTCACATTGTCTCTTTGCATTTTGAAGCATTAATATTTAAAGTTGTTTTGAGGGGAATTTGGGGGAGTTCAGGTGAGTCCTTGCCTTTTCTCTGCCATTTTAGCTCCATTCCCTATTCCTATCCCTGGTTTATTGTTTCTTTATATTTCATGGAGTCATTGGCTTTCACTTGCCCTATTCTAATTTTTAAGGAATTATTTTCTTCAGTGTGTTTTTGTACTAACTTTTTCACTTGGCTATTTCTTTTTAAGGAATAGTTTTCTTCAGTGTATTTTTGTACACATTTTTACATTTTTCATGCTTTCTTTACCAAGTTGTTGATCCTTTTTTCATGATTCTTTTGCATTATTCTCATTTCTTTTCTTCTATGAAACATTTACCAAGGACAGAGACGAGGAGGGCAAATCAAAGATCCATATATGTAGGTTGAAAGAATGAATTAGGGAACCAAATATCTGACTATAGGTAGCTCCTTTGGTTATATGTTTAAAGAAAACAACATCTAGGATATTAAGCTCCAGCTCAGGTAGATGTTATTCCTTATGCAGACACATAGTAGCTGCTCCAGGAAATGAGAGTTTATATAACTTTGTCTTGTTTCACCTATGGACCTTTTCTCAGAATGCAGTTTTTAAATGTGTAAAATGAAAAATATAGAATTACAAAAGAAAAAAATACAATAAAATGCAATTATTATTATTTTGTGTGTGTGTGTGTGTGTGTGTGTGTGTGTGTGTGTGTGTATGTTCATGGATGTCAGGTTAAAAACCCCTGTTCTAAAGGAACTTTTATGGAAGATCTAAGAGGTATGGTACTATTATCCAAGTATGTTGAGAAACATAGAGACAAGACAAGGTTAGGTAAGCTCTCATTTCCTGGAGTAGCTACTGTGTGTCTGCATAAGGAGTAGTATCTACCTGAGCTGGATCTTACTATCCTGGATTTTGTTTTCTTTAAACACATAACCAAAGGAGCTACCTATAGTCAGATATTTGGTTCCCTAACTCATTGTTTCAAATTACATATATGGATCTTTGATTTACCCTCCTCTTCTCTATCCTTGGTAAATGTTCCCCAGTTTCTATAGTTGGGAGATGAAAGGATTTTGAATGAAATGCTAGAGGGTTCAGAATGTAGCTAGTTCCTTATTAGTTAAAATAAAGAATACTCTGACAGGTTCATATTATTCGATTTCACAATGAATATTTATATTGAGTTAAAACCAATGACTTTATTTTATATAATTATAACTTCAAATATCTCAAATTTAAATACATATGACCACTTTAGGGGATTTGTAACTCTCAATAATCAGTACCTAGCTACAAATTCTTACTTTTATTTTTTTTTAAAGTCTTTATCCATAAAATTATCTTCTACAACTTACACTTAGGCAACTGCACCTTAGGAACAACTGTCCTGGGGGCTGAGTCCATAAAATTTTAAGTTAGCGAAATGTTTTTTTCAATACCTTTCTTCTCCTACCCTTTCTATTACCCTTAGTTCCCAATGCCCTTGTGCTGTTCAACTGCCATGTCCTCTCTTCTACGTATTTTTGGGTCTAATTAAGCTTTTCAGCCCCAGTTTGAGACCTACCTCTTTGAGACCTATAATATACACATGCACACTAACACTCCATCAATATTTATCCAGCTTAAGTCATTCCCTTAGTTAGTTTTTCCCCTAGGTGAATTGGTTGAGAATCAGTCATAGTATATAATATATATACTATAGTATATATTTCTGTACTTTGTATAGAAGTCCTTATCCCAATTTCAAACCTACAAGAACTCTCTCCCCTTAGCCTGTGCTAGCTGGCCATCATGGCTTCAGAAAGAGCTGAGGAAGAGTCAATATGGTGTTTGTTACCCGTAAACCCAGGAGAAATGCCAGAAGCAGAACCAAAGGTTTGTGTATGTTTGTTGATCTGACCAAGGTCTTTGATAATGTCAGTCATAAGGGTTTGTAGAAGATCATGGCAAAATTTGGTTGTCTGGAGTTCATGAGTATTGTATGCCAGTTCCAGATAGCTAATGGATAAATACTCTCCTGCTTTCCCAGTTACCAGAGGAGTGAAGCAGGGCTGTATGTTTTTCTTCATGTATTTTATTTATTTTTCCAAAAAGCATTTATTTATTAAGCATGTGAGATGTTAGAAATCAAAAAGGAAAAATTAAGTAGCCCTCTGTCCTAGCCCTTAAGGAAATTACATTTATCTGGGAATGCAATAAAAATCAATAAATATATGGAAAGAGAGAGTATTGACAACTGAGTTAATCAGAAAGGGCTTTTATAAAAGATGCCTCTCCCATGCTTTTAGCATAGTGTTTTTTTGCAATATTGTCAGATGCCTTTAATGAGGATAAAAAAAATGCATCAAGGTCAGCTACTGAATTGATGATAAATTATTTAACTTGAAAAGGCTAAAGCCAAGACTAAAGTGGAGAAAGAGTTGTTATGTGACTTTTTGTTTGCACAAGATTGCACTCATTCACTCAGTGCAGCCTCTGAAGCTGATATGCAACAGAATATGGATCCATTCTGTGCTGTTTGTGCTAATTTTGTCCTGATGACTAAAATCAATAAAACAAAGGTTTTTCACCAACCAGTACCACACTATATATGTGGAATCATTTAAAAAAAAATAAAATACACATTTCTTTATGAATCATGTTGGGACAGAAAAAATCATGAGAGGAAAAAAAACAAAAAAAAGGGGAAAATGAACATAGCATATATTGATTTACATTCACTTTCCATAGTTCTATCTCTGGATGCAGATGGCATTTTCTACCCAAAGTTTATTGGGATTGCCTTGGATCACTGAACTACTGAGAAGAATAAAGTTTTTCACACATGATCACTGCATAATCTTGCTTTACTGTGTACAACATATTCCTGGTTTTACTTGTTTTGCTCAGCATCAGTTCATGTAAGTCTTTCTAAAATCAGCTTGTTCATCATTTTTTAGAACAATAATATTCCATTACTTTCATATACCATGACTTATTCAGCCATTCCCCAAATGATGGATATCTACTCACTTTCCAATTCTTTGCCACTACAAAAAGAGCCACTACAAACATTTTTGCACATGTGGATCCTTGTCCCTTTTTCACGATTTCCTTGGGATACAGACCCAGTAGTAGTACTGCTGGATCACAGGGCATGCATAATTTTATTGGGCATAGTTGTAGATTGCTCTCCAGAATGGTTGAATCTTTTCACAACTCCACCAATAATGCATTATTAGTGTCCTAGTTTTCCCACATCCCCTCCAACATTTATCATATAGAACCATTTGTTATAGCAATGGAGAGATTTTAAAAATTGCAGATAAGTTCAATTATCTTGGCTCTATACTTTCCAGGGACATACACATAGATGATAAGGATGATGTACATATTGTCAGAGCTAGCTTATTGTTTGGGAGGAAAGTGTGGAAAGGAATAAGAGTTAGGCCGCCTACTAAACTAAAGGTCTACAAAGGTCTACAGAGCTATTGTACTGACCTCATTGTTGCTTGCATATGGAACCCAAACCCATGGAACCATGGAATACCAACACCCTACCAAAAACCTGAATAGCTTCCATTTGATTTATTTTAGGAAGATTCTGAAGATAACTTAGCCAGATAAGGTACTAGACTCTAGTTTATTCTTCAAGCTGAACTGCCAAGCATTCAAGTTCTACTGCAGAGAGTACAATTTCAATTGACTGGCCACGATGTTCAAATGCTAAATATATGTTTAGCTAAAAGACTATTTTATGGAGAATTCACACAAGGCAAGTGCTCACTGAGGTCAGAAAAATTGGTACAAGGACATTCTCAAGGTTTTTGTGAAGAACATTGGAATCAATATGGAATCAAAGACACACAGGACTATCCAACGTGATCCTCTTTGGCATGAAAGGCAGCAGCCACTGTAAGGCAAATCTAGATGCAAACATCAGTGCCAAAAAGATAATGCTTGGACAAAACTGAACCAGCCCTAACAAACACCCACTTACAGTCATTTTCTTTATTAAAGTCTCAAAATGCCAAAGAAGTCTGTGTGCTTGTGTATGTGCTGCTTATTATGTAGATTATATGTAGTCACATAGGTCCATCTCAGTGTGGCTTGTGGAGAGAGATGCATGGATATCTCTAGAATGTGTACCACCCCTTCTTTTTCAAGGAAAACTGATTCCTACCAGGAAGAAGATAAAAGAATGGGGCCATGAGATGGTTATTCTGCTCTCTTCAGAAAGAGGTTACTTAACTAGAAATATAGTTATCTGTTCCTCCTATTCTAAAGGAAATAATTTTAGGTTCAAGCCATGCTTCTGATTGTTTTTCTTAAATGGGAAAGAATTGCCCCAGAAAAATCCAAGACTTGACTTTCTTTCCACCAAATGCCAGTTACACAAAGACCACATATAGTTATGAACTGAATCAGTTTATCAAAGTCAATAAGAAACAGAAATCAGAGAAGTCATACAGATGAGAATATACCATACACAACACAGTGTGAATGAATTTTCCCACAGGGATAGTTACCTCAAGCTCGGCTAAAACCAAGTTCTATAACTCACCCATGGGAAATTCCCCAAAGTCATTAGAATGGTAAACTAGAAATATTCAAGCTCTGGCTGGTATGAGGATTTGCTGAGCACTTTTCAAGGCTGCCCATCTACTTTTGGTATCTACCTGGCACTCAGTGCTCACTTGTGGTTCCAAGAAGCTGGTAAAAATATTTCAGTAGATGGGATGAACCAGGTGGAGGACAACTGACAGATCTAGGGAGTGTGTACCCCAAGCATATGAAGATGGGTGTAGGCAGAAGAGAACAGTTTGTTCCAACAGCCATAAAGGTGGCTGAAGCAGGCTCTATGGTCAGTCTTCAAAGACACCAAGGTGATCCACTGCCTCCTGCGCAATCATCATTCATTCTGACTTTTGTCTTGCCACTGCACTTTGATGCTTCTGAGAGACTGTGGCTGATGATTTTGTGCAACTCTGCCTTACTTAAATCCAATTCATGGGTAAATAAAGACATTACTCTGTAATATCATTGGTCCTCTTTGAAAATGGACAAAAAACAATCCACTGCCAGCATCTAGCTATATGAAGAAGAAATTGCAAATAATCTCAGAGGAAAAGCACTAAAATTAAGAAGAATCTGAAGAACCTTATTTTAGCTGAGATTTGAAGGATAAAGGGACTTTATGAGTAGGAGAAAAGAAAAAAGAGAATTCTCGTCATGGGCGACAGCCAGTGAAAATGCACAATTGAGAGATGAAAAGTGTGCAAAGAACAGCAAAAAAGCTAGTCTCTGAATCTCAGCTTACATTGGACTTTCTGAGATTAACAAAATTGTAGAAGAATCTCTCTTTCTTTTTTTTCTCTCTCTGTCTCTATCTCTGTCATACACACACACTCTCTTTCACACACACACACATTCTCAATTTTTTATAGCATCAGTGTATACATTAGGGCAAAAATCACATTTTTAAAAAAATTGGACATAGTTTTATCACTAAACACAGGCAGCACTGGGTGATTCCTGCACTTGTTGAGTATTTGTAGAAGAACAGCCATGAAGATATTGCAGTTATATGCCAACAATATATTGCAGAGTATTTAAAGGTAGAAAAATTCTTTACAAGAATTTTTACAAATTTTACAAGACATTTTGAATAAGGCAAGATACTAAAAGAATAGGAAAAAACATGAATCATGTCACCTTAATGAAACAATTGAGAGAATAACAAGTACTGATCCATATTCTTACTTTTAAAAATAAATTTTGTTTTGATATATTGCATAACCCCCCCAAACATATAATTTAAAGTTCCTCTGATGTGCAGTATTTATGTGGTTGGGAGATCTTTCATCAGAATTTCACTATGGATTTCTGTGGTTTATTTTTGGTCTAAAATCACCATTCCCCCATACTTGACAACTTCTTAAATGCCACTGTAATTTACTTGTATAGTACATGAAGAACTGCAGTGTTGGGGTCCAAATTTGATGGTTTCACTATCACTGATGATTAAAATAGATAGTTATAAAAATGCATACAGATTTGCTCCACTTTCTTTCTAGATTTTGTTCTCTTGCCAGTTTCAACTATGAATGCTCTAGGATGATGTGGCTCATTTGGGTCTTATGCCAAGCTTTCTGTGGACATATTTTTACTTCAACTGCTTTTTTACTGTTTTATGAAATGATAATGGTTATAATTTTCTGCCGTCCTCCTCTGCAATGTTTTACACGTTAATTTGTATGCTAAACTGATATTGCCCTTGACTGTTTTTTTTTTTCTCTCCAACAAAAAGATTGAGTGGTTGAAAAAAAGATTTGTGGTTGAAGGAGGTTACTGGTCTCTTTGGCTTCTTGTCATAGGGATTCCTTTGTACTAGTTCAATTGTTGCAGGAAATGGGGATAATCAGGATCAACCTCTTTGCTTTTTTCCAGTCCCATTTTTATATCTTTTGAATAGGTCAGGTTGAAGTTGTTACTATTATTTACAGTTTTTTATCTTTACCTTTATCTTTCTAATTTAATACTGCCTTTTTATCATTACTCTAACTAGTTAGATCTGACTGTGCAGAAGGCTGATTCTGATATGACTCCCATATCAGAGTAATTGGTGATTTCATGTCTGTGAAAATGTAGTAAGGTTCATTTCACCATTGCATGGTGCCTTCTTACCTCTTTTGATGGGAAGTGTTCATGATATGTAGATATGCAGTTTTTGAATAGTCTACTAACTTTTGACCACTTTCATTTTTTAGATCTGAAGCGGGTTTTTCTAATATATTTTTCACCATCCTTCCCTTGGCCCATTTTTGTACTGGTTATCAAGTACCACAGTATATATTGACCTATTTTGGATGACCTTATCAAGTTCTTCAAAGAATTTTTCTACCTTTGAATCCTCTGGAATAGATTGTTGGCATATAACTATAATATCTTCATGGATGTTCTTTTGCGAATGCTCACCATGAGCCCTGTAAATTGAGATGGACAAGTCCCATGAAATGATATTTCTCTTGACTTTGAGCATATAGTGAAGTCAACTCTTTTGTTAGTAAGAACCTTTGAACTATTTTTTTCCATTTAGCTATATCTTTTCCTATCTGCTGGTTCCATTTGCTGCAAGAATATAAATATTGATTTGATTAATTTTTAATACTATTGTATCAATTTGTTGGTAATATCACATATTTGGAATATGTTCAGTTATTTATAGATGATTTAAAAACTGTGATTCTTAGGACCCTGTGTCTACTTTTCTGCCATTTCATCAGTCAGTCAACAAGCATTTATTAAGCATTTAGTATATGCTTATCACTATGCTAGGTGCTGAGACTATAGAGACAAAAATGATATTAAACTGTGTATTAAACTGTGTAGACTCTTTGATCCAGCAGTATCACTACTGGCTCTATATCCCAAAAAGATCATAAAAGAGAGAAAAGGACCTACATGTGCAGAAATGTTTGTAGTGGCAAGGAACTGGAAATTGAGTAGATGCCCACCAGTTGAGGAATGGATGAATAAATTAAGGTATATGAATGTAATGGATATTATTGTTAAAAGAAATATGAACAAGCTGATTTCAAAAAGATCTGAAAAGACTTATGTGAACTGATGCAAAGTAAAGTGAGCAGAACCAGGAGAACATTGTACATAGCAACAACAAGAATGTGTGATAATCAACTGTGAGGGACTTGGCTCTTCTTAGCAATGTGGTGATCTAAGATAAACCCAATAGATTTGGGATGGAAAATGCCCTTCACATCCAGAGAGAGAACTATGGATATTGAATGTAGACAAAATCATAATATTTTCACCTTTGTGTGTATGGGGGGTTTGTTTGTTTTCTTTTTCTTTCTCATAGTTTTTTCTCTCTTAGTTTGATTTTTCTTGTACAACATGAAAAATATGAAAATATGTTTTAAATTATTGTACATGTATAACTTATATCAGACTGCTGACTCTCTTGGGGAAGGAAGAGAAAAAAGGAGAGAGGGAGGAAAAATTTGGAACACAAAATCTTACCAAAAATGAATGTTGAAGATTATCTTTTATATTAAATTTAAAAAGGTTTTGTACAAACCAATGCAGCCTAAATTAGAAGGAAAGCAGAAACCTGGGGGGAAATATTACATCTACTGTTTCTGATAAAGGTCTTATTTCTAAAATATATAGAGAATTGATTCTAATTTATAAGAGTACAAGCCATTCCCTAAATAGTCAAAGGATATGAACAGACAATATTAAAATGAAGAAATTAAAGCCATTGCTAGTCATGTGAAAAATGCTCTAAATCACTATTGATTAGAGAAATGAAAACAACTCTGAAATACCACCTCTCAGATTGGCTAAGATGACTGGAAAAAATAATGATAAAAGTTGGAGGGGATGTGGGAAAACTTGCAGAATAATATGTTGTTGTTGGAGTTGTGAATTGATCCAACCATTCTGTAGAACAACCTGGAACTAGGACTCAAAAGCTATCAAATTGTGTATACCTTGATCCAGCAGTAACTCTATGGGGTCTGTATCCCAAGGAGATCATAAAAGAGGGAAAAGAACCCACATGTACAAAAATATTTGTAGTAGTTCTTTTTGTAGTGGCAAGGAACTGGAAATTGAGTAGATGTCCATCAGTTGGGGAATGGCTGACTAAACTACGATATATGAATGTAATGGAATATTATTGTTCTATAAGAAGTGATGAGCAGGTTGATTTCAGAAAAGCATGGAAAGACTTTCATGAACTGATGCAAAGTGAAGTGAGTAGAACCAAGAACATTGTTCACAGCAACAACAAGATTATGTGATGATCCACTTAGCTCTTCTCAACAATGAGGTGATTCAAGGCAATTCCAATAGACTAGTGATAGAAAGGGCCATCTGCATTCAGAGAAAGAACTATGGAAGCTGAATTCAGATCAAAGCATAGTATTTTCACCTTTTTTGTTTGTTTGCTTGTTTTTTCTCTTTCTTTTGTTTTTCAAATCTTTTGATTTGATTTTTCTTGCACAGCATGATAATATAGAAATATATTTAGAAGACTTGCACATGTTTAACCTATATTGGATTGTTTGCTGCTAGGGGAAGGGAGAGAGGGTAAGGTCTGTGTTGAAAACTATCTTTGCATGTATTTGGAAAAATAAAAAAAAAACTATTACTAAAAAAGGATATTGTCTTTATATGTATTTGAAAAAAATAAAATACTATTCAGGAAAAAGAAGTCATTTCCCTCAAAGAGTTTACATTATTATTATGTTTAAAAATATGTTATATTTTGTTTTTATATTGATTCAAATTCCCTTTGTATGCCTCCTCTAGAATAGATAGAGTTCAGAACCTGGGGTCAAAAAAATTTGTTGTCCTGATTTCAAATCTTGCCTCAGATACTTACTAGATATGTGATCTGGGGCAAATCACTTAACCCTCTTTGCCTCAATTTCCTCATCTGTAAAATTAGTATGAGAAGGAAAGGACAAGCCACTCCAGTCTCTCTGCCAAAAATGTCACCAAGTCAAACACCACTGAAAAATTGCTAAACAACAGTCCCTTTCCTGACCTCTCTTTGAGGACCATCCCTTATTACAAAGGATTTTTTTAAAAAAAGAGAAAAAATTGGCAAAATTGATCAATAAGATCTTTTAAAAATCTAACATTACATGCAGTGACCTATATCTATAGATTTACTATCTCTACAAAAAAGCAGAGGAAGTATCTTCTTGCATTTCTTCTTTAACGATAATTTTGTTGTTTATAATTTCATAGCATTCATTTTTGAATGGTTTGGGGTTCTTGGTTTTTTATTTAGATTGAAGTTGTTGTGTATTATCTTCCTGTTCTGCTTACTTCATTTTACAACAGTAAATTTAAATCTTTTTATGCATCTTTCTATAATGTTCATTTCTTAAAGCATCGTAATAAAGCATTCCATTCACATATAATGATTTGTTTGGTCATTTCCAAACAATGGGCAACTACTTTGTTTTTATTTCTTTTCTACCACAAAAAAGTACTGCTTCATATATTTTGGTGTCTATGCAAGCAAAATCTATGTACTTACAAGATATATATGATGTGGAAGCAAAATGGAGAAGGCATTAGGGTTGAGGATGTGTCTTCTTCAAGAAGGTAAGATCTGAGTTGTCTTGAAGGAATCCATGGAAACTAAGAAGCAGAAGGAAGGGCAGGGGAGAACATTTGCAGATGTGGAGGTCAGCCAATGCCAGGATATAGAGATAAGAAGTAGAGTGTCATGTTTGAGAAACTGCCAATATTAGTGGAATACACATGTTTAAGAAGATTGAAAAGGTAGAAAGGGGGACAGGTTATGAAGATCCTTTAAATGCCTAAGAAAGAAGTTCATATTTGCTCCTAGAAGTCATAGGGGTTAACTCACTGAGCACTGAGTGACCTATTCAGGTTTTCATGTTAGAAAAAACTCAACCTGGTGAAGGTGAATAGATGAACTGGAGGAAACAGAGATTAGAAGCATAAATACTAGTTAGAAGACTATTGCAATAGTCTAGCTGAAAGATGACAAGAGTTTGGACTAGGAGGCAGTGTCTGTGTGACTGCAGAGATGGGGATATTGAAGGCAGAAATAACAAGATATGATAACAGTTTGCTGATATCGAGTAATAGAGGGAGGAGTGGAGCACACCAAAATTGCTGGTTTGAGTTACTGGGAGGATGATAATACCTTCAACAGGATAGATGGAAAGAGTGAAGGGTGGAAAGATTTGGAAGGCAAAATAATGGAGTTCTGTTTGGTACATGTTGAGTTTCAAATATATACAGAATATCCAGTTTGAAATGAGTAATAGACAATTGATGATGTATGATTATATCAATAGAGAGAATGGAACTGATTTAATAATAATAATAACTGAATCAGATGTGCTGGTAAATTTTTAAAAGCTGGTGGAAAGACACAGTTTAAAGTTCGGTCTGCATTGATAACACTTTATTACTTTCTTAAATCTAAACAATCAACAAAATAATAAATCAAGCCTTGATTTGTAACTCTGAGGTGTTAATACTCCCACTGAAAATTTAACATTCAACTCTCCAGCATACCCGGGCTAGAATCATTTTCACAGAAGTAATTGAATCCATGGTAACTGATAAGATTACCATCTGTTGCCCTGGGTGACACCCATAGTTAATGGATATGGACTGGGTGAAAATTCAAAAAAGGAGAATAAACAAGAATGGTCAGATAGTAGTAGAACCAGAAAAAACCAGTATTATGAAAATGAGAGGGGAAAATATGAAGGAGGAGATGTCAAATGCTGAGGAGAAGTTTAAAAGGATTAGAACTGAGAAAAAGCCATTAGATTTTGAAAATAAGAAGGAAAAAACAGGTTACTGTTTTTTTGATTTAGCTCTGGATTTAGAAGCAAATGAGAAAAAAGGAAGTAGAAGTGACAAATATAAGTGGGTATCTCTAGGAGGTTAGCCAGAATGATAACTAATGGGCATCCTGGAGGATTTCTTTTCTATTTTTAAAGAATGCATGGAAAATGGGCATATTTGTAGGGCTCATGGAGGGAAGGAGTTGATGGAGATTGAAGATGAGGGGAAGAGAGGAAGAGAGAAAGAGTAGGGAAGAGTGACAGAGAGACAGAGACAGAATTCCAGGATGATTCACTGAAGATGTTGAGAGAGAGGGAGAACAAGAGTGCATATAAGAGAGTTTGACTTTGTCAAGGGCCATTTGAAATTAAGACTGGAGAAGAAGAAAGATGGGAGAAGTCAGGTGTGAAATAAGCAGAAAGGAAATAAAGGGGGGAACTTTCCATGTATAGCCTAATTTTTTTCTTTTTTTTCATATCTTTTTATTGACAGAACCCATGCCAGGGTAATTTTTTTTACAACATTATCCCTTGCACTCACTTCTGTTCCGATTTTTCCCCTCCCTCTCCATCCCCTCCCTCAGATGGTAAGCAGCCCTATACATGTTAAATAGGTTACAGAATATCCTAGATACAATATATGTGTGCAGAACCGAACAGTTCTCTTGTTGCACACAGGGAGAATTGGATTCAGAAGGTATAAATAACCCAGGAAGAAAAACAAAAATGCAAGCAGTTTATATTCATTTCCCAGTGTTCTTTCTTTGGGTGTAGCTGCTTCTGTCCATCCTTGATCAATTGAAACTGAGTTAGATCTCTTTTTTGAAGAAATCCACTTCCATCAGAATACATCCTTATACAATATCATTGTTGAAGTATATAATGATCTCCTGATTCTGCTCATTTCACTTATCATCAGTTCATGTAAGTCTCTCCAGGCCTCTCTGTATTCATCCTGCTAGTCATTCCTTACAGAACAATAATATTCCATAACATTCATATACCACAATTTACCTAGCCATTCTCCAGTTGATGGGCATCCATTCATTTTCCAGCTTCTAGCCACTACAAACAGGGCTGCCACAAACAATTTGGCACATACAGGTCCCTTTCCCTTTAGTATTTCTTTGGGGTATAAGCCCAGTAGAAACACTGCTGGATCAAAGGGTATGCACAGTTTGATAACTTTTTGAGCATAGTTCCAAATTGTTCTCCAGAATGGCTGGATGTGTTCACAATTCCACCAACAATATATCAGTGTCCATGTTTTCCCACATCCTCTTCAACATTCCACATTATCTTTCCCTGTCAGTCTAGCCAATCTGACAGGTGTGTAGTGGTATCTCAGAGTTGTCTTAATTTGCATTTCTCTGATTAATAATGATTTGGAGCATCTTTTCATATGGCTAGAGATAGTTTCAATTTCTTTGTCTGAGAATTGTCTGTTCATATCCTTTGACCATTTATCAATTGGAGAATGGCTTGATTTCTTATAAATTAGAGTCAATTCTCTATATATTTTGGAAATGAGGCCTTTATCAGAACCTTTGACTGTAAAAAAGGTTTTCCCAGTTTATTGTTTCTCTTCTAATCTTGTCTGCATTAGTTTTGTTTGTACAAAAACTTTTCAATTTGATATAATCAAAATTTTCTATTTTGTGGTCAGTAGTGATCTCTAGTTCTTCTTTGGTCATAAATTCCTTCCTCTTCCACAGGTCTGAGAGGTCAACTATCCTATGATCTTCCAATTTATTTATAATCTCATTCTTTATGATTAGGTCATGAAACCATTTTGACCTTATCTTGGTGTACGGTGTTAAGTGTGGGTCAATGCCTAGTTTCTGCCATACTAATTTCCAATTTTCCCAGCAATTTTTGTCAAATAATGCATTCTAATCCCCAAAACTGGGGTCTTTGGGTTTGTCAAACACTAGATTATTAAAGTTATTGATTGTTTTGTTCTTTGAACCTAATCTATTCCATTAATCAATTAGTCTATTTCTTATCCAATACCAGATGGTTTTAATAACTGCTGCTTTATAATATAATTTTAGATCTGGTACACCTAGGCCACCTTCATTTGATTTTTTTTTCATTAATTGAAATTCTTGACCTTTTGTTTTTCCATATGAACTTTGTTGTTATTTTTTCTAGGTCATCAAAATAGTTTTTTGGGAGTCTGATTGGTCTAGCATATAGCCTAATTTTTAAATTAAATTAAATTTTTTTTAGTGAAGTATGAAATGATATCATTGGTTGAAAAGCAGGGATAGGATATAAAATGGAAGGATTCAGGAGAGATGAGAATGAGGGGAAGCAGGGAGGAGAGAAAGAGTAGGAGAGAGACAAAGAGAAAGACAGAGAGAAAGACAGACAGAGACAGAGACAGAGAGAATCCAAGGATGATTCACTGAAGAATGTTGGGAAAAAGGGAGAGCAAGAGTGCATATAAGAGAGTTTGACTTTGGTAAGGGCCATCTGAAGTTAAGATTGGAGAAGAAGAAAGGTGAGAGAAGTCAGGTGTGAAATAAGCAGAAAGGAAATAAAAAGGGGGAAGCTTTCCATGTATAGCCTGATTTTTAAGTTAATTAATTTTTAGAAAATGAAATATGAAGTGATATCATTGGTTGAGAAACAGGGATAGGATATAAAATGGAAGATTCAGGAGAGATGAGAAGGTTTAGAACAGCTGTTGTAGGAAGGGGGAATAGAGAATCCATTAATGAGGAATAAAATGTTTGCCTTACTGTAGTGAGAGCCTAGTTGAGATTATATAACATATATTTATTGTGAAATCAATGTTAATTTAGTAATATCTTCTACCTCTGTTTAGCAACATGTGAACAGGAAAAGAGGTAAACAATGATAATAAACCAGACATATTTTGTCAAGGCATTTTTAGGTGATAGAAACAGGAGGCAAGGAATTCAAGACTGGAGGCTCAAGAGTAATAGAATAAATTTGAGTTAGTTTATCGGGTTGAGACAGGGGAGGGAAGAGAGCATTGCCAGTGCAGTAGTAATGACCTGAGCAAGAACAGAGGAATGGAGGCAATGAATGTCACAGTGAGGACAAAGAATAGAGTTGGGGATTATACAACAGAGAAAAAGAGGGAATGATAAAAGATTGTGATCAGATAAAAGACTTTTGTAGTTTCCAAAAAAGGAAGTGGAATCTTTGTTAAGTGATGAAAAGATCAAGGTTATAACCATCTACTTATATGTGTAGCTGAGATGAAATGAAACTGCACAGGATCAAAAGATTTTTTTTTCTTTATTTCACAGATTGCCAAGACCACATATTTCATCTCTATCTACTTACCAGCCTACTGGTGATGAAATGTCCATCCTAGTAAAGGGAAAGCAATAAGCAATTATATAGCATCTTCTAGGTGCCAGGCACTGTGCTAAGTGCTTTACAAATATTCTCCCATTTGATCTTTGAACCAATCCTGACAGATAGGTGCTGTTATTATCTCCTTTTTACAGTTGAGGAAACTGAGGCAAATGTGGTTAAGTCCCAGAGTTCTATCCACTGCATCACCTGCTGCCCTTCTTAAAGAAGTTGGTTTTCAGACAGAGACATTTAAAGTCTTTCTTAAATGGCGGGACCTGCCAGAGCTGGGGATGCACTGGCTTATTGATGGATAACACAGGGTGACCTTCGCAGCACAACAAAGCTTTGGCTAGGATATTGTGAAGATGGTAGCATAAAGAGCTCTGGGTATAGAGCCAGAAATCCTGGCTTTGATATTCTCTGTGTAATCTTGATCAAATCACTTTACTCGTTTCCTTGTTTGTAAAATAAGGAAAATAACAATTGTATCACCTTTACACAGTGTTATGTGGAAAATATTTTGTGAATCTTAAAAGTATTGGTTATTATCACAACTATTATTATTATGGTGTCCTTAGCTACACAGCTGACTCTTGCTATAATTGATGGGTCTTTAATTTGGGGTTTGTGAACTCTTTAAAAAATGTTTTGACAACTGCCTTTCAATATAATCAGTTTCCTTTGTGTATGAATGATTCTAAGAAGGGTCTTCAAGCTTCATAAACCAAAGGATTCCATGACAAAGATTAAGAATCCCTGCTCTTCCTGTTTAATATATCATGACAAGGCTGATCTGCCCTTGAGGATGTCTCTCCTCATTGTCCTCTTGAATCTCCTTATATTATCTCCAATCTTTCTTCTCAGATTTCCCTTCTTGACCTGAAGGTTTAACTTGAACTGTTCTTTGTGCTTCAGGGTGGCTAAAATCCACTTGCCTTTACCTACTGAATAATTTTTGACTTTATTTGAGACAGAGACAAAGAGACACAGAGACAGGCAGAAACAGAGAGACAAAGATAAACAGAGAGAAACACACACACAGAGAAACAGACACAGAGAGAATCATCAGTTCAGTTTAGTTTCTTTATTGGACCAAGGAGACAGAGATGAACATTGGGGGTTCATTGGGCCGTTGCTCCCAATTTTTTTCCCCCGAGGAGAAGAAGAGGTGAATTACCTGTGAAGGTAATTAAAACTAAAACCTGGATTTTGTGTAAATGCTAAATATGCACTAGCGAAACTGAGTTTCCAACTGAGAGGGAAGCGGGGCTCTGGAAAGTTGATGAATATTAATAACGAGGCAGCCCGGGCCAGGCCGGGTTGGGACGTAATTGCGCGCTCCGGAGAAGCCGGCGCCTGCTAAGGAGAGGGGCTGGGGCCGGCCCAAGCTCGCGCGCGCGCTCCTGAAAGCCGAGTGCGCGCTGAGGGCGGGGAGGGGGAGAGAAGGGAAAGGAGGGGGAAAGAAGGGAAGGGAGGGGGAGAGGAGCTACTGGTGCAGCTGGGGGGAAGCGCTCGCTCCGCTTGTCACCACCGCTTCGGCCGCCGCGGCCCCCGTGGATGGAGGTATCCGGCTGAGCCCCGGCATCCGCCTCCCTCCGCCAGGAGCCTCACAGGTGCCGTCGCCAGTGGGGCCGCCTGGAGTTGGGACCCCAAGCTGAGTTCAGGGATGGGTGGGAAGAGGGGACGTTGGGAAGCCGAAGGGAAAGCTGAGCCTGGAGGGGGTGGGGGTGCGGGGGCTGTCTCGGGTAGGACCGGCCGGGCCCAGCACCTGCGCTTCCCTCGGCATTCTGGGTTCGCTTGGGAGGCAATGGTACCCTCCTCTCTCCCCTCCTTGGGACGCGCTTCTCGAGGGTCTCTGTCCCAAGAGATGCGGCAGGGGGCGGCTCCCAGGGCTGCGGACATCCCCAGCGGGCCCGTTATGCATGTGCGTGCATGTGTGTGCGTGCATGTGTAGTGTGTGTATGAGTGTGTGTGTGTGTGTGTGTGTGTGTGTGTGTGTGTGTGCGCGCGCGCGCTTGGGGACAGGGGGAGGGGAAGACAAGGAGAAGGGGAATGTCACCCTAAGCAGGGGTGATTTGGGGAGAATGGTAGGGAAGCAAATCCAGTACCTTTATCTCTTTCCGCTCAACACACACCACAAGGTTCCATCTTTGCTCTCTGGTCCTCCAAAATTCCTTCGCCCACCCATTCTCATGGCTGGCCGAGCATCCCCCGGAACCATGCATTCCTACAATGTCAGAACCCGTAGCAGCTGCAGCGGCCGCGGGGGTAGCGGTTGCTAGTAGCGAGTATTTAAAAACTAAAACATGTTAAGGAAAGGTTCGAGTACGTTTAGGTGGGGACTGGTTGGCAGGACCTCCTGACCGGTGAGCCTGGGACCGTGCTTGCGCTGGCCAGAGAGACCCAGCTTTGCAAATTTTACACTCTAGCCATGCCCTTTCCTTTTCCCCCTCATCCTGTCCTCCGCCCTCTTGTCTCCACCTTCTCGTCTTTAGTTGCTTCTGTCATATTTGGCAAAGGGGGCAGTTGAAGCTGTACAACTTATGCAGAATCGTGCTATATCTATTTGGAGCTCCAGCCATTGCGCTGCTGCTGGAAAGGGACTGTACAGACTGAAGCAGAATAGGAGATGGGGAGGGAAGCAAGCTGGGAGAGAGAAGGGGAGGTCAAAGGAGGAAGAAAAAGGGAGAAACAGAATCAGGGAGGGGTTGTTTTGCTCATTGACAATGAAATGCTCCCTTCTGGTCAAAATGTGTAGCTGTCAGATGTGAAGTAAAGCTGCTAAATACTACATGAGCTTTAGTGAGGAGCCCTGGGAAATTTGGGGTTGGAGGGGATGAAGGCAGATTTCATAGAGGGAAGAGAGTGATGGACACAGGCCCAGGGTCAGGGGTGCTGAGGACCTTGGAGGCAGTGTGAAAGAACTTAGTGGAGCTCCACAGGCTTAGCAAGAAAACTGCTCAGCCATGCTCCGTTCTGGGGAAGAGGGCTCATAATTGGAGCTACAGCTCCAATCTGCAATGCATTGTCAAGACTGCAGAGAAAAGCGCTCATTTTTCTTGCTCTCTGAAGAGCTCTATGGTTAACACTTTGTATCTTGTGTTCATGAGGAAGTGAATCAACGAATCTTTTTTTTTAAGATTCCCTAGTTCTCCTCCCTCCTTCAATAGATTACACAGTGTTTGACAGGTAATCTGTATTGCTTGTGATTACATTGCAAAATAAATTTTTTATTTCTATTTCCCACTAGGTAGAGAGTAAGACAATCCTCCTCTTCTTCTACCCCAAGACCATACTGAGGATAGAAGGTGGGGACAATTGAGTGACAGAAGGACAGGAGGAAAAAAAAGCCTAAATCAGTTTTACAGAGCATAACCCAAAGCACAATTTTGCTAGTTGTTTTATCTTCCTAAGAGGTTAGGGAGAAAGGAAGATGGCCATCTTTCTTCTAGTTACTCATCATTTATTTTTGTTTGGGAGAAATATAGGGAAGAAGGAAGCTCTGTCACTTATTAACTTTAGTTTGGGTAAGGGGAGAGCTTTGAGGTGAGCTCTGAATCCAGAGGAAGTAAATCTTAGCAGATCAAAAGTGGGAAATTGATGCTGGTATTTTAGATAACACAAAAGCACTGAAGCTGGAGGTGCAGTGGGAGGTGGGGGGTGATTTAATTGAAAACAAAGCAAAGATGGCTGAGGAAAGGGTTGGTTGGTGAGAATGAAGGGTATTCTGCATGACAAGCTAGCATGAGAACCCAAAGGTATAGTAATGAAGCTGTGACAGAGAGAGAAACAGAAACCTGAATCTTTGCTTTCTGCCTTGGCTCCGAGGCCTTCCTGAAAGCATTAGTTTGTGTACTTAGAGGTTGTGTGGCATGGTGGAAAGAGGTATGGGGAGAGCCTGGATTTGGAGCCAGGAGACCCAGATTTGAATGTAAAGCTGGGCCCTTTGCCATTTAACATTTTTTATTAATGACTTGGAGAAAGGCAGAAATGATGAGCTTATCTGATTTGCAGGTGGCAACACTAACACATTGGATATGTTAAAATTCTAAAATGTCTTGCTAAATAAGGATGTTGAGCCAAATCTAAAAATTTGGGGGATTCTAGAAATCTACCTCGCCAAATACAAGATGAGAGAGGTGTAGTTAAACAGAAATAATTAAAGAAGGAAGATACCAGATGGTAGGCTAGAAACTCCTCCCCCACCCTCTTCTGCTCACTCCCACTGCTTCTCAGCAGTCTCCCCAGTAGTAGCCCTTTGTGGAGGGGTTTCTGTGTCTCTTCCTCAGCAGACAGTATGCTTAGAGCCACTTGCTCTAGGCACATTTTGTGTTGCTTGCCCTAAGCACAAAAAATTCCTAGTTGTTACTAGACCAAGATTGAATTTGAAGAGAGATTAATTTTTTTTTTTTTAGTTGTAGAGGTCAGAACTAGGAATAGAAGTTAGAGAGGTAGATTTGATATAAAGACTTCCTAGAAATCAGAGGAATAATTGTTGAAAAGAGGAATGAGTTATGAAGATAAAATGAAATTATATTTATAAAGTGCTTTCTAAACTGCAATGTTATTATAATTACTGTTGTTATTATAAAGGAATATCTGGCTCCAAACTGGTCGTCCACTAAGTGTTGATTGGCTTCTATATAATGAGTTCACTAAAACAACAAAAATATATTATAGTTTAAGTTAATTAAAGCAATTATAGATAACACTGCTTTTTTAAAATCCAGGGTATTGGGATAGATTTCTTCTTCATTCATAATTTTACAGAGGAGCTAATTTTTCTCATCTGGAGCCCTATTTGACTAATAATGGATTAGTCTCAGTGTAGCATTCCAGTCTAGCTCCTTGAAATTAAATCCCAGACCTGGATGTTAGATAGGTTGGCCTTTTGTGATGTCACTAGTATTTTGGATAGTGTCCAAGAGGTCCCTTTTTGATTCTGGCATTTTCCCTAATACAGATGTAAAGAAAATGTGAATACCCAGTTAACTTTTTGACTGGTTATAGAATCAGTGATCTTCAGGGAATTGACTAAAGGAATTTAAAAGAATAGGAGCTTCTTAATGAAAAAAAAAGTCAACATTAATTTGGCATTAATTAATTCAATAAATCTTTTATGAAATGTAATTGTGTGTCTTGCATGAATAATAAAGTATCATTCTAAATGGAAGCTGCCCCTTGTCCAGGAATTCATTCCTCTCTAATCCCCTGTCCAAAGCCTATCCATTCCTCAAGGATGTAGCGTTTCTTCCATAAAATCTTCCAAGCTCAGGAATTCTAATCTCTTTGAACTCCTAAAGCATTTGTTATTTGTATCAGGCTTCTGCTATTAACTTAAGACAATTTTGTGACATCTGTATTGAAATATTATTTAAATCTTGTATTACTATTTTTATCTTTTTACTTGTTTTTTCCATGTTTTCCATTAAATTATAAACTTCTTAAGGGAGGAATTGTGCCTAGCACAGTACCTTTGACATAAGGGTTCAATAGCCTTGACTAATTGCTTGAGGTTCAGAAGGTAATAGGGATTATGCCAGTGTTTTAAGTTCTTTTAGCACTATCTCTATTCTAGTCAGACCATATCTGGAGTATGATTTTCTGTTGTGGGAATCATAGTTTTAGGAAGGCTATTGATAATTTAGAAAGTACCTCAGGGAAGGAATTTTAGATACCACAATTGAGATGATGGTAGAGATCGGAGCCACAGCTAGAAATGTGGAGAAATTGAAATGAATTATAAAATCACAAATACTTCCTCTAGCAATGGAGAATGCATTCTGTTAACTTCTTATCCTGCATTTTATCCTGGTTACATTCTCATCCATATACTATACAACATACAGGGCCCT